>NW_024080901.1:1816017-2280353 GCF_003009895.1 Hyaena hyaena | reverse complement strand
CGAGTGCAAGTATGGAGCTCCTTACTCCTCCGCCATCTTGCCCCCTCTCCTACAATCAAGCATTTAAAAGATTGGCATTTGGTAGGATTCTCCATTTCTCTTTGAGCTGTAATAAGCTCAAAGTCAATAACATCAGCTCTAGCCTCAGTCAGTCAGTCCTGGAGCAAAGTGCATCGCACCAGCTGTGTGGTTTTAGGTTAAGTACTTAACTCTTCTGGGCCTCAGTTCACTGAGATGAGTTCAGGTTCAAAACTAGTAAGTCTAAGTAGTTCTAAAGATTATGTGAAGTGCTTTATAAAAATTTTCTTGGTCCAGTGACAGGTACAGAGTATACCATGCATAAAAATGATGGGTGTTATTGCTGTAGGCTGCTTGCAGATTACATGTTTGCTATTTTGTCTTCTGTCAACCAGCTTTCTTTCTAGAGCTTTGTTTTTGAGAATGCATACAAATAGATCTTGTTGGACTACCCAGTTTACACTGTGTTTTTGGCATATGAAATGGGGCATTATTAATTTTTATTGTTATTTTCATCGATAGCTACAGCTAACGTTTCTGGAGCACTAACCATGTCAGAAAGTATGCCAGGGAGTTTACACACCCCATGACATTTCACCATCATAGCGAATCTGTGATGTGGGCATTATTATTAATTCTTCTTTTAGAGACAAGGATACCGGGTTCTGAAGCTTAAGTGACATGCTGTGATTGGTGCCAGATTTTTAACTCACTCCTGTCTCCTGTGTTTGAAAGGAGATATTTGTAAGGAGGCGAGCTGGTCTCTTGGCTGGGCAGTGTGGCAGTCAGAGCTTCTTCTCTCTGTACGCATTTGGGGCCTCCTTCCTAACCTTCTGGCTATACGCCTTTCCTTGATGCATGCCAGGTCCCTGGGTCCCCACAGAGGAACAAGATCACCCACATGCAGGGGAGGGGAGTGGAGGCCTACTTGCAGGAGGCCCAGGGCTTTTAATGTGTGTGAAGTATTTCATGCTCAATGGTTCATCTAAAATCCTTTAAAATGCCTGTGGGCCTTTCAGGTGAAGTATGAGGAATGGATGACGGTCTAGGGAGTGGCAAGGCTTGGGGTAATTCACAGCTTTCCATGTAGTGAGAGCATCCAGCCACTCAGGCTCCATTTCTTCCTGGAAAGTTTCCTTTCTTTTTTCTTTTGGATACTCTATCTGACTGGGATTATCACATTTTGATTTTCTTGGAATGCTTCAGAGCTTGATGGAAAATGGAAAGCTAGTTTGAATGTTCTTTCCCTTTTCAGGGACTTGGAGTCTTGTTACTGTATGGTTTTAGCTTTCCATGTTTTTTAATGTTGTGGCCTACATGGAGCTAAGGAATGCATAATGCTATCATTTTGCTTTCCTGGGGTTTTTGTTATTCCTGTTATTGTTTATAATTTTTAACTTACTCTATTTCCAAAAAATGCATTTGAGGTGGTTTCCAATATGGAATGAATGTAATACAGTGCAATTATAAAAAAAGACTTTCAAATCCAGATCTGAAGTTAAGTCGACGATGATAAATAGATATAGTGATTATCTGGGATAAGTAAATTATTACATCTGAGATTTAAATTTAACTTTGAGCTTCTTGGAAAACAAGGTAGGGGCAATATGATGGATTTTACAGCCTTTCTGAACTGAAAAAAGAAGTATACAAATTGTTCCTGTAGAAGAGAATTCTTCCTGGACAAAAATTCTAGTAGAAGAAATGTGTAAGTTTATATGTTATAGAAATATATGCAGATACAGATACACATTTGTCTTTATATATGTATATAGGCATATATGTACACATATGCAAACATAAAAATGCATAGTAGTTCTTGTGTGTGTAACCATCCATCCATCCATCCATCCATCCATATGTACATATTGTGGTAGGCAGACTAATGGCCACCCAAAGATGTCCACACCTA
Source organism: Hyaena hyaena (assembly GCF_003009895.1). NCBI lineage: Eukaryota > Metazoa > Chordata > Mammalia > Carnivora > Hyaenidae > Hyaena > Hyaena hyaena. The sequence goes on along the minus strand of NW_024080901.1, from coordinate 2,278,423 downwards.
TTTCTTAGAATTTGCAGATATGTTAGATTAGGGGAATTAGGTTGCAGATGGAAATAAGGTTGCTTATATCTGACTTTAGAATAGGGAGATTGTCTGGATTATCTGGGTTGGCCCAGTATAATCACATGGGTTCTTAAAAGTGGAAGAGAGTGGTAGAAGAGGAGGTCAGAGTGATGCAATACTAGAAAGACTCAGTCTGCTACTGTGGCTTTGAAGGTGGAGAAAGAGGACCATGAGCCAAGGAACGTAGGACGTCTCTAGAAACTAGGAAAGGCAAGAGGGTGGATTCTCTGTTAGAGCTTCCAGAAGGTAATAGAACCCTGCTCTGACACCTTGATTTTAGCCCTGTAAGAGCCCTGCCAGTCTTCTGACCTATACAACTGGAAGCTAATAAATTTGTATGAAGCCACTACATTTTTGGTAATTAGTAATAGCAACAGTAAAAAACTATTATCCATATATGCACATGCACTCACATATGGAAAGGCACACACAGATAAATGCACACACATACAAATAAAACAAGAGAGAAGAAAAAGAGGAGAGAGAAGAAAGAAAAGGAATCATTGAAGAAATTTTTATAGAGAATTAAGGTATTGCCATCTAGGCACCTTGACTGCAAAAAATAAAATTTAATTTTCATATAGAAGCACAATCAATTTCTTGACCCCTTGATATTTAATAGGGTTTTTAGCTTTAGTCCAGACCACAGCTGAATTCTTGACTTTATTTTTCTCTTCAAAACTTGTAACTGACAATGATGTGCGAATGCCACTTTCTCCCAGGTCCTGAAAGCCTAGTTGGGACCATCTCTTACTTATGTCATACCTGTAGAGTGAATTAGGCAATGGTGGGAGTATTTACATTCTGAAATTGAACACAGATCAGGGATTTTTCCTTGTGAGAGCTGATTGTTAAACATTTATTACTTTCACAGGTTTACCCATCCTAGTAAGTGGCATGACTGTGCACTCAGTTGCTAAAACCTATGGGTCATCTTTGGTTCCTCTTTCCCTTACTGCCAATATTTTATCAATCATCTAGTCTCACAACCTCTACCCCCAAATGATGTACATTGTTTTACTATCTCCATGGTTGCTGTCCTAGTTTAGGTTGCCAGTACATATTGCCTGGATCACTGCAATGGGCTTGTAATGGACCTCCTGGATACCACTTTGTGGAACCATGTTTTAAATGTAGACCATGTCAAAATCTTTTAATATGTAGACCATATCAAAATAGCTAAATTCTACATCTGAAATCAATTTTACCATATATGTTAACTAACTAGAATTTTTAAAAAGCTTGAAATTAAAAAAATGTAGATAATATCATGTCACATGACTATCCTCAGAGTAAAACCCAGGCTCCTTAACTTCAGCCTACAGTGACTTCCCTGTTTTGCCTCAACATAACTTTACAGTTTCATCTTGTCTTCTCTTCAGCTCTCCCTGTGTTTTGGCCACATCGTTCTTTCTGTTCCTCAGTTCACCAAGGTCATTTCCTGTCTGAACCAGCCTTTGCCATGGCAGTTCCCTTTACCATTAATGTCTGTCTCCCTACTTCCATTTCTCTGTATGGCTGCCTCCTTCCTCTCATTCAGGACTTAGCTCTAATATCTCTTCCGCAGTGAGACTGTTCCTGACCAATCAACCTAAAGCAGTCTTTAACATTCCTATAATATCACCGTGTATCATTTCACCTTAGCACCTGTTCCTACCTACTATTTCCTTGTTCTTTTATAGTGCCTGGCGCACAGTAGGCTCTTAATAATTGCTTGTTGGAAGAATGAATTAACTTAGAGTGATTAAAACACTGGCTCAAAATATGTTCCACACACAGCTTCTTTCTTGTCTGAGGCCCAGTGGCAGAGGGTGGCTGGGAAAAGCTGTCAACCCTGGTTTGGGAAAAGAAAGTGGAAAATGGTTGGAGTGGCAGAAATAGAAGGTCAAAGAGCCAAGAGAACTTATATGAGAATATTGCTGCCATAGTAAATGGTGTCTAAGTATCAGATATTAGGATGTGGTTGGTGACTAAGAAGTGCTGAACTGGAAGCAAGAAAAGAATGGAGGTGGAATACATGGGTCAGTCCTGAGTCCAGACAGGTAGGGGGCCAGCACTGGGGCTTAGGTAATCCTCCACACTTCTATCAGATAGTGCTAGCCCGTCCTGAACTCTTTCTGAAGCCCTCCTTCAGCCCTGACTGCCTATCTTAAAGCCTAACTCTCATAGATCAGCTATCACAACCAGATTTCCCTCTTAGAGAAGTGTCAGGAGAGGTAAATACCCCATTGCTAGAGTTCATGGCTCTTCCCACAATAAAGTGGTAGTGTGTTCATTCACTGACTTTTATACTTTCTAGGTGTAAACAAACTTTTTTTTTTTTATTTTGCATTGTTACATTAATGGTGCTATAAACAGAACTTTCTAAGAATGACTATTCTTACCCTCTTAGATTCTTATTGTAGAAAGGGCCTTGATCAATTATTTTATTTTATTTATTTAATTTTTTTTCTCATGTTTATTTCTGAAAGAGAGAGAGAGAGCAAGCACGAGTGGGGAGGGGCAGAGAGGGAGGAAGTCCGAATCCAAAGCAGGCTCCAGGCTCTGAGCCTTCAGCACAGAGCCCACCCGATGTGGGGCTTGAACCCACGAACTGTGAAATCATGACCTGAGCCAAAGTTGGACACTTAACCAACTGAGCCACCCAGGCGCCCCTTGATCAGTTATTTTAACAGCCCCCTTATTTTATGAAGTGCTTATTTGACCTGCTCCAGGTCACAAAAGTAATAGCAGACTCAAGATTAAAATCTGTATTTCCTGAATTCATGACCACTTAATTTGGATTCAAAATTGGCATTCAACTGTCATCTGAAAAGTGAGAAAGAGACAAATAAGTAAGTTGCCATCAATATCAGGGACTGATTAACCAATAGCAAAACCCTCCAGACGTCTTTTGGTGTGGGTACAGCTTGACCCCTCTCTTCTTACCCTTCTGATTTGCAAACAGTAATGACTAATGACATTCTGAATGTTGGTCACAGGGCCTAGAAAGATCCTGAGAGGGTTTGGATCAAGTATAGATTAGGTTATACTTGATATCATTTTTGTTACAGCATATTATATTATTTTCTAAATGGCACTTGTAGTCTCTGGTTACTATGTAAGATTTTACTGGATACTTGATTAGCCAGATGTCTGTTTCTTGACTACTTCAGGTAAATAGAACTTGACTGTACTTAGAACAGTTTTTGTTAGTATTACATTGTCTTTACTCTTAGATTGTTCTTTTATAACCTAACAGTTTTAGTTTATTCTCTTTTCTTCAAGAAGAGAAATTGGTTATAGCACACCTGACATATAGCAGATATAGTGGTCCGGAGGGAGGAAAAATTCAAACCATTCATGTAAAACAACTGAAACAGGACAATATATAGTAGGACTCATTTATATGATGGTGGTGCCAATATGGTAATAATAATTCTCTTCTTCAAGTTCAGCATCAGAGAGTTTGGTGGAAAGATCCCATTTCCTCAGCTGGTCTTTTCAAGTTTTCCTTTTTGATCTTTGAATTGCCTTTTGATAATCTCTCTCTTCTTTGAGAGTTAAAGTCTTGCAAGTTCTTATTAGGTGGGTTCAGAATATGAGAGTGTTCCATTAAGCCAGAGAATTGCTTTCTAAAGTTGGCAAGTAAGATTTTTTCAAGTTAAGAAAGTCACTGAATTTCTACTATGCACAAAGCACTCTGTCTTCTAGCAACTTACACTCCAGTCAATATTCTCCTAGTGTGTTTGGAGCCAGTTTGATGAATTCAAAGAGAGAGAGCATTTTTTTTTTTGTTTCCTTTGCCATTTTAGCCAGCTGGAAATGCCTTATAAAAAAGAGGAAATTCCATGATAATGGAAACAAAAAAGTGGGCATTTTGCACATTAGGAAGGAGGCTACTTCAGGTGCCATTAGATGCTGCATCATTCTTGTGGTTGTTTGAACAGCATCTAAAGTTGAATTATAGCAGGTGAGAAAAATCCTCTCAGGATAGGAAGAAGAAAATATGTCTTATAAACCTAACCTTTGGCATATTAAAAATTCAGAATGCTTAACTTTTACAACGTTATATCTCTTCCAGTTAAAAATAATCTGATATGTAGGTAATTAGGGGAGATAACATAGAGGATAGATTTACAACTATTATTTTCTTTGGCTTTAGGTGGTAATAGGTGGAAAATACTCATGAGTATTATAAATAAAAGGCAGTCAAATACTGGGTAGATGAAGCTGAAGGAAGGAGATAATTATATACTGGTAGAAGCCAGTGAGAACTGCTGGCAATTATTTATTTGCATATTTTTAAAGTAATATGCATTTTTAAAAGTTTATTTATTTTGAGAGAAAGAAAGAGTGCACATACGAGTCAGAGAGGGGGAGAGAGATAATCCCAAGGAGGCTCTGCACTTACAGTCCCAAGCCAGACGCAGGGCTCCATCCCAGAACTGTGAGATCATGACCTGAGCTGAGATCAAGAGTTGAAAGCTCAACCGCTCAACTGATTGAGCCACCCAGGTGCCCCAATTTATTTGCTTTTTGTATGGTGGCTTCCTCTCCCAAAATCTAAATTTTGAGTGAAGTGTTGTGGCCAGAACTTCATTCTAATCAATAATACTCAATGTTTTAGGGTTTCATTAATTTATATAATAAACATTTTTGGTACGCACATTGTATTTCAAGGCACTGGATTGGGTACTGTGAATATAACCGTAGACATGTCAGTCAGACAAAATCTCTGCCACCATGGAACTTAGAGTCTAGTGGAGAGGCAGATATTGCACAAGTGATTATGAATGTGATGAGTAGTTCTCAGAAATTCAGAGTGTTATGGAATCAAATAACCAGGCAACCTTATCTAGTTTGGTAAGAGAGAGGTTCATATGAGGAAGTAACATTCAAACTCAGAAAGCAAGGATTAGTGGGAGTTAGCCAAATGAAGTGGGATGTGTGTTCATGTGTGACAGAGGGATAATGGTGCTGGGTCAGAAAGGAAGACTGAGTTCCAGAAATTCCAGGCGGGGGAAACCTCATGTATGGGAACCTAGATGTGGCTGGAGTTCCGTGAGGTGGGAAGTGAGGCAGGAGAGATGAAGCTCCAGAGATAAGCATGGAACAGATCACTCAGGGTCATGCCAGGGATTCATGCTTCAGCCTGAGGGTAATGGGGAGCCTGGGAGGGGATTTTGATTCGTAAGGAAAGATCCCTCTGGTGTCAGCTGGCAAGGGTGGAAATGAGAGCATCAGTCAGTGGCCTGTTGTAGAAATGTAGGTATTTGGGCATTCTGGACTCCTCCTCCTGGCTTAGTTATGAAGTCTTAATTAAGTTATTAAGAAACATCCTTTACTACATTTCTATCATTTGCCCTCTCCTTTTTCATTTCTAATATGCTTGTGAAAAACAACTTTCTTCCTCAGGACTTTACCATCTACAATCTGCTTATAAACCACAGGGAAAGACATTTTCCAAAACACTGAAGAGGCATATATGTTTTCCTCTTTTAGAAAACTGCAGATGCCTCTCCGATGAACCCCAGTGCCCCAGGTGCTTGCTTCCAGCCTCGTTTTACTCCCAACACTCTTACCCCGGGCAGGCGGCTTGGCCTCCTCGTTGGCCCTCCTGCTGGACTTCCTGCGCTTCCACTGCCTGTAGTCACTTTCTTCCTCTTCCCACTTTACTGGATGTCACCTGATCTCAATAAAGTCCCAGTTCCTCTGTGGAGTCCCAGATTTCATCTTCCTTCTTAATTACTCATTCCCGCAAACCCAGTGCAACCAATTGTCTTCACTACCAGCACTACCACCACACCTTTGATTGTTACTCATTGTTTCAAGTATGTTTCTTGGCTCGGTAATTGTTGTTATGGACTAAAGGAAGAGTTGTGTCCCCCCAAATTCATGTATGGAAACCTTACCCTGCAATATGATAGCATTAGGAAAATTGACCTTAGGGAGGCAGAGCCCTCATGCATGGACTAGTAAGTGCCCTTATGAAGAGTAAAGAGAGAACTTGCTGTGCTTAGCTGGGTGAAAGACAAACCCGCGTCTTCAACCTGAAAACTGCCCTTACCAGAGCTCGACCATCCCCGCAGTCTGATCTTGGACTCCCAGTCTTCAGAACTGTGAGAAATAAATTCTAAAGTTTGCAAGCCACTTAGCCTATGGTAATTTGTCATATAGCAGCCCTAATTAAGACAATTGGCTTATTTCTACTACAAACACAAAATATATAATAAATGATGAGGAATATTGCTTTTATCAAAGGTAATACTTCTGTCAGCACTTTAGGTAATAAAAATATCATTTAGGCATATTTATGGCTTTTAAACACTATTATTTTAGGTTACAATCGAATTTTTTCTAAACTATGACTTCACTTTAAAATGAATTATATACATATACCTAATTAAATGCATTTTTCTTTGAGGAGTAAGTCACTTTTTAAGAAAAGAAAATGGTGAATATATTATGTATATTGCTTTAGTACGGATGAATAAATTCTTTTCATGTTTTGGAAAGAAGAGTCTGTGATTAATGAAGATATTTTATGGAAATACTTACAAATATCTTATATTTATAAATGAATAAATCCCTCTTCCCTTCAGTATAAATATTATTGCACAACAGAAAGAATATTCTGTGCTAAGATATTCCTTACTGCTCTACCTATACTATGTTGAACTTAGTCATGTGCTATATCAAATCAGAGTGTGCCTTATTATTTTGATTAATAATGACTTTCTGAACTACCATTTGTTTCTTCATTGAAGTACAGCAAGGTTACTATGTGACTTCATTATTTGGTAGCTCCTCAAAGCCTAAATAGAAGTATATTCAACTAGTTATAAGCACGTTTGTATTATCTGGCTCAAAATGCAAAAACAAGTTTTGAAAAATTTACTCATTCATTACTTCAACACATACCTTTTGTGATTACAGAGTGTCACACACTGTATTAATTACTGGAACATCCCCAACCTTAATGAGGTCTGTTTAGAAAAAAATTAAGGAAAGACAGCCAGCAATTACAGCACAAAACATACACGCATTGTGACAGATAGAGATAAAAGAGCTCTACTATGCTCTAGAGTACACTGAGTCCAGGCCATGTCTGATATTTTTGCTGCATTTTGCTGCATAACTAGTTGGCTATAAGGCAATTTTGCTGCAAAAGATAAAAATCAAAAAATAAAAGGTCAACAATCACTAAAAGGGATATAATGAAACATGTAAAATGAATAACAAAAAGATTTGTGAAATACAAAATATTTGAATACATTTAAAATATGTGTAGATTCGTGGCAATGCTGTGCAAATAACTGATTTTATTTTGTGGATTGTTCCTAAGCACTTGTCTTCAAAGTCTTTAATTCATAGTATACATTTTTTTTACTTTGTCTCCTTGTTTAGCATCTCACTTTTTCTTTTTTTGCTCAAATTTCTTCCTTCATTAAAAGAGGTATCAGTGGGGTTCCTGAGTGCATCAACAGTTAAGTGTCTGACTTTTTAAAAAAAAAATTAATGTTTTATTTATTTCTGAGAGAGAGAGACAGCATGGGCAGGGGAGAGGCAGAGAGAGAAGGAGACACAGAATATGAAGTAGGCTCTAGGCTCTGAGCTAGCTGTCAAAACAGAGCCCGATGCGGAGCTCAAACCCACAAACTGTGTGATCATGACCTGAGCCGAAGTCGGACGCTTAACTGGCTGAGCCACCCAGGTGCCCCTTAAGTGTCTGACTTAAGTTCAGGTTATGATCTCATGGTTCGTGTGTTCCAGCCCCGTGCTGGGCTCTGTGCTGACAGCTCAGAGCCTGGAGCCTGCTTTGGATTTGGTGTGTTCCTCTCTCTTTGCACATTAATAGATGCTCCAAAGTTCTTTGGAAAATGTGGATTCAAAACTCTGTGCCACTGTATAGACCATTATGAGGGTAGGGTTTAATAATATAAAAATGGGAGTATTGCATCAGTGGAGAAATGAAACCAAACTGTCAACCAGTCGAAACTTGTCAACTGTCAACCAGTTTTTTGTTTTGTTTTTTTTTATGGCAAAATTGCCTTGTAGGTAATTAGTTCTTCAACAGAAATTTTTATGGTGGAAATGCTTGCCACAAAGATGCTCTAGGTAGTGAAACTACCTGGATCCAGCCTGGGCATTAGGGAAGGCTGTTAGAAGAAGATGAACACAATAAGGTATTGTTCAAAGGGACAGCAGGTGCTAAGGTCCTGTGGTGAGAGAACAGTCTTGGAATTCAGGGGTGAAGAGATGGGGGGCAGGGATCAGAAGGAATACATGTTCCAAGGGTGTTCTGTAGAGAGCCATGTTAGAGAAGTTTGGAACTGTGAGGAGAAGGTCTTTCCTTCCCCAATGAAGTTTTCTTGTTTTTCTGTTTTTTTCCTATTGTAAATTTAAGAGAGATTTTGAAGGAGGAAGTTACCTTCAAAGTAACCAGCCAAGACTTTTAGAATACAGAGCTTGTTTATTCTTTACATAAGTAGGACTAAAGATTTTGTCCTTTTCCAGCTTCTTAGAGACTTTTTTAAGCACATAGGCATGAGCTACAATTAGAGTGAAAGAGTTACTGAGCCCAGATGCTGGAAAGCAGTACGTCTGCAGCAAGACTTTATCATCTGAAAGGAGGATTTCTGTGTCTATAGATTGAAGCTATAGAAGAATTGTTTCTATGGGGCTCAGAATTCTTTTTATCAAGACAAGAAATGTGATGTGTTTGAGGGAATGGGAAGTAATAGATGTTATGCTTGAAGACTCTGAAATCTTGTTAGCTGCTTTTGAAAAAGCATTTTCAAGTCAGGTTTTAGTAATCATGATCAGAATTAGGTATTTTCTCTACCATTTTTCATTATTCCAGACTCCAGTCCCTTATAATTATGAGCAGAGACAAAGGAAAATGAAGAAGGATTGGAACTGCCCCCAGGAAGCTTTGCCTTATTTCTCATCCTAATGGCCAAAGTTTGAAGAACACTGCTTGATTCGAGGAGCTCTTTAACTGGTTCCAAAGGACCACTGAGTCCAATTCGTACAAATTGGAGAGATGGAGTAACTGAGACAAGTTCCAAGCTTCCTTCTAGGGATTTAGAATATAGAAAGCTTATTTTAGGAAAAAAAATCTGCCAAGTTTTCTTTTTCTTTCTTATTCCTTAATGTTGACGTAGATTTAAGCTTTGGCTTTTCAGTGTATATGTGAAGTGACTGTCCGTATGGAATATCATCCAGTAGAAGAAAAAAGTGTTTCCAGATGCTCTTTCTTTTCTCTTTCTTTCTTTCTTTCTTTCTTTCTTTCTTTCTTTCTTTCTTTCCTTCCTTCCTTCCTTCCTTCCTTCCTTCCTTCCTTCCTTCCTTCCTTCCTTTCTTTCTTTTCTCAAATGTTAGACATGGAGGAAGCAGAGGGGTTTTGCTCCCTGACATTGCAGGTCCCAGAGTCACTGCACCTGAGCCTGTCACCACAGCAGGTGGCCTATCCCTGTGTTTTCCATCTCAGACTCAGGAGCCTTATGGTTGGGAAGCCAGTGTCTTTTCTGAAGTTTGGGTGGTCTTCATGCCTTCTTACTTCACTGGTACAAGAAACTACCTTCATGAATGTGAAGGTGTCTGGTGAGAGCTGCACACTTTGACTGTAGGTAACAGATACTTCACAACCTTCTGGACTTCCAGAAGCACTATCCCCTTAGGGCCATGCAGAGTTGAAATTGAGGCAGCACTTTGTAGGATGTGCTCCCCACGCACCTGGAAGTCTTGGGCCTGGGAAATGATTAGTCCTTGACCAAAATTATCTTGCTCTGCCCTTTACTGTGAGATTATATCTTTCCTACTTTCTTTCATATAAAGATAGTAATAGGAAATGCTAGAAATTCATATTTTAAAGTTAAATTTTAGAGAAACAGAGTTGGCAATTATTTGGGTCGGTCTTAAGAAAACTATCAAGAACTGTGAAGGGTCTAAGGTTTTACTATACTTGTAAGCTAAAAAGTTAATATATTACAGTTTTGTGGATCCTGTCAGAAGATAATTGACTCCTGTATTAGAGACAAAGGACTTTATTTTCGTGGCACAATGACATGGGCATCAGCATATTTGCATCCGTCCCCTGAGTCCTAAGGGCAATACAGAGAGGGCCAGGTGGCACTAGCATGTGCAGAGAGTAGCATGAGAAAAGAGGATACTTGAGTGTATGGAACTAGAATCTTCTATAATGGACAGTAATCATGGCTGCCCTTTCGTCAGGAGAGAGATGATGCCATCTCTGTCCTGAAAGGCTGTTTGCTATCTATCATTCTTGAAAAGAGTCTGGAACAAGAGACAGTAAATGTCACGTGCAGAAGAACAAAGGTCTATGGCCTTTTTTTTCTCAAGAAAAAATAATTTTTCTAGTTGGCCAAATCTGTAAGTCTGGAAACTACTGAACTAGATTTAATTCTAGAGAATAAGGGGAAAGGGGAAAAATAAAAAAGAGAGGACAGTCATTTTGTGGAAGTGTGTGGAGTTGACAAAAATTCCCCCTGACGTTCTTTATCTGACTCCTAATTCTAAGTAATTAACCAGCTCTTAAAGTTAGCTTTATATTCTGTGTGCTATTAGTAGGAATAATGGCTTTAATTATTTTTTCAACAATTAACTTATAGCCATAATGATTCTAAAGTATAGTCTGTAATAATGTAAACATTTTGGATCATGTCATATTTGTGGAATAAGTGGCTTTTGAATTCAAATTGAAAATTTTAACATTAGCAGTTTTTGAAAATGTATGATAATTTTACATTTTTGTGAAGGGTTCATTGAAATTTTCAAACAGTTTAAAAAATTATTGTTAAGGGGCGCCTGGGTGGCTCAGTCGGTTAAGCCTTCGACTTCGTCTCAGGTCATGATCTCATGGTTTGTGGGTTCGAGCTCTGCGTCAGGCACTGTGCTGACAGGTAGCTCAGAGCCTGGAGCCTACTTCATTTTCGGTGTCTCCCAGTGTCTCTGACCCTCCTCTGCTCACACTGTCTCTCTCTCTCTCCCAGAAATAAATTTAAAAAAGCATTAAAAAATAAAAAAAAAATAAAAAATGACTGTTAAAGAGGTAATGTGAATCTTGGGGAGAAAAAAATGGGACCACTTACTATAAGCCTCATAGATGAACTCATCCTCTATGTAACTACTCTGATTTTTTAGTATTAAGATTTTAGTTTTGTTAGGATTGAATCCAGTCAGAAATTGTGGTGTGTTTCCAAAGAACACAGGCTAAGGAAGGTTATAGGTACTGAGTACATGTCAGACCTACTTGCTTGAAGAAAGAGGAAACTTCTGTAGAAGCTAGAAAAAAGACCTCCGGCTTTTGTGAAAGGAGTTGTTTAAAGAAAATAGATTTCCAGGAAGCATTTTCATTGAAGATACTAGAATATACATTCTGAAGCTTTATGTGACTTTTGAGTACATGACTAATCTGCTGAGATTTTGAGATTTCTTTTTTTTTCTTTTTTTGTTGTTTATTTATTTTTGAGAGAGAGACAGTGTGAGCAGGGGAGGGGCAGAGAGAGAGGGGACAGGATCGGAAGTGGGCTCTGTGCTGACAGCAGCGAGCCCCATACAGGGCTTGAACTCTCTAACCATGAGATTGTGACCTGAGCTGAAGTGGGACACTTACTCGACTGAGTCACCCAGGTGCCTCGAGATTTTGGGATTTCTAAATTACTTTGGTAAATGTGTAGAAAATAAATTTTCAATAATAAAATCTCAAAATATCTTTGTGGCAGAGGACTTATAAAGTCCCTCTAATATGCCAAGTAATGGATAAGAGACATAAATAACACATTTTCCATTCTTTTGGGAGCAATTACCATGAACTACAAACCAGAATAATAATGGTTAAATGAAAATTTTGCATCTTTTTCCCAAAGAAGTGGTTTAAGAAGAAAGATGGAAAAGAAAGAAACAAAGCAAAAGAAAACAAAACTGTGCTGGTTTTCTAAAGGGAATTATTCTGTCTGATGGCTAATTGCCAAACAGTGGTATGAGTCTAGTGCATCTTTTTGTCAAATGGGGAAACTACACAGTGCCATTTGCTGTTAATCACAGCAGTGCATGAAAGGGCTTTCATTTTAAGAAATGCGAGAAACATTGAGGCGCCTGAGTGGCTCAGTCAGTTAGGTATCCAACTTCGGCTCGGGTCTTGATCTCACAGTTTGTGGGTTCGAGCCCCACATCAGGCTCTGTGCTGATTGCTTCAGATTCTGTGTCTCCTTCTCTCTCTGCCCCTCTTCTACTCATGCTCTGTCTCATTCTGTCTCTCAAAAATAAATAAATGTAAAAAGAAAAGAGAGATGCAAAAAACATTGACTTGAAAACACTGATAAGTCTGGTGGCATCATGGCTAGTGGGGCAGAAGATGGGGAAAGAAAAGTTTAAAAGGTAAAAGAACCAGACAATAAGATTCTGTTTTTTTTTTTTTCCTGACACCAATGTATGTTTTTGAGAAAGTGGCAAACACATTCCTAGTACATTTTTGAAAGTTAGGACACCTTATATATGTAGCCTAACTGCTGTTGCCTTAATGGGAAGCCTGATGGCTTGCTCTGTGGCGCCAGTGAAATGAAACTCTGTGGGAAAGGGGTGGGGGTGAAGGGGCAGCATGCTTCGTGTCTCCCTGCCATGTGTGGCTCAGCCTCAGCCCACTGGGACTGGGCCTGTGCTGGTGGGAAGACTCTGAGCACAATAGTTTTGGCTCTGCTTTCCAGTATCTATACAGTGTGGGTGTTCGGGTGTGTAAGTTTAAAGCCTTTTCTCTTTCCTTATTCTGGTGCCCAAAAAGGAGGTGGAGTGAAATTCTCAGTGAAATACCATGGTGCTTTTGGTGGGAGGAATAAGGGATCATCAGGAAAACCTTTCTCTAGAAACTTTCTGATGAGGTACATGCTTTCATTCTTTTCCTTTCAGTCATGCTGGTGGGTAAATACCAGACTTTATGGCATCTTCCACTTAAGGGATAACCCAACTCCTGAAATTCCTAATCAGCATCAGGATGAGACCACTGGGAAATGGAATTGGTCGCGTACACTGGCTCAGCATGCTAGCAGAGCTCTTTGGCTTTGGGATGGCTCTCTTATCTGGGTCCCTGTTGGCTTACTCTAGCATAATGGAGACGAACTAGAATTATAAGACCAGCATTTGAATATGGGCAGGTGGTTTTCTCTTTGTCTGAGCCTTTTGCTGAATCGGAAATGATGCCCTGGGGGTCCAGTAAGTCAAACTATTTAACAAAGTAGAAGTTTCTATTGGAATTGTGCAAATCACTGAGTAATGACCAGTATCTAAGGCAGGCTTCGATCTATTCTTCAGAACATGGTAGGTGCTCTGTAAATGTCTGATGACTGGATGAATGAATGATGTCTCTTTCACTGAGGGACCTTGTGCTGTAGTAAATACTTAGTCAAAGATTTGGGGATTTGGGTTTCTGATCAAATTTTTATCTATTAGAGATATAATAGACAACTATCTGGTCCTAGAAAACTCATAACATATCTATGTGTATACCTCTGAAACCTGGTTTTATGAGCTCTCAGAAATATAACATTCCAGGGCAGGTCAAGCTCCAGCCCCATTTCATATTTAATTTATTTCTGGATGGTCATGATGATTTCTAATTTGACCTAAGTCCCCTTAAGCCTTTCTAGATGCCAGTAGGGGAAGCAAAATTGATTTTTACCATTGTATTTTATCTGATATTCTTGAGACATTTAGAATTGATCAAGTCTAGGATGAGAAGACATGATCAGTATTTACTGGGCACTTACTGTATACCTGGCACTGAGACAGCTTATGAGGAACCAGGAGGACAATTTTATGATCTCTACTTTCAAGAGTTCCCAGTCTGGTGGAAGATACAAGCAGGGCAACAAATACTGTATGTGTTTAATTAGGAATCTTCCTCAAAGATGCTCAATTCTAGGCATTGTGGCATAGAACAACTGGACTGTGAATAGGCCAAGGCATTGATTACTAGTATATTTCTAGTACTCAGTATAGCTCCTGGCATATTGTAGAAGCTCAATAAAAGATTGTTGAATGAGTGAATGAAGGAGTTATAGGGTGCAAGCTTAATGAGACAATGGCATAATAAAGAAAACGTAACACATGGGAAGAAAAACAGAATAAAGACCAGTAACTGGTGACACTGAGCAAGGTTATAACTGAAATTAATGTACCAAATATATAGTTGTTGTTTTTTTTTCAATTTTTTTCTGGTTTATTTATTTTTGAGATGGAGAGACAGAGCATGAGTGGGGGAGGAGCAGAGGGAGAGGGACACACAGAATCCGAAACAGGCTTCAGGCTCTGAGCTGTCAGCACAGAGCCTGATGTAGGGCTAGAACCCACGAACCATGAGATCTGGCCTGAGCTGAAGTTGGACGCTTAACCTACTGAGCCACCCATGTGGTCCCTATGGTTTTGTTTTTTTTTAAGATCTTTCATATTTTTCTCTTAAGGAATCAAATTACTTTTATGTTTATTTGATATTTGTATTATCTGAATTTACTTTTGGGGAGTTAAACTTTTTGGAAGTATGAGATAAACAGAAGAAACTGATCTTACAAAAGGCTCAATCTTGTCTATTAATTTAGGAAGTTGTAGTTTAAATAAGTGCTTAGAACATCCATCATTTTCAACAGCAGCTAAATATGTAAATTGCTTTCTGTGGCATAAGGAATGCTTTTCATTTAAAATATGGAGCAATGCATTTTTCTTTGAAAGCATTTTTCTTGGTTATAGGTCTGGTTTCTTTTTCCATAGGTTCTAGGATTTTCTGACAGCCCAGCAATAAAGGTTATTTCCCCCAGAAACTCACAGAAACTTGGAATGGAAAGATTGGCTTTTTGACCAAATGTTCTTAGGAAAACCATTTGGTAGGAAAGAATACTGACCCTTCTAGATGTTGCTTTCAGACTTTCTTACCTTAAAATGTCTCTGGAACAGCCAGTTCATGGCATAGCTTCTAGGTTCATCTGCTTAGGGAGCTACTGGTGCCAGAAAAAGTAGTTTTGCTTTTAAAAATCAAATGTGCATTATGTGGGCCAAATGTACTGGCAAGAAGTGTTTTCCAGGGCACTGTAGAGATTTCTGGGTGGAACAAGGGATGAGGACCGATGCATTCTGTCAGGTAACGAATTTATAACATTAGCAACGTTCAGATTTGCAGGACATTGACCAGAAATCATCAAATAATCCATTAGAAGAAAATGGGGGAGATGGCTATCCTTATGAGACAACAAAGAGAAATGCAAGAGAAAAGATCATGTCCATTTTTTAAAAGAATCTGGATTTGAATTTCATTGGAAAATGTTGGCTGGGAGTTCGTGCCTTTCTTAAAGGTTGGGGCATCCTGAAAAGTAGAGATGCATCTATTCACGTGCTCCTTTGGTAGATAACACCTGTGAAGTATAAAACAAAAAATAAATAAGAGTTTAAAATGTTAATAATTACTGTTATATTAAAAGCTTCAGTGACCTGGAGCTCTATTAGTGAGTCTTACACTTGCAAACAAAAGGTGATTTTTAGAATAGGAGTCCTAAAGGGATAAAACTAGATAGCATTAGAGGCATTAGGGAGATCTCCTTGATTCATCTATTTATTACCTTAGACATTCATTAATCTAACAAGTGCTTATGATGCCTACTATGTGTCCAGTACAGTTCTTGGCACTGGAGAAAGAGTGTTGAGCAAAGAGACAGGCTTATATTCTTTGTTTTTTTTTTGCTTTGTTTTGACAAAAGTACACAAAAAATATATATGCTTGCATGTATAGTGAAAGAAAAAGAAAACTAGTAAAAGGAATAGAAAGGGGCAGGGAGGGTAGGCCTGGCAGGATATGTCAAGATTTGTTTATGGTTAGGTCCACTGAGAAGGAGGGGGAGCAGTTATGGAAGAGAAGAATCCACTGGGTGTTAGTTGCTTTTTATGAGATGAGGACCTGGGGAAGGAGAAGTATAACAGAAGGATCTGGGGAAGTGTTAGTGGGAAGTCAAAACTTCCTGCTGGGTTTGTTAAGTTGCAAGTGCCTGTTAGATATTCAAGTGAAGATACTGAGTTGGCAGTTGGATAGCAAGTCTGGAGCTCAGGGAGAAGTCTGGGAGTCAGGGTTCCATAGGTCAGTTTGAGAGTCATGAGACTATTCATGGTATTTGAAGTTCCAGGACTGGGTAAAATAATATAGGACATGAGAGATAAGAGTGTGAATGGAAGAGAAGCATGAGGGTGGAGCCCAGAGGTGCTCCAACATACAAAGGTCAAACAGAGAAGGTCTAGAAATAAACTGAGAAGGCATCACCAGTGTGGTGGGAAGAGACCCCAGAGTGTGGTGTCCTACAAGCCAAGTGGTTAAAGAAGCCATGAGAGACCATTGCTGACAACTGTGCTGAGAGTAAAAGGAATCATGAGAAATACAATTTGCTTAAAATGGACACACAAAATAAATCAGGAAGGAAGAGCACATGATAAAGGCGAGGGAGAGAAAGATAAGTATAGTAATTGGCTATTTAGTCTCTGTGTATCTCTGATGCAACTTCCTTTTGAAATTTTATCTATAACGATTTAAACCTTAAAAGAAGGCATTTACCTCTATGAATCCCCAAGGAAATCTTGCTTTGTAGTACAAGAGGTAATTATATCCAAAGTCACTAGAGACTGTAGTCTAATGCCATTTAATATAATTTAATATCCCCTCACTAAACCTTCCCCAACATCTAACCACACAGTGCGCTGATGCAGCACGTTATTTCATTGTAGTACAAGTAAGCACACGTCACATCTGTCCGCTTGTCTCTGTGTGCATTCCTGTTGTCCTCTCTCAGCTGGTATCATCCCTTGCCTGGACTACTACAGCTGCTTCTGTGTTCATTCATTGGAGAGGCAGCCACCAAGATGAGATTCAGTGTACAAGACATTTATTGGCAGAAACACCTGTGAGGGATAAATGGGAAGGAAGCAAGCAGAAGTAGGCAGCAACAGCCTTCCGACTGCCTTACACTTGTGAAAAAAAGAGGGAAGGCAGAACATTCTCAGGCAATGGGGAAGTTTAACAAAAAGTTCCAACCAGGATGGTGAGGAGTCCTCAAAGTTGCCCATTAGTGAAGTCCTACATCCCACAGGAATGGGCTAGCACGTGTACCACACTGTGACCAGGCATTAGCAGGAATTGACCAGGGCTTGGGGGAGAGTGGCAGAGGGCCATTGGGGTGGGATTTCAGCTCACTTGTGGGCCACAGTGAAAGACACAGCCGAGGCTGTCAGTCCACCAAGCCCTTCGTAGCCAGTTCTTTTAAAGGGGATTTGAGCTAAAGATGGTTGGAATCATTAAATTTTAGTAACTTAGAGAAGGGGCCCCACAGGGCTGAATTTCACAGTCCCTGGAGAGGTACCAGCTGGATGGTGCTAGTATCTCTGAGGCTGTTTTTGGAAGTGCTATAAAAGTTGTACACTCAGTTCAGGTGCTATTGCAAAAAGGTAAAGAAGCATTGCTTGGAGGAAAGGCCATACTCAGGAGGTCTTCAGGAAATTGATGGCAAAGAGCAAGTCCCTTCCTTCTCCAGCTTTGTATCTCCTTCTAGAGTCTCTCTTTGGGGAGCTGAACAGGGAAGAAGCCAACAAGGTAGCAACGGGATTTAGAGAGTCCCAAATGCAGCATCACAAGGCACAGTAAAGAAGGGTGGGCTTGGGGCTGAGAGACAGTAACTTAATACCTTAATAATTGGCGTACCGTGTGAACTGCTTTCCATTGTTTTTGTACTCCTGTGTTTTGTTTCATCCTTTATGGTGGATCCACATAGATTCCTGGCTCCTCCTGATATATGAGGAGCCTTGGGATATATTTCCAGATCTAGGCAGAAGGAAATAAAATAGCACATCAGAGATGTTTCTCTTCTGGAGACTATTCTATCTGTTTCTAGTTCCTTCAAGACTAAAACCAAAATGTTTTCTCACAAAGAGAAATGCCCCCTTCTCCTTTCCTTTAGATCTTGATTTCTGTTAGTGAGTCCTGTTAACTGAGGCTTCACTACCAGTTCAGCATCAACATCCTTTACCAGGGAGCCTCCCTAAGCTGTTCTGGTCACCTCAAGTTTTTCCAGTTTACTTTCAAGTAAGCACTAAGATGCTCATTAAGTGATGCTTGAACTGACAAAATTGGGCCAGCAGCTCTGGATACTCAGGCATGTATGTGTAGAGAGATCATTTATTATAAAAGTTTACAGATCCCTTTAAAGTCTTTCTCTTAAAGACCACATATCAAAATTTTTAGAATTTGCAGGCCAAAAGGCAATCAAGGGTATTATATAGGTACTTACATTAGGGTGGCCAAATAAATTTATTTTTTGAATTTTAACTTAAATTCTAGTTATTTTACGTACAGTGTAATGTTGGTTTCAAGAGTAGAATTCAGTGATTCATCATTTACATGCCACACCCAGTGCTCATCACAAGTGCCCTCCTAATACCCATCACCCATTTCACCTACCCCCACCCACCTTCCTCCATTAACCCTCAGTTTGCTCTCTATCTTTAAGAGCCTCTCATGGCTTATTTCCCCCCCCCAATATATTCATATGTTTTGTTTCTTAAATTCCATATATGAGTGAAATCATGTGGTAGTATAAATATGCCTTCTACAATATTTGGGACATACTTAAAAATTATTTCTTATTTATCTGAAATACAAATCTAATACAGCATCTAATATTTTATTTCACAAACCTGGCAACTATGCCTTATATAATAATTTAAAATGTAACCACTTAAAAATGTGAAAACTATTCATAGCTCCTTGGCCATAAAAACCACAGGTGGCTGGCCAGTTCAGGTCCAAGAACTGTAATTTGCTGACTTCTGCCCTGTTGTATCATTCAGGCTCCAGTTTAAGGAAACAGAAACCACTTGCAGAAAGGGATACAACAAAGAGACTTACGTGCTTACAGAAATCCCTGAAATAGCTGGAGGAGTAGGCTTTACACTGGACTTCCAGGAATGAAACCCTGAACAACGTGGCAGAGCTGGCCTGCCAAGGAAGCCATTGTCCCAGTCTGTCTCCAGTATTATGCTCCTCAGCCTCTAGCAGAGTTCCTCTTGGCTCCAGGAACATACCATTGGAGAGTGGGGGAATCTAGAAACTACTTGAAGAACTGTTGATTTCACAGTCACATGGTGTCTGCTAATCAGCACCAGCTGGTTATATGTAAAGTGCTGTCTCTCTCTCCATCTAAGTCCATTTTGAATATAAGTCTTGCGCATATGCATTTGATTGGCAGTGCCTGTGTCACTGCAAGGGACTGAGAAACAGAGTTTTTAGCTTTCTGCAGGATAGGGAAAGCTGACTATTAAAAGAGAAGGTTCTATGTGGGACAAATCTGTTTACCATACTTGCTACCTTTTGACTTCTCTCAGGAATCTCATTACTTGGGCTGGTGCTGCACAGAGGATTTTGACTTGCATCTCTGTAAAAAAGGAGTCAGGTCTGCAATGTTATACCTATACTAGTGAATATAAATATTCTTTCTCTTCTGGGCTCTCATCATTCCTGTTTTATTCTTGATAGGAGGAAGACACAGCCTTTGTTCCCTATGGCTTTATTTACTGCAATGAGTAATTCCCTAAATCTTGTGATTTTTTTTTACTTCATCATATGACCCTAGCCTCTCAATTTAAATTGTTTAAGTATATTATTCTTTCTCAATCCAATGCAAATAGAGCATAGAGACAAGGCACCAGATACAAAGCAGAATTCAAATAAAACCATTTACATGAAAAATTCAAATGCATGATTTATTCTTGACATAGTTGATTCGTTAATGACAACCATTCATAAAGACTTTGAAAGAATTTGGACTAAGTTTCGAGTTACTCCCTTTCTCAAAATATCTCAGTACATGCATTCACTGAATTTTTTTTGTTCTTTCTCAAAGGAAAGCTGTTTATCCTTCCTTCAGGGCTAAGCAGTTAGCCTATGTTCTGGGTTCAATTTCTTTCTAACTTCTTCATGCCTTACTCCAGGAATTATTATCTTCTCTATGGGCATCTTCCTCTCCTCTGCAAACACACTCAGTACCCCTGATTTTGTGTACATCTTTTGATTTTGTATCTCTTGAATTATTACTCATTCTTCTCCTTTTTCCCCCCCACAAAAGTTCTCAAAGGAGTGGTCTACATTTATTGCTGTTACCTCTTACCTTTCACTTCTTTTTTTTAAGTTTATTTATTTGGGGGGGGGTGGGACAGAGAGAGAGGGAGACAGAGAATCCCAAGCAGATTCCCCACTGTCAGCTTCAACCCCATGTGGAGCTCAAAACCTAGGAAACCATGAGATCATGACCTGAGCCAAAACCAAGACTCAGACACTGTACTGACTGAGCCACCCAGGTGCCCCACTTACCTTTCACTTCTTATCCTTCTGCAATCTTGCTTCTATTCCCAACAACCAGCCAAAAAATATCCTTTCACGCATACAGTTTGTTCTCTTAGTAGGCAACCAAGGGTCCTTTCTCAGATTCCTTCTTCATCTTTTCCTAGCATCTGAAGCTATTCATACTTCTTTACCTGTGCTTGAATTTCTTTTTCTTCAATCTCTGTGATGCTGCATTGTTTACTTCCTCCTAATATATGACTGTGACTGTTTCTGCTTTCTTTACCTTTGCCAACCTTGTGAGCCTGTTCCATCAGTTACTCCTCTCTTGTTTTATTTTCAGGCTTTCATTTTTCAATGATCATTTCCCTGAAAACAGGCTTCAGTCTCTCTATTCACAGAAAAGAAAAATCCTTCCCTTGAGCCTGACATCTCCACAAGTTTTTGTCCTATGTCTCACATTGTTCTCATTCCAGAATTCTTGAGAGTTTAGTGTATGTATACACTCTTCTTTTCTTACAACTTAACCTCTCATACATGATTTCCACAACTTCTGTCCTCTACTCCCCAAAATTCTTTCCTTATGTGGACTCTATGGCCTGCTATATCCTGGTTATTTTACTATCTTTTGGTGCTTCCTTTTGGGCTGACTTCTTTCCATGCTCTCCTTCCCATGCTTATAAGTGGATATTTTCTAAAGTTATATAATTTTTTTTGCCTCTGTAAGTTTGCTCTGATACTCTCATCCTGCCTGCAGCTTCAACTCTTAGATGACTCCTACATTGCCATCTCCAGCTCTTTCTAAATTCTTTCATTATGGTTGTTTAGATGGACACAGTTGAGTGCTTGAAACATGGGCCAGGATGGGAGCTATAGTCAGAGGAGGGTCACTGGGGCAACAAGAACTTCTAGGAGTTATTTCAAGTTAAGTCCTTCGAGAAGACTCCAGAGTCAAACTGGAGACCATAAAAATCAATGTAAGTGCTTACTTAGGAAAAGTAATATAAGTGAAGAATAGAACCAAAAGTCAGGGTCAACTCAAAACAAAACAAAACAAAACAGGATTGAGTGGAAGAAAGTTTAAAACATGCTATAAACATCCAGAATCATTTCTACAAATGTTTTTGGGGAATCCATGGATCATCTCAGATAACAGATGATATGTAGTGGGTGGTGCCAGATTCACCTCAAGGTGCAAATTCTAGGCAGTCAAGTCCCAAACTCCCTTAGGTCCCTTGCTTCTCTCTGCTATACTTCCCCACATAGATTGCATTCTGGAAACTAATGTTCTCCTCCTTCTCCTCCACCTCCACCACCACCTCCTCCTTCTCTGATAAAAACACTGCCATTCTGTTATCAACATCATCCCAAACCTTTGGGCTTTGAATTCTCCCTCAACTCCCACATCTAATGTGTTGCCAGATCCTGCCAACTCTTTATGATATTTCGTTATTTTTCTTCTATTTCCAATGTTTTCCTCCCTTCATTTACTCTTACCTGGACATGTCAATGGTTTTATAATAGAGTTTTTAATTTTCATTTTAGAGAGCATGTGAGTGGGAGAGAGGGGCACAGGGGGAGAGAGAATCTCAATCAGGCTCCATGCTTGGCATGGGCCCTGACATGGGGCTCAATCTCACAACCATAGGATCATGACCTGTGCTGAAATCAAGAGTTAGGTACTCAACTGACAGAGCCACCCAAGTGTCCTGGTTTTATAATAGACTTCTTAATGTTTGTTGTTTGAGTTTGAGATTTTTTTTTTTAAAAGGTGAAATTACGTATCCAGGCCAATTGCTTGCTTCTAAGGCACAAAAGAGTTGAGGAATACTAATTGGATAAGGACACTGCATTATAAGGGTGGTTTAAGAAAGTGTGCTTTCTTTGGTGTCCCTTGGTGTAGTTTCCTGAGGTTCCTTTACCCCACTTAGGTGCCTTATAAGTAGATTCATATGTTTGACATCATGATGTTGGTCTGTACCCCACTTATACCAACTTTCTCCAGACTTTTCTAAAAAAATGTTTATTTATTTTTGAGAGATAACCACACACAGTGTGTATGTGGGAGAAGGGCAGAGAAAGAGGGAGACACAGAATACGAAGCAGGCTCCAGGCCCTGATCTGTCAACACAAAGCCCAGTGCAGGGCTCAAGCCCACAAGCTGTGAGATCATGACCTGAGCTGAAGTCAGATGCTTAACCGACTGAGCCACCCAGGCACCATGAGACTTTTTAATTTTAATATAAATTTTAGTTAGTTAACATACAATGCGATATTGGTTTCAGGAGTAGAATTCATACAACACCCAGTGCTCATCACAGTGCCCTTCTTAGTACCCATCAGCCATCTAGCCCATCTTACCACTTCTCTCTGTCAACCACAGTTTGTTCTCTATCATTAAAAGCCTCTTGTGTTTTGTTTCTGTCTCTTCTCTTTATTAATTCCACATATGAGTGAAATCATATGCATATATATATATATGCAATGGAATCTTACTCAGCCATCAAAAAGAATGAAATATATATATATATATATGAAGAATATATATATTCATTATCAATACATCATACAATGAATATATATATTCATTGTCATTACATCAACCATTGGACATTTGGGCTTGACTATTGTTGATAATGCTGCTATAAACATTGTGGTGCATGTACCCCTTCAAATTTGTATTTTTGTATCCTTTGTGTAAATACCTAATAGTGCAATTGCTGGATTGTAGGGTAGTTCTATTTTTAGTTTTTTGAAGAGCTCTTTTGAAGAGCCAGAGTAGCTGCACCAGTTTGCATTCCCACCAACAGTGCAAAAGGATTCACTTTCTCTGCTTCCTTGCCAATGCCCATTATTTCTTGTGTTGTTAACTTTAGCCATTCTAGTGGGGGTATAAAGTTGTATCTCATTGTAGTTTTGACTTATATTTCAATGATGAGTGATATTGAGCATGTTTTCATGTGTCTGTTAGCTATCTGTATGTCTTCTTTGGAAAAATGTTTATTCATGTTCTGCCTCTTTCTTTCTTTCTTTCTTTCTTTCTTTCTTTCTTTCTTTCTTTCTTTCTTTCTTTCTTTCTCCTCCTCCTCCTCCTCCTCCTCTTCCTCCTCCTCCTCTTCTTCTTCTTCACATTTATTTATTTTTGAAAGACAGAGAGAGACAGAGCACAAGTGGAGGAGGGGCAGAGAGAGAAGGAGATACAGAATCCGGTTCCACAGACACAGAATTGAAATAGGCTCCAGGCTCCGAGCTGTCAGCACATAGCCCGATGTAGGGCTCAAGCTCACAAACTGTGAGATCATGACCTGAGCCAAAGTTGGATGCTTATCCGACTGAGCCACCCAGGTTCCCCTTTCTTCCCATTTCTTAACTGGGTTATTTATTTTTTGAGTGTTGAGTTTGATAAGTTCTTTATAGAATTTGGATACTAACCCTATATCAGATATGTCATTTGCAAATGTCATATATTTTTTTTCCCATTCCATAGACTGCCTTTTAATTTTGTTGATTGTTTTCTTTGCTGTGCAGAAGCTTTTTACCTTGATGAAGTCACAACGGTTCATGTTTGCTTTTGTTTTCCTTGCCTTTGGAGACATGGTGAATAAGAAGTTGCTTTGGCCAAAGTCAAAGAGGTTGCTGCCAGTTTTCTTCTCTATAATTTTGATTTAGGTTTCCTATGTCACTTTTAGGTCTTTCATCCATTTTGAATCTATTTTGTGTGTGGTGTAAGAAAGTGGCCCAGTTTCATTCTTCTGCATGTCCAGTTTCCCTAACACCATTTGTTGAAGAGACTCTCTTTTCTATTGAATATTTTTTTCCTGCTTTGTTGAAGATTAATTGAACATAGAGTTGTGTGTCCATTTTTGGATTTTCTATTCCATTGATCTATGTGTCTGTTTTTGTGCCAGTACAATACTGTCTTGATGACTACAGCTTTGTAATATATGACTACAGCTTTGTAACATTGAAACCTCAAATTGTGATTCCTCCAATTTTGTTTTTCTTTCCAGGATTTCTTTGGCTATTGGGGTCTTTTGTAGTTCCATACAAATTTTAGGATTGTTTGTTCAAGCACTGTGAAAAATGCTGGTGGTATAGACTTTCATATGCCTCTATTTGTAACTCTCACAAGTTACTTCTTCAAGCATTTTCAGACGGCCCCAGCCCATCATATGATTCTTAAGGTGGTACACATCTTTATATTGATTTAAACCTTTGTTATACCTCCTATCATTCCCCAAGTTTTAAAGAGTCTTATGTCAGTGTGTCCAGGAATTACTGGATCTTAGAAAGTTTTTATTACTTTTACCCAGATGACCCAGAGATTTGAGAGTCAATGGCTTATTATTCACTGAAAAGTTTTACCTTATATCACTTGTATCTAGGTCTTAGTCATCTCAAATCATAGAAGTTCAGGAAAGCAACTAGATATCATGGTTTTATTCCCCTGCCCTCCCTCATCTAGAACTTTCTTCTCAGAGATGTAGCTATGATAGGTCTCAGAGTTTTTGTTTTGTTTTTACATTTATATTTTATTTTTATTTTTTGTTTCAAGTTTTTATTAAATTCCAAATTAGTTAACATATAGTGTAATATTGACTTTTAGGAGTAGAATTTAGTGATTCATCCCTTACATATAGTACTCAGTACTCATCATAACAAGTGCCTTCTTTAATACCTATCACCCATTTAGCCTGTTTGCCACTCATATCCTTCCATCATTCCTCAGTTTGTTCTATATAGTTAAGAGTCTCTTATGGTTTGAGTTCCTTTCTCTTTTATTTCCTTCCCCTATGTTCATCTGTTGTGTTTCTTAAACTCTTCATATGAGTTAAATCATATGGTATTTTTCTTTCTATGACCCACTTGTTTCACTTTGCATAATACACTATAGCTGCATCCATGTCATTGCAAATGGCGAGATTTCATTCTTTTTCATGGTCGAGTAATATTCTATTGTGTGTGTGTGCGCATTTATGCGTGTGTGTACTGCATCTTCATTTCTTAAAGTTTATTTATTTATTTTGAGAAATAGGGAGAGGGAGAGAGAGATAGAGAATGAATGGGGAGGGCTAGAGAGAAAGAGGGAGAGATAGAATCCCAACCAGGATTTGTGCTATCAGCACAGAGTCCAATGCAGGGCTCGATCTCATGAACTGTGAGATCATGACTTGAGCCAAGATTGAGAGTCAGATGCTTAACCAACTGAGCCATCCAGGCACTCCTATACCATATCTTTTTTATCCATTCATCACTGATTGGACATCTGGGCTTTTCCTATAATTTGGCTATTGTTGATAATGCTGCTATAAACACTGGGGTGCATGTGCCCCTTTTAATCAGCATTTTTGTATCCTTTGTGTAAATACCTAGTAGTGCAATTGTTGGAGCATATAGTAGTTCTGTTTTTAACTTTCTGCAGACCATTCATATTATTTTCCAGAGTCCCTGCCTCAGTTTGCATTCCCACCAACAGTGCAAGAGGGTTCCCCTTTCTCCACATCCTTGCCAATGTGGTTCCTACATTGTTAATTTTAGCCATTCTGATGGGTGTGAGGTGGTATCTCACTATGGTTTTGATTTGTATTTCCCTGATGATGAGTGATGTTTAGCATTTTTCATGTATCAGCCATCTGGATGTCTTCTTTGGAAAACTGTCTATACATGTCTTCTGCCCATTTCTTAACTGGATTGTTTGGATTTTTTGGGGTGTTAAGTTTGATAAGTTCTTTATAGATTTTGAATACTAATTCTTTATCAGATTTGTCATTTGCAAATATCTTCTCCCATTCAGTAGGTTGTCTTTTACTTTTATTGATTGCTTCACTGTGCAGAAGCTTTTTAGGTTGATAAAGTCCTAACAGTTCATTTTTGCTTTTGTTTTCTTGGTCTCAAAATTTTTGTGTCAATATCACTATTGCTACCAACCTGAATAACCATTATACTGAAAATGTTAATAATAGGCTTAGTTTGCTGAAGAGATATATGCAGATATCACTTGGGTAAATCAAACAAGATTTATCTCAAGTGAACATAAATAAGTGATTTCAATCAGAGTATACAATAGAGAAGTCACAGTGCTGTTTAAGGATAGATGGAGGTGTAAGTATGTAACCCTCAGATAGAATTTACTAATAGACACACAGTTGCAGTGTGAAGTTTGAGCGAGCAAGGATCATGTCAGATCTTATAAACTTCAGAGTTGCACAATGTACGATATGATTGCAAAGGTACAGGCACTGTACACTCAGTACACTTAGCCTTGAACATCTATCTATCATACTCAACTTCCAGAACTATCTTAGCATGGGCCAAACACATTCCTAAGTTAATTTCTGTAAAGCTATAACAAAAGTCTATTATCCAGATGTCTTTGGGAATGTGGAATTTGGCAGGCCTGTAGACCTGCCACTGGGCCTATTTTGTGTAAGGCTTATGGATCTGTGCAATCTCTACTTGTACCTTTTCCTGTGTCACCTAGATTTTGATACCTAATGGTGTCATTTATATTTTTATGACTTAAATGATCAAATATGTAAAAACATTTTTGTACATTTTGCATCCATAATGCCTAACTCACCATATTGTATTTAAAAATGTCATTTCAGCAACCATTTGTTGTATACTTAGTGAGTTTTAAGCACTATAATAAATGCTGGAACACAAGTAGCCCATGACTTGATCTGTGGCTTAGAAGAATTCAGCATATTGGCAAATCAGACTGGAGCAGCCATGAAGGTATCCTTCTCAGCAATCCCGTTGATGCAGAACCCACTGCTCCTTGTAGTTATCTGACTGCTGCTGTGCTGCTTTGGGGACTTAAAGCAGTATTAGAGCTGAGTCAAGCTCCCCCCAATTAGCTCCCATGATTGAGGATGGTGGAGGTGCTAGCCCTGACCATTTTTGCCTTAAGCAGGAGTCCTCCACAGGTAATCTTAGTGCCGGGTTTCCTTCTTTGTCTGGGCAAGACTTTCTTAGCGCTGCCCTGTGGTCTGAAGTTCTTCCTACCCGGGACTGTTTCCTTCTCCTTTCCAATCATAGATGTTAGCCGTGCATCATGTATAGAAGCTTTCTTTGCCAAGTCGTCCTCCTTCTTTCTTTATGTTTCCTAAACCTGAGCCCCAACAGATTTCTTGTATTCCATCTTGGCATCTGCTTGTTACAACACCTGATCCGATAACACACAGACACAAAAAATAATTATACAAACCCAGAAACGATTATAATTAGGAATATGTAGAGGCTGTAATGAGAAGAAAACTTTCCTGTCTTCCACAAAGAAAGGAAAAGAATCCTTAATGTTTTCTACTTTACCTTGTTCAAACTCTCCCTTTGTTGTAGAACATCTCATCGTGTATTGTTATTGCTTATTTGTATGTTTGTCACTCCATTAGACTGTGAGGTCCTTAAGAGATAATGACATTTTATCTCTGTGTACTGAAGGGCTTTTTCTTTTTAAATTAAGCTCAGTATCAAAAATTCTTGTTGAAGGGGATGTGAGGCAAGCATCACAGAGGAAGAACCAGTGATCTGTGTTTGAAGAATGGGCGGGCACTTTCTAGGTGAGCCAAGAGAAGGATGAGAATTTGATCACCTAGAGTCATGCACTGAGCACAGAGGCATGAAAAAAAGTATTCAGGAAGTGGTAAATCACTTGGAAAGGCTAGAGCTTATTGTGCGTGGGAGTGTTGGGGGCATGGGAGACGATGATGGAAAGATAAATTAACATTGCACAAAAGGTACTTGCTGAATGTTTGCATATAAAAACCATATATGTTACCTCTCAAAAAAATGTTTGAGAAATTGCGTGTGTGTATGTGCATGTGTGGTAAGATGACGTAGGTGACTGAAACAGAGTCCCAGCGATATTTCATTCTGTATGAAAAGCAAATGAAAAATATGATGAAAAATGATCTGTGACCATGAGCATTTCAATGTTCTATAATGAGACCAAGACAAAAACCAATTTCTGTTTACTTATGATACTGTAAGAATGCAAATACATTCTCCAGCCTCAATCTCAGAGCTCTTTCTACTATTTCTTCTCCTTTGGCAAATGCATCCTATTATATGGCAAATCCTGGGTTTTCCTCTAGATTAATTCAGGAATCACCCTTTCTTTCCCTATCTGCAGTATCACTCTTCTGCAGGCACTAGATGCTTCCTATGGAATCTCCATATTGTGTCTCAATAACTCTCATTCATGCGTTGCAGATCCTTGCTCCCTATAGCAAGAAAAGGATTCCATAAGAACAGTTTTTATTTCATTACTTTTCTTGGTCAGGAACTTACGGTGGTTTTCTGTTATCTCTTATGACATCTACAAAGTCTTGAGCCTGGTCTTTAAGGTCCTCTAATTCCTACTTCTAGTTGTCACCATCTTACCATTTTTAGCCTCATGCCTTGGTACTTTCCAACACGAACAAGGACATTGCTCAATCATTTGCTATTCAGTTTGTTCTTTTAGTCTTTCTTAGGCTATTTTCCCTCGTTTGGAAAATTCTTTCATTTCAACCAATATATTTCCTTATTAACCCACCCACCTTTACTCTGAGTATCCTATCGTGTGTGTGTGTGTGTGTGTGTGTGTGTGTGTGTGTGTGTATGTCTATACATACACATACCATATAGTCTGTATGAAGGCCATAAAGTCAATAGTTACTTATTGTTGAATAGACAAATTGAAATGATTTAGGAATTGTATCTCACATTGGTAGTTAGCTTCTTAAGTAATGTCAGGATTTGGAAAACCATCTTCTCTGGTTCTTTTGGTTGTTGTCTTCCCATCATTTCCCATTTCCTACACTTTCTGTGTTAAGTTATGATCATCTAAGCTTCTTGAACAAAGAAATTCCAAAATACAATGGCTGAAAGATTGCAATTTCTTTCTCACTTTCTCTGGGGTAACTTCTCCAGGTTAGCAACTGGTTCTACTCCATGCAGGTATTTTACAATCCAGGTGAACAGTGGCCAACAAGTGACTTCCAAGTACTTTTCAAGTGACTTTCAACAAGTAGCTTAAGGAGAAGAAAGGGGAAAGAGTAAAAGTTGGGGGCCAGGGAATTCCATATGAGCAAGTGACGTGGAAGTGAAATAATTTTTGCTGTAGTCCAATGGTGAAGCTGTGGGTTTAATCATAGAACCACCCTAAGGGTATGGATGCCATTGGGTAATTCAGTCCCAGGCTGGGCAGCCATTTTACAACTACAGCTGATGGAGGAAGGGAAGAACTTTATATGTTAGTGGACAGTTAGCAATCTGCTGTGTCTTCTTTTCTTCTCAGAAGTTTGCCATATTTTTCTTATAAACTAAGGCTCTGAAAACATAGGAAACCTGTGTTTTTTTTTCCCTCTCTAGGTGATAATTTCCATTTCCTAACAGTTTTGGCAGTATTATTCAGGTAAAAGATATTATATCTTGTCTCAGTTACTCTGATAACTTTATAGTTTGTTTCTGAGATCTTGATATTTATTAGTTAGGTAGTAAAGCAGCCGTATATTTATGCTGCTAAATTTTCAGAAAATCCCACATCAGTAGTTTAAAGAATACAAAATTAAAATAATGGGAGACCGCTGTGAACTAAACTTGAAAGCTAATATGGTTCCTTGAGTACTTTAGCATAATAAGTCTTTGGTTGGAAATATTTCCAGCATAGTTTGCTCTGGTATGATAACTGTATATTATTTTCTTGCCTTTTACAATTTAGTAAGGAAGAGTACTGTCTAGTTTTGTCATTCTGAATCACAATCTATAAATATATATTCTTTAAAAACTATTAGGTAAGCTGGAGTTTATAAAGGATCAATTTTGGGGATATCTGTACAATTGTGCTCCACAAAGAGCTGAATATAAGAAAGAGGCCTATAACAATTCAAAGAATTCTTCTGTTTCTTTTTTATCTTCCTCTCCATGTCCTCCCTCCTAACCTGGAGGATACTGCAACTCCACTTCCTTGGTAAAATAATTTCAAGGAGATCTGGAATGAAAGATCACTTATGTTTTAATGGCTCTGCTGTCAACAGCTGACTTTCCATTAGCAGAACATGCTGTATTTGCACACAGAGGGGAGTGCAAAACACATTCCATGACTTGTATACCACTGGGGCCATCTGAGTTATTGATTGCCAATTTTAGAGATGTTGACAAGTGTAGACAGAAGTGCAAAAGATTTTTTTCATGAATTTTTTTCTTCGAACTGTAAAGGAAAACTGTGATATCTGCATATTAGGACAGAAAGGATTTCTACTTACTTTTATTTAATACATTTTTTGGCCCAGAATGATTAATTTTCATTACAGAATTGTGAGAAATGATGACATGGCAAATACTTTCTTTGTTAATTGCTTTAAGGTCATGACCTAAAACTTAAGGACTTTTAGGCCAGGGTTAGTTTGATATGATTAGTATAGTTGAGCCTAAGAAAGCATTTATAGAAGTTTGTGTGGGTAGTGAAAGCCCTGTGAGAAGATAATAATGGTAATAATGATGATGATAATAATAATAATAATAATGAATATGAGTTGTTTGTGTTTCAGGTATCATGTTCAGCATTTTATTTCTACCCTTGTTTATGCAACTACAATCCTTAATTGACTGTACTTTTCTTTAAAAACCGAAGTGATGGGAATGACACCATTACTTTTTAGGGAAACCATTTACTACTTACTTGTTTATTAAAAAATTTTTTTAAGTTTATCTATTTGAGTCATCTCTACACCCAACGTGGGGCTTAAACTCATAATTCCAAGATCAGAAGTCACATGCTCTTCTGATGGAGCCAGTTAGGAGCCACAGGGAAACCATTTAAATTGCCCCTCATTTCATTCTAATAGGGGAAGAAAAGCTTAAAAATTCAAATCTTCAATCCTTAGGATTTTCACTTTGAAGTTTACCTTTCACTGTTTTCATTCCATTAACCCCAGCTGACTTTTTTTTTCCCTCCAAGCTCTGTATTTAAGAGTTTAAAAAACATAAACAATCATAGACTGACAGAGCAGCTTTGTTCCCCCATGTTTATATCTTTGTAATGAAGAAATCTTCAGTGGGATCGTGGGGATTTGGTAAAAGAGAATGTCTGTGGAGAGGGTCAGCTGTTTTCCCGTGTATCTAGGAAGGAAAATGAAGGGTGAACTCTTCACCCAAAGTTCTAGGAGAATGAATTATCCAGCCCTTTTTCTGTTGGGCCTTTTTTAAAAAATTTATTATTTTCTTGGTCTAATTTAGTCTCTGTGGTCCTGGGGAAGGTGATTTGATTTCATCCTCACATGGTGAGCCACACAGGCTGCCAGCTCCATTGGGGATTTTGCACAGTGTCATCCCGTGTTGGATGCGTGGATGGTATCCAAAGGCAGAAATGAGCTAATGCATTTTGTTATAGGACATTGCTGTAAAAAGTATTTATTCCTAGTGGTTCTTTGTCAAAACAGAATATGTGTGGAAAAACTGAAAGTTCCAGGGGAAGTGGAAAGATTCAGCACCTGCAGAGTGAGATACTAGATCTGTGTAACCCTTGGACATTTGCCAAACAGCTTCAAGAGATAAGGTCCTGCTTCTGGAAGGGGTAATGGAGATGGCTCTATGGTTGGTTGTTCTTCATGTTTTTATTTTCAGATTTCAAAGTTTATTTTAAGAATTAAAAGTTACAGGAACAAAATGTACCATTACATCATCTTCAGGTTAAGAAGATGACATAATGAGATTCCTTTTTAAAGAGATTTGCCTACAAAGGGGGAAGTTGAGAATTGAGGCATAGATGAAGTAACATTTCATCAAGATGTGGTGGCTTGAATTGCTTGGTTTCCAGTGCCCTTCTGGGTATTTCACAGAAAATAAAAATAGGCTGCAGCTCTTCCCTTAAAAATGAGCCTTCATTCTTTATAAAATTTAATTAATTTAATTTTAGAGAGAGTGCAAGTGAGAGTGTGGGAGGGGCAGAGAAAGAGGGAGAGACAGAGAATATCAAGTAGGCTCTACAATCAACATGGAGCCAGCCTGACATGGGGCTTGATCCCATGATCTTGGGGATTATGACATGATCCAAAATCAAGAATCAGAAGCTCAACTGATGGAACCACCCAGGTATTCTTTAAAAACATGATGAGAAAAAGTCTGCATTTTGTTTTTGATTGATGGTGTGACTACAGAGATATTTGCTAAGATTTAAAGATTCTTTTGGAGGCAGGAAACAACATGGCCCACTGGGATGGATGAAGGGCACAACTCTTTGCTATTCGTAACGCCTGAGAGAATCCAGGGAATTGCACCGGACAATAGAGTAATAGCCAACTAGAACTGTAGGCAAATTGGGTAGCGAGGTTTCCATGGCTCCCTGTGGATTGGCTAATTTAAATAAGTTCAGCCGCGGGGCGCCTGGGTGGCTTAGTCGGTTAAGCGTCTGACTTTCGCTTAGGTCATGATCTCGCGGCTCATGTGTTCGAGCCCCGCGTCGGGCTCTGTGCTGACTGCCAGCTCAGAGCCTGGAGCCTGTTTCAGAGTCTGTGACTCCTTCTCTCTCTGACCCTCCCCTGTTCACGCTGTCTATCTCTCTCTCTCCTAGGAAAAAAAAAAAAAAAAAAAAAACCATTAAAAAAATTTAAATAAGTTCAGCCGGCTCTGGGGCACAGGGGCTCTCCGCAGTTGTTTGTGTCTAGTTCCAGGGCAATTAGTGATAGTAACATAGTGGACCCGAATGTGAGAACTTGATAAAGGCTGGGGTGTGGACTTAACTAATGCTCAGGAAAGGGGAGCTGGGTGGCCAGAGCCTTAAAGCTGGATCAAGATAGCATTAAAACAACAACAAGATTCCCAAAGGCCACTATGTTACAACAGGTGACAGAATTCCCATTTTAAAGTGCTTTAATTATTAGTGTGAATTTAAGCAAATAGGGTAAATTCAATGTCTAGATTCTGCCTGCCTCCTGAACCCAACTCTTGCTGGCACAATAGAAATGAGCAGGTAAATATCAAGTCCTGGGAGTTGGTGGCAACAGTAAGGAAGAGTATCCCTTTTCCACATAGTTCCTTCTGTCACTTTGTTTTTCCACAGCAGCTTGGAGTGGAAGGGAAGGTGGAAGGCTTCGTGTACATGAGGGTCAAGGCAACTAGCTCTGAAGGTCATGGTGTTGCTGCTGAGTTAGGGATAGAAATTCAGTTCCCCTCCAGAGCAGCCTTCCTCTGGTGTAACTGTGGGGGCTGAGTTACCCCTCTAGTTTAGGATCAGAGAGCAATTTGTGGAAACCTAAGACATGAGCTGAAGGAAAATTAAGTTGCGTATACGCATGACCAGGTGAAGAAAATGGGATTTTTCATCTGTTTCTGGTTCTGCTTGGGGCTTTAGTTGAGTCTGTTCCTGGCCTCAGAAGACCTCTCCCTGGGCTGTTGATTTACAACAAATGTTCAAGGTGCTCAGTCAGACCATTGAACTGTATTCCAAATGCCCAGATAAGAGGGGAGAGCCCAGGCAAGCAACAATGTTTTTTTGGGCTGTTTGAAAATAGGAAGGTGTCTAATGGGGAAGCCAGAACTAGTGTGGTCCTGCCTGATTTTTACCAATTGTCATTAAATTTGCCTCTGTAAAGAAAATACATTGCTTTAGGCCCAGACAAGCTGCTTACCTTGTGGCAAATCCTTATGTTTAATGTTAAAGCTTTCCCAGAGTCCGTATGAAAGAATTAATTGGACAACTTCAGGTTTGACTTTATTCTTCTTCAAATATATTCTAAATTTAGTTCAGGGACTAGATGGTCTTAATTTTGGTAGTGAGATATTTGGTGACTCCAACCATAGATTGAGTTATTAGAGTGTGGCTTAGGGTAGAGCTTCATTCTAAAGGGTATACATAATTTTTGTTGAAGACAATCACATTTTTATGTTTCATCCCTTTGAATCATGAAGTTGAAACCAGTTTATGTACACACAGTAAAAATAGCATGTTTGGCCTTTTCTCAGATTTGTTTATGAGGCTTTATTGCTGCCTGAGATTACATTCAGGATCTCTAAACATTGTTACTTGAGCAAATGGACTCTGATAAGTACAATCTGTTACCAGATACAAAGGGATAGAGAAATTTTGCATAAAATGATACCCTCTGGAAAGGTTTCACAGGAACCATTGAAATCTTTGCCAGAAATTAAAAGTGATGCTGATTGAACCTCCTTATCCATCTCTGATGCTGGATTAAAACTTTAGTGGTGGAATTCCAGAGAAGTTATTGGAGGATCTTTTCTACCCTAATTTAAAACCTGCAGCAAGAAGACAAATGTTTCATTGATAGGGAAGCTGGAAAGAAGTTCCACCTTACAGGGTGCTCAACGGTATGCTGCTGGTACGCCGCATGCTTTTTGTGCACAGTTGCACATCCTTTCAGCCTCAGCTAGCAGTCGAATCACTGCTGTGACTCTGGACTGTCTTTGACTGATTTTGGAGGCTGCATCTGGACATAGACTCACCCAGGCCCATGTTATGGGTCTCTCTTTCTATCCTGGAGCTTTGCTGACACTGAGGTTTGGGGACCCATAGGAGCCGTCCAAACAACACGCAAGCATACACAAATGCCAGGAAGTGTGGGAGAGTTTACATTCAGTAAGATTACCCTGGACCATTAAGGTACCTGAGCCTAAAGGTAAATGCTTTCCCCCTTCTTTTCTGAGACACATCCTATAAGATTTTTTAGAAAATTTGTGAATTTCTCCCATTTGCAACTTGAAAACTTGTCTTTGTAATGATGCTCTCATCTTCCACATGTAATTTACTGTCCCTTATCCTTATTTCTGGGATCACATTCCTGAATAAACCATGCCTACCTTAACCTTTTTCTTCAGGCTTTGCTTTCAGAGAATCCAAGGAAAGATTATTAAAAATTCTATAAATCAATGCTAAATGACAGTTAGAACACTAGGAAAATGGGCAAAGGACCTAAGTTGGCAATTTAACAAATATATATATATAGTAAATATAATAAATTTATATATATATGTAAATTTTAATTAGCAAGAAGTGTAAATTAGAACAAAAATACAAAGCTTTTGTTTTAGTGACATTTTGAGATAAAATTTACCTTATAAACTTGATAATGTTGTGGTAAATATTTGAGGCAACGGTCTCAAACAGTGGTGGGGATGCCAAATTGGAGGTTAATTTGCAAATATCCTTTTGAAAGATAATTCTACATGAATGTTCTCCCATTTCTTCAGGGTCTGGGCTTTTGGAGCAAGAGGCATGGTTTTGAATAACAAAGGTCTTAGAGGTTGTGAATTGCTCCAAAGATAAGTAGAAACTCATCTTTTTTGGAGAGACATTCGCTTACCTTCCAGAGTTTTAAAGTACTGTGTCTCTTCCTCAGCAGAAGGGGGTGGGAGCTTATGCACCAGCCACCCTACATAAGCTGTGAATCTCATAATTTGAAGGATCCTATCTTACGGCACAAACCCTGATGCATGTATCAGTGAACATGCGGTCCCCAGTGTGTCACCCGTGGGAACTGGGGGAAGGGGAACCAATGCAGGATGCTACTCTGGGTGCTCTTTTTGCTGTAATGAATGTAATAACTGGTCAATTCTCTGATCCTGAAGTCTTGCATTTCTGTCAGTATGCATATACATAGATATACATACCAGCGTATAAATAACCATGGTAGGCTAACTTGTACATTTGTAAAGTAGCATAAAATCTCCGACCTTTTGCAGGTTTGGACTTAACATATCTCTCAAAACCAACGGTAAACATAACCTTTGGACTTAGTTTTATTTTATTTTATTTTTTAAATGTTTATTTATTTTTTAAGATAGAGAGAGACAGAGCTGAGCAGGGGCAAAGAGAGAGGGAGACACAGAATCTGAAGCAGGCTCCAGGCTCCGAGCTGTCAGCACAGAGTCTGACATGGTACTTGAACTCATGAGCCATGAGTTCATGACCTGAGCTGAAGCTGGACCCTTAACTGACTGAGCCACCCAGGTGCCCTGGACTTAGTTTTAAACCTCTATAAACTTACTTTATATGAGGATGTAAGGGCACATATGTTGGGTGCCTGCCCAGCATCCATTCCTCCCATTTGTGATAGTACTTAATTTCTTTTAGAGAACTACCTTCTCTATTGCATAGCAGCTGTGGAGTTTTTGTTTGTTTGTTTGTTTGTTTTTGGGTAGTGGGAAGGGCACGGACTTCATCTCGGTTCCCAGAGTGAGCCTTCGCAGACCTAAGCAAGTCTGCCTAGTATGACATGGCATCCATGGTGATTAGATCATTCACTAGTCCTTTGACCATTGGTTCATGTTATTTACCTGAACATTATTATTGCTTAATATTAATTGGGCCAAACAGGATGAAATAAGTGAAGTAAAGGACATTTATTCTAAAGTAGGATGAAGAGAAAAACTTTTTTTAAAGGATGTGGAGTACAGGTCCAGAACTGTTGCAACCAGTTGTAAACATTGTGAGAAATTAGGCTAAGGGTTAAACTATTAACACAAGACTGTGGACGAATTAGAAGAAAGTGGAGCCAGCATTTTGATTAAACCATTCATGAACTCCCATTGAATTTTCAAGTTATGTGAGAAAGTAAAATCCTTTATTGCTTATGTCATTTTGAATTGAGTTTTCTAATATGGATAATGAAAATCTAAGTTACTGTTAAAGGGGGTAAAAGGGAAAGGGTGTGAGTTGGCCAACACTCAGCCTATTTCTCAGTATTAATCAACCCATCTGAATTTCTATCCTCCAAGGTCTTCCTTTGTATTAAACTATTGATCTAGGCCAGTGCCATCTTAAAGAACTTTCTGCCATGATTTGTGCTTCCCTATAGGGTCAGTATTGGGTATATATGACTGTTTTTTTTTTTTTTTTATAGTTTATTTATTTTGAGAGAGAGAGAGAGAGAGAGAGAGAGAGAGCGCAAACAGGGGAGGGGCAGAGAAAGAAGGAGAGAGAGAAGTCCCAAGCAGGCTCCACAGTGTCAGCAGTGACTTGGGGCTTAATCTTACAAACCCATCAGATCACGACCTGAGCTGAAACTAAGAGTTGGTTGCTCAACCAAGAGTCCCCCAGGCACCCTGCAGGCACATATAACTATTGAGCACTTGAAATGTTACTAGTGAAATGGAGGAAGTAAATAATAAATTTCATTTGATTTTAATTGATTTGAATATAAATTTAAATACCTGCATGCAGTTAGTAGCTACTGTATTGGACAGTGTAAATATAGATTATCTTCTTA
This sequence comes from Hyaena hyaena, assembly GCF_003009895.1. NCBI lineage: Eukaryota > Metazoa > Chordata > Mammalia > Carnivora > Hyaenidae > Hyaena > Hyaena hyaena. Next base: position 2,240,791 of record NW_024080901.1, on the reverse strand, counting down.
AAAAGCAAAGTGCCAAGAAAAGAAAATTCAACGTTACCAAATTTTTATATGATTTATTAAAAGCTTCTTCTCGGAAAAGGTAAACTTGGGCCTGGAACAGAAGAGGTTTGGTGTATTTGATAATTTGATTTTTACTTGTTTTGGGGATGGGTCATGTAAAAGAGACCTAGACTCGGGAGACACTTTTACCATTAGTCCTTACTGGAAATCTTACCTTTCAAGGATTCACTATCCTGTCAAATTATTGTTGAAAGGGAAAATAGCTGCTAATTTTTCTTGATATAGGCAGTGTATTTTCTTACAGTTTCATTTCACATCAATGAGCGAATGAACAAAAGCAGTATAAAGAAATATATCAGGAGTTCCTTACAAACCAGGTACATACTATGTTCCAGATGTGTGAATTTTGACAACTGACTATATTATATCAGTGAAACTCTAATAAAGAAATAAAGGTAAAGTCCCATCATTTTTCTTCCCTCCTTTTCTCTTTTCTTCTTTTCTTTCTTTTTTCCCCCTTCCCTGTCTGTATTATTCTGCTAGGGCTGCCTAAGAAAATACCACAGACTGAGTAGCTTAAACAGCAGAATTTAATTCTCTTACAGCTTTGGAGGCAGGAACTCCAAGATTAAGGCAAGGCCTCTCTCTGGCGTGCAGATGGCCACCTTCTTCTTTTTTAAAAAAAATTATTTATTTATTTATTTATTTATTTATTTATTTATTTATTTTACAAATAGTTTATTGTCAAGTTGGTTTCCATATAACACACAGTGCTCATCCCCACAAGTGCCCGCCTCCCTGCCCATTTTTTCCCTTCCCCCCCCATCAGTCCTCAGTTTGTTCTCACATTCAAGAGTCTCTCATGGTTACCTCTCTCCCTCTCTTCAACTATTTCCCCTCTTCTTCTCCCGCATGGTCCTCCGCTAAGTTCCTCCTAATCCTCCTATATGTGCAAACATATGGTATTTGTCCTTCTCTGCCTGACTTATTTCACTCAGCATAACACCCTCAAGGTCCATCCGTGTTGCTACACATGGCCAGATTTCATTCTTTCTCATTGCCATGTAGTATTCCATCGTATAGATAAACCGCATCTTCTTGATCCATTTGTCCGTTGATGGACACTTAGGTTCTTTCCATGTTTTGGCTGTTGTTGAGAGTGCTGCTATAAACATTAGGGTACAAGTGCTCCTATACATCAGCACTCCTATATCCCTTGGGTAAGCAAAAGAATCAAGAGCAAAAATAAACTATTGGGACCTCATCAAGATTAAAAGCTTCCACACGGCAAAGGAAACAATCCATAAAACTAATAGGCAACCGATGGAATAGGAAAAGATAGTTGCAAATGACATATCAGATAAAGGGTTAATATCCAAAAGGATATCTGTAAGGAACTCACCAAGCTCCACACCCGAAAAACAACAAACACCCCAGTGAAGAAATGGGCAGATGATATGAGCAGACACTTCTCCAGAGAGGACATCCAGATGGCCAATGGCCACCTTCTTGCTGCATCCTCACATAGACCTTTCTTTATGCACACATGTCATTAGTGTTTCTTCCTCTGATAAAGACACCAGTTTTAGTGGATTAAGGATCCATCATTTGACTCACCTAATTTTAATTACTTTTTTTAAAAATATGTTTATTTATTTTGAGAGAGCGCGCTCAAGCAGGGGCAGGGCAGAGAGAGAGGGAGAGAGAATCCTAGGCAGACTTTGCACTGTCAGCCCAGAGCCCCATGTGGAGATCAGTCTCATGAATGGTGAATCATCACCTGAATAGAAATCAAAAGTCTAATGCTTAACTAACTGAGCATCCCTGTCAATTACTTTTTTAAAGGCTCTGTTTCCAAGTACAGTCACATTGAGAATTAGCACTTCAACATATGAATTAATTTGGGGTGAACAAAATCAGTTCATAACACCATCTTCCTTCCTGTCACAGATATTTGTTAAGGACTTGTGTGAAAGACATGGAAGTTACAATAGAAACAAGGAAGATATGGTCTCTGTCTTAATAGAGTTCGACTCTCTCTATGGAAGAGAGAAGTAACAAGCAACCTAACTAAAAATATAATATGAGTTATCATGGGGGAAGTATAGTCATTATGAAAGTGCATGAAAAGGGCATCAAACCTCTTGAGTGGAATGAGAGAAGACTTTTGGGAGTAAGTAGTAACAAACTAAAGGGTAGAAATGAGCCCAGGAAGGCAGTGTGGAGGTGGAGGGGGAAGTTGGAGCGAACAGAGGGAGTGAAAGCCTGGAGATGTGATTGAGCTCAGTGAGGATAACATGTGGTGAGAAGTGGAGGAGGCAGAATTGGTAGAACTTTGTGATTGTTTAGATGGGGATGAGGAGGTATAAGGGAAAGGGACATGGTCAGGACTGCCAGAGCTTTCTGTAATTCCAGGACAGAGAGGGAATGAAGTGGGGAGAGAGAAGAGACAGAGGGAAGGAGGGAGGAAGAGAGAAGTCATGCCAATCATGTTGTGTCATTCGTGGGTTCCTATGTTGGTAACTCAGTGCTATTTCCCCCTCTCTTCTCTGTGTTCACGGACTGGGGTCCTGAACACCACATTTTCTAGACTGCCTGTCAGCCTGTCAGCAAGCTTCCTGTTTAGATTCTGTCAATAAGAGGCACTTTAATTAGATTTAGAATTTAGGGAGAAGTAAAGACACTGTTTCACTGAGAAAGTAACGGGTATCCTGAACTTTTGTGTCCTGGGAATGACTGCTATCAGCAGTTGAGCCCACCAGTGTCTCTCTGCAACTCTTAGACTTCCAACAGTTTTCACGCCCCTGACTCCCAGATTTAAGTCCCTTCCTGTCCAAAATACCTAAAATGATTCTTGCTTTTATTTTTTAAAATTAAGTAATTAATTTTTGAGAGAGAGAGAGAAACATAGCATGAGCGAGGGAGGGTCAGAGAGAGGGGGAGACACAGAATCGGAAGCAGGCTCCAGGCCGTGAGGTGTCATCACAGAGCCCAACAGGGGACTTGACCTCACAGACCCTGAGATCATGCCTGAGCCGAAGTCAGATGCTTAACTGACTAAGCCACCCAGGTGCTCCTGATTATTGCTTTTCTGATTCAACTTTGAATATCCAACTCCCAGAATCTGAGCTGAGCGTTCCATGACAGCATGCTAAAACTTCCAGATACTTTCAGAGCTTGCTGCTTTCTCTTACGTGTTAGGCTCAGTTAGGCTCAGGTGTGTGCATCTTTGTCAAACAGTATTACCCAGACTTTCCTTCCCACCTTACCCTAGCCGTCATCAAAATGAATCTAATCTTCCCTTTCTACTAAACATGTGTATGTATCTTTCGGAAGTCTTAATTTCTGTTGAGCAAACCTCATTGCATCTTCAAACATCTCTGACTGTTCTTTTTAACCTCCTTGCTAAATTAAAATCTGGCTGTCCTTGAGGACACTGCTTTCCCTGAAGTTATTTATCCCAGGGCTGTGAATTGGGCAATGTATCTTTGCTTTCCAATGTTTCATGGCTGTTTCCAAATCATTTTTCTTCATTTCTTTGAAGAAATTATTTTTCATTAAATTTTTAATTTTAATTCCATTATAGTTAACATGCAGTGCTATAATAGTTTCAGGTGTACATTTAGCGATTCAACAATCCTATTTATTACACAGTGATTATTGCAATAAATGTACTCTTTAATCCTCATCATCTATTTCACCCATCCATCTATCCCTTCTTCTCTGCAGTTGTTCCCTGCAGTTAAGAGTCTGTTTCTTGTTTTCTCTTTCTCTTTTTTTCTTTGCTTATTTTGTTCCTTAAATTCCACATATGAGTGAAATCATATGGTATTTGTTTTTCTCTGACTTATTCATTATATTCTTTATCTCCATCCATGTTGCAAATAAAAGATTTTATTCTTTTTTATGACTGAATAATATTCCTCTGTGTGTGTGTGTGTGTGTGTGTGTGTGTGTATGACATCTTCTTTATCCCCGTATCTTTTGATGGGCACCTAGGCTGCTTCCAAAGTTTGAGTATTATAAACAATGCTACAATAAACATAGGGGTGATGTACATGTTGATTTAGTGTTTTCATGTTTTTGGGGTAAATAACCAGTAGTGTGATTGTTGGGTCATAGGGTAGTTCTATTTTTATTTTTTTGAGGAACCTCCATACTGGGTTCCACAGTGGCTATTCCAGTTTGCATTCCCACCAACAGTGGAAGGGATTCCTTTTTCTCCACATCCTCACCAACACTTGTTTCTTGTGTTTTCAATTTTAGCCATTCTGACAGGTGTGAGGTGGTATGTCATCATGGTTTTGATTTGCATTTACCTGATGGTGAGTGATGTTGACCACCTTTCATGTGTCTGTTGGCCATCTGGATGTCTTCTTTGGAAAAGTGTCTGTCATATCTTCTCCCCATTTTTAATGGGATTATTTGTTTTTGTGGTATTTGAAGTAATTATTATCTGCTGATATCATCCCCCACCTTCTCACTGCTAATCTACAATTATAGTCACTTGGTTATATGAACTGTTCAACTCTCTCCTTTGTCTTTGACATTTGATTTGAAATGTTGCCATACAGAGTTATTTAACATTAATTATGTATAAAACATTTAGAAAGGTGGTAGAAAGGTGGTACAAAGTATGTTCTCTTTTTATCATGGTCATCATCCTCATTTTCCCTGCTTGCATGAGAACAAGTAAACATTGCTGGAGAAAATCACACGCTGGGATTATTGGTTTTTCTTGAATTCATGATTACAGCCCTCAAATTGGCCCTCAACCCTTCTTAGCAATCATTACTGTTCTTTATTAAGCTTACTTTCCCACTCAGGGAGATGACTTATTATACTTTCTTCTTTTTTCCTATATCCCACACCCTTTCACTCTCTCAGATGATGATCTCAGCTCACACTTCATTAAGACAATACAGATTAATTTGGAAACTCTCTCATCTTCCCTCCACCACATCATTTCTCCTCTCTACATCTGTACCCACTCTTCTTCTTCCCTTTCTATTTTCATCAAGTAAGTGGCTCTCCTTTATCACAGCCACTCATTCTAACTGTTCTCTGCACCCATTCCCCCCATTCTTTCTTAGGATTCTACTCCTTGTGTGATCCACTTCTGTTAGATCATTACCACCAACCAAAAAAAAAAAAACAAAAAAAAAACCCAAAAGCAGAAAATGCCCTACAAACACCCTCTCTCTATTCCCATTCTAAAATAGTACCCTGCAATTACTGTCACCACTTTCTGACCTCCCATTCATGTTCAGCCCTTGCCAATCTGGTCCCATACCTCTGCAGACACCGAGATAGCTCCTAAAGAGGTCAGTGTCTCCATGTAGCCAAATTCAATGGCTCCTTCTTGATCTTCATGTTTATCAGTCTCACAGTAGCATTTAACTCAGTTCAGCCATTCTCCTCTTTTTGAAGCATTTTCCTATTCTAGCTTATATGGCCTCACAGCACCCTAGATTCATTCAAAGTTCTGTTACTTTCTACCCAACTTTTACACTGGGGCATGTTTCTGAGCTATATATTCAGATCTTATTCTTACATCATCTTTTAAAGTCCTGAGTCTATGCATACTAGTATAAAGTGGGGAATAAGATTATGAGCTGAGGAGCTCATACATCTTAGCTCCACCACATACTAGCTGTGTAACCTCAGACAGATTACTTGACTTTGCTGAATCTCAATTTCTTCATCCATATAATGAGAATAATAGTGTCTTAGTTATAGGGTTATTATGAGTATATTAACAGTGTGCAGCTTACAGTAAGCACTCAATAAATGTTAGCTGTTGTTATATGCTGTAAATGCTCAGATTTATATGTCCTGCCTAGACCTCTCACCTAAGGTTTGGTTCTGCCTATTTAAGAACTCCACATGGATGACTAGTAGGATCGCCAAATTCACATGTTTAATACAAAATTTAGATCTTTTTTAAAACATTTTTTTATTTTAGAGAGAGAGAGAGTGCACCTGTGCATGAGTGGAGGAGAGAGAGAGAGAGAGCGAGAGAGAGAGAGAATGAGAATCTTAAACAGGCTCCACACTCATCATGGAGCCTGATGTGGGGCTGGATCATCCCATGACCCTGGGATCATGACCTGAGCTGAAATCAAGAGTCGGATACTCAACCGACTGAGCCACCCAGGTGCCCCAAAACAAAATTTAGGTCTTGATTAGCTCCAAAACCTGTTCTTCTCCTCAGTTTTCACTCCTTCACTAAATGGCATTGTCTTTATTCACTTTGCAAAAATTATTTTTGAAACTGGAAGTGACTGTTAATGATTCCTATAGTCTTTTGGTTTTTCTTTTCTTTATTTGTGTGTGTGTGTGTGTGTGTGTGTGTATCTTCATAGAAACGTATTACAGGGGCGCCTGGGTGGCTTAGTTGGTTAAGCGTCTGACTTTCGCTTAGGTCATGATCTCGCAGTTCTTGGGTTCGAGCCCCACGTCGGGCTCTGTGCCAACTGCCAGCTCAGAGCCTGGAGCCTGTTTCAGAGTCTGTCACTCCCTCTCTCTCTGACCCTCCCCTGATCACGTTGTCTCTCTCTCTCTCTCTCCTAGAAATAAATAAAACATTAAAAAAATGAAAAAAAAAAAAGAAACGTATTACAAGTGTTCTTTAAAAATTCATTACATGTAATACAGAATGGGAATAACAAATTCACTGATATAAACTCTTCCTATAGTTCTTAACAATCTAAAATTAGAAAATTGAAGTATAACTAGGGTAAAAGAGTTAAAAACGTTGTAGTGTATCTTGGATTATATAATTTTACTAATAGCTAAAAGCATCTTGTTGAACTCCCATGATACAGAATTCTCCACTCTGAGTGTGTGTGTGTGTGTGTGTGTGTGTGTGTGTCTGTGTGTGTGTGTCAACATTGGTGTGTTTGCCTGTTAGAAGTTAGAAGAAAAGTGACATGGAGCCTAGAAATAGAAAAGCTGTTTCTATGACTCCTAGAGAACTTGTTTAAATTCTTTGGGCAAATAAAAACAGCATATATGTAGAATCACACATATCTTTCAAACACTTATGAGATAACCACATGCTATCAAAACAATCAGTAACTATTTGTCATGTCTTCATGATTACATTTTCCACTTGTTCCACTTCCAGTATTTCTTCCAATGATACCATGATATTTTCTCTTAAGTGATTATTTCTTTTCTATAATATTCAATTCTGCTGGTCCATGTTTTTTCGACCACTTTGTTTTGGCTCTTATAATGACTCTGAATATAAATATGACATTTTTTTCTGGTGTAGTTTTCAAAGGGAAGAAGGTTTCAGTTCACAAAGAAAATAACTGTCCTGGAATTTCATGATGTTAGGGATCCAGTGATCTTTTAGTGACTGTTACAGCTACCACAAAATACCATTTATTAAGCACATACTGTATTCCAGCCATTTGACTAAACCGTTTTCATGCATTCTATCATGTAATCATCACAATAACTCTGTCAGGTACGAGTATTATTAACTACAAATACTGAACACAGAGAATGGGCCAAAAGAGGCTTATCATTTTGCTTAAGGTCACATAGCTAGTAAATGACAAAGCCAGCATTCAAGCCCATGTCCTCCGAAACCCAAAGCCAGGGCTCTGCACTGTTAATTTAATTTAAACCTTTTACATAGCAATTACAAAGAAATCATTTATTCGGTAGTATACCCTAATAGTGTGGTAAGTGGCTTATTCTTTCTGTATATATTTTGTCTTTTTCCAGTTGATGAATTCCTAATTTTTTCGAGATTTTCATGTGAACAGTTTTATTAATTTTTTTTAGATGCTGGAGAGAAAACCTCATTACCTCATTTTCTATTATTTACCCAATTGTAAGATTCAGCTTCCAGGTTCCAGCTAAGGATTTATAAATCAGTTTTTGTTGTATTCACCATTTCTCTTAGTACTATGGTTTCATTGTGTGATGATCATTTTGAAGTCTGCATTTACTGCAAAGGTAAGACTTTCCACATATTAGTTCTTTTAAAAATTTAGCTCGATTCCCAGATCTTGGCCTTGGGCTGCCAAAATGACTCTGTGGCAACGTTGAAAACTGATGATAAATAGGGAATGTTTAGATTGAGACCCGTGGAACTGGACCGAAGCACTTATCTTTAGATCCAATTTCGGTGATGTATGTATTATAATTCCTGGCAAGGAAAAAGCCGTTTCTAGTTGATGGAAACCTTTTTCTGAAGTAGTCTCTCACAAAAACTCCCTAGGTAGCAATGAAAAGAAAACGTTAAATTCTCCGACTTTGTTATTAAAGAACATGGCAAGCAGCGTCCTCAGCAGCAGCTTTACTGGTCATGGAGAAAATGTCTTCATACGGCTATTTCCACAATGTCAGCTTTCAATGAACATTCGGGGAATAGTTTGTACATTGTAGTACTGAAGATATTCCCACAGGAAGCGGACCTGATGGAGATCAGGGAAGTAACTTCCTTATGACCAGACCAATCAGGAATAGCATTGAGTCAGTGATTTGGCTAGAATATCTCTTAGATTTTTTTTCTTGTCAGTCTTAATTAATTAAGCAGTCAACACCCAGATTATTCTGTAAAAGTTCCTAACCACATTAACATATACAGTTAGAAGAGAAAATAATTCAAGAAATCTGGGCAAGGTGAAAAGCTGGGTAAGGAATTCATAGACAGCAGTAAGATTGGTGCCCATAATATACCATCCTGAAGAGTATGTATGGTGACCAAGAATTGGGCTCTCAGTTTCCTAGAGGTCGAAGACAAAGTAAAAGATAATTGTAAAGGTCAGTGTCCACGATAAAGAAAACAACTAATGAGTCATGAAAAGCATGACTATTTTCTCTCATGACTGTACATAAGCAAGCTAAACTCCCTGATGACTTCCTAATTGATGCAGTTACATATTGTAGTGTTTGAATATGTCATTTGGTGTAAGGTGAATACATGATTTAGCTTCATCATTTAGGGAAAGCAATTCCATTGCCAGAGTTGGAAATGGGAACAAAATAATTTGGCCTAGTTATTAGCTCTGAGATAATATGACATGTTCCAATGGAAAAGTTAGACCATCTAGCTACGGCACACGTGAATGGGCTGTATAATCTTAGGACCATAAATGTTTTCTGATTAAAAGTAATCTTTCATTATTACAAAGGCATTGTGTATATATTGAAGAAAATCAAAAGACACAGATAGATAAAAATAAGAAAGAAATCATTTTACTCCCACTCAGAAAAAAAATCATAGTGTTTGTAAAAAGTTGTAGTATGCATAATATTCTCCAGTGAAATTATTAATTAAAATATTAACTTTTTTATGTCAATAAAGCTTTACCTCTTTTTTTTACTAGTCCCTATTCCATTTCCCCCTACTATCTTGTCTTGTATATAACTGGTTTGTTGAAATCAGAATCCAGGTCAGCCTGTGTGTTGAATATTGTTGTTAATGTTGTTTTAGGTTTGTTGATCTGCAGTGGTACTTTTTATCATGACACTATCTTGCTGAAGAATGTGCTAGTTGTCCTAAAAAATATCTTATCTGAATTTATCTGGCTAGTCTCTTAGAGAAAATTACCTATATTTTCTAATGAATTGGAATGCATTTCAGTTAAACAATTTTGGCTGGAATACACCTTGAGTCTCTCGTGTCGCATCACATCAGGAAACACGTTATATGTGGTTGCCTCACTCTTAGCAGTGATCAGACTGACATGTGGGTTAGTATGATGAGAGCCTGATCCCCACTTTGCACAGATGTATTTCCTCATTGGATCATGGAAGTAATCAGTAGGGTGTTAGTTTGTCTCCATCAGCCATTTACCTGATGATTCTAATGACAATTGATAATCCTTAAGTAAATTCATTTTTTTCCTATAGTTTGATGTTTATTTGCTCTTATTATTCCAGAGCACAGAATAATGGGTCCAACTGAAGTACAGTTTCTACTGGAAAATCAGGATACCTACTTAATTCTTTCACTTCAATGATTAATTGTCAAACTACTAGGTTGTCTTCTTTTCTTTTAAGTTTACTTACTTTTAGAGAGCCAGCAAGCTGAGGAGGAGCAGAGAGAGGGAGAGAGACAGAATCCCAAGCAGGCTCCACACTGACAGTGTGGAGCCCAATGTGGGGCTTGAACTCATGAACCACGAGATCATGACCTGAGCTGATAACCAGAGCTGAACGCTTAACTGACTGAGCACCCAGGTGCTCCTACAAAGTTGTCTTAAGAGACACCTTACAGAATGGCAACTGAATTTTCTGGTGTTCTTTTTCTGAGTATAACTTTATATTTATGAATTTCTCGGAAATCCACATGTTAATTTACTAGAACCACTATATTTCATGTTGATCAAATGTTCACAACTTTAGGCAGTGGGAACCCCTCCACATTATCTCCTATCCTTTTGATTAGCCCCACTAGTCTTTGACAGCTTTGTGCTTCCTGTCCAAACATTTCAGACTCACTTTGTACCATTCCTGCCCCTGTCTTGGGATCTGCTATTTCTCGAAATGGAGAGACTGAGGTCTGACATAAGAGCTACAGTGGTAATATTTGCTTCTCGTGACTATAAATATATTTTTTTTTCCCAACTGGCTTTTAATAAGCACTGGCAGCTGAAATGTCAAAGATGTGTTCACTGGTAATTATCTGGGACAGTTAGGTTACTTATTAAGGGCAGATGTTTATAATGTAACAACTAGTCCAAAGGTAGCATAAGGTACTCTTACGAAAATTAAGAAGACATAATCAAGATTGATGCCTGATTGGATGGCATTCTCAACTTTGCATAAAGGTGAAATTAAAGGCAGCAAGTCTTCAGTTCCCAGCTAATTTTGTTATTATGTACTTTAGAATTTAGGAAAGTCTAAGAATAGGAGAGTTTTATCTAAGTCCAACTTTTTAAATGTAGTATTTTTGTTAAAGACACACTTCTGCAGTTCATGAAAATCTATAATTTGTGAACCCCATTCATTAAATGCTAAATTTGTAAGATTGGCCAAAAGACATAAAAAGGAGCTCTTGTAAGCAGGAAATTTGATCTATAATCATTATTAAATAATGTCTCCAAAACCTCTTACTTATCTTTATATTGACCCATTAAAAAAAAAGCACAGAATATAAAAGTATTTATATTCAGTGAATGCTTTCTTTGAATTCTCTTTGAAATGCAGCCTTTCACTTTGGTAGACCATTTTTTAAAACTTCTTAGACTTTGTGAAGACAAGAAACTGTATGGCTAGCTCCTAGTATCTCCCATTGCCAGCGTAGGTTTTATATCATCTTTTTTTCCCTTTTGCACCTTTTTTTTGTGGCTTGTGATTGATGGATGAATATTTGCCAGAGATCTTAAGGGTAAAGTGATGCAAATTATTTGGAATATAGATTAATCATTGTTCAAAGAAACCCATATGTTACCTCAGATTTCTGACCCTTGCCCATCTCCAGTCTTATTTCAGATGTGTGATTAAACTCACAAAACAGAATAAAAATAAGTAAAAATTCATTTATGGAAGAAATAAATACTCTACTTTGTATAAGTTCTCTACTAGAAGGCGATACATCAGAACATTTAATTATTCAATAAGGAATATCTCTGGTCCTTTGACACAAAATTGCATAGCCATAGGTTGAGATTATGGATTTTTGGCTAAATATTTTTCTCTTTGATTAAGATACCTTAAACACAGGCATCTATAATCTACATTCACATCTGATTCTACCTGTATCTCAGTTGTCTATTGCCAAGTGCTGAGGCTTGAAAACCACATTATTAAACTTCTCCAACCCTGACTTATTCAAAACCTAGGAAGGAGGAATTCTTAACTTTGCACCCCAAAAAGCAGTTCACTTACTTTTGAAATGATTTTGTTGCTCTCTAATTCATGGGTATCTTCATTTCACTTTTTATTAAACCTTTGGACACAGCTATCTCCATATTTTCTTTTGAAGCTGTGCTCATGATTTATAAAGCACATGCCTGTATTTCAGGCAGTTGATGCATAGCCTTTATAACTGTGCATGGAAGTCTTGGTGTCTAGCATACCACAAAACCTCACTAGGATGAGGCTAGTGTGTTCTGAGTAGCACAGCACTAAAAAGAAGCTATTCATTATACGCCCTATGATTCTTTAATCTAAACAACAGAAACATGGTTCATTTATAACTACTTTCGATGATTTAAATCAATGAGGGCTGTAACCAAAATATTTATCGAATAATACTGCATGGTTACCAACCTTTGACTTCCAGTTTGAGAACATTTATATTTAAGATGAGAAATTATATCACTAAAAAGTTTTATTTTAAAAATATAAATTGCATGAAAAACATTAATTGGGGAATATTCTCCATAAAGTTAATGTTTTCCTATAGTTTTAATGATTTAAATTTCTCTATGCATTATAATATTGTTAAATGCAGTTCCTCCAGAAGTAATGAAAAACATAATCCAAATCACAGAATCTAAAACAGAGTTTTAGGTATTGTAATTTCTTGCTTTGGCAATTTTACAATTGTGAAAAGGTGCCATGGTAATAAAAGTGGTAACAATAGATGTGATGAAGTAATTTTAAAAAATTGACAGAGGGGTGCCTGGTTGGCTCAGCAGTTGAACATCCGACTCTTGGTTTTGACTCAGGACATGATCTCATGGTTTGGGAGTTCGAGCCCCGCATTGGTCTCTTGCATTGACAGTGCAGACCCTGCTCTGGATTCTCTTTCTCTCCCCTTCTCTCTCTGTCCCTCTTCTGCTCACACATACTCTCTTGCTAAAAAGAAATACACTTTAAGAATTTTGACAGAAATTTAAGTAAGAATTAATAAAGTAATAAGAAATAGGTATACCCAGTAATGTTTGCCCCTAAATCTAACACTTGCAGATGTGTTTTATAGATTTTAGGCGGAATTTTTAGGAATATTCCAGACCAACCCCCAAATCAACACCATGTTGAAGATGTTACAATGAAATTGTAACATGAGATTGTCTTTAATAATAAGCTCTTTATAAGGTACTGGAAAAAAATGCAAATTTGCAAAAAAATTGTTGACTTCCAAAATTATAATTTGAACTGGTTTTATTTCTCATAATAAAGAATTGTTATTCAAGAGTGTGTGGTATTGGCATAAAAACATACAAAGAGATTTAGAAGTGGATCCACATATATATAGTCAACTGATATTTGACAAAGGTGATGAAGCAATTCTGTGGGGAATGAATAGTAACCTCAATGGAAAGCTAAACCTCTGATGTTTTTAGAAGAAAATATAGGAGATTATCTTCGCAACATGGGATTGGCAAATATCATATCTTAGAAAATAAATACAGTATAATAAAAACAAAAAATGAGTAATTAGATTTCTTTAAATTAAAACATCTTCTCATCAGAATACACTATGAAGTAAATTAAGAGGCAACCTACACTGGGAGAAAATATTTACAAAACATGTATTTGTTAGAGAACTTGTATTCAGAATATATATTGAAATAATATATCATAGTGATAAAAATGCAACCAATCAATTAAAAAAGGAGGAGATTTTTAAGCAGACAATTCATCAAGAAAAATTTATGAAATGGCCAATCGGCACACTTGAAAATCTGTTTAACATCCTTAGTCAGGGAAATACAAACCAAAGCTGTAATAAAACAGTACTATGCAATTATGACATTTACCTATTTCCATTGGTTAAAGTCATATGATAAATTCTTGCCGATGGGATAGGAGCAAGAGTGACCTGTGTCGCACCTGGAATGGCACATTTAACTTGCTACAAAGCCCTTGGAGTATCCTTTCCTCCTCTGGTATGATAATTTTTAACTCTTGAGATGGTGGCTGATTCAGTCACTCAGCAAATTCCATGAACGACTAACATTTCTAGAGCCATTCATCCAATCCACAGTGGGTATGATGGTTAATTTTATGTGTCAACCTGATTGGGTCATGGAGTACCCAGATATCTGGGAAAACATCATTTCCAGTTGTATTTGTGAGGGTGTTTCTGGCTGAGATGAACATTTTAATCAGTAGATTAGTAAGGAAAATTGCTCTTTCCAATGTGGGTGAGCCTCATTCAATCCACTGAAGCCTGAAAATAAGAAAAGGCTGAGTAAGAAAGAGTTCTCCCTCTCTGCTTATCTTCAAGATGAGACTTCAGTCTTCTCTTGCCTTTGGGCCCAGACTGGAACTTACACATTGGCTCCCCTGGGTCTCTAGCTTGCCAACTGCAGATCTTGGCCTTCACAGTCACCACAGTTTCATGAGTCTAATCCAGACTAATACAGATTTTGGTACTGAGAAGTGGGGTGCTGCTGTAACAAACACCAAAAAATGTGGAAGCAGGTTTGGAACTGGGTATGCATAGAAATTGGTGGAGTATTGAGATGCATGTGAAAATTATGGGCATTTGGGTTCTTTTGATGAGATCGTAGACAGAAAAGAGAACTGAGGAAAAAGTTTCCATCTTAGAGAATATATAAATAATCATGAACAGAGTGTTGGTAGAATATGGATGTTAGAAACCATTCTGATAAACTCTCAGATGGAAATAGGGAACATGTTGTTAGAAACCAGGGGAAAGGCAATTCTTGTTATAAGATGGCAAAGAATTTGGCTGAATTCCGTTCATGCCCTAGTGTTTTTTGGAAGACAGAACTTGCAAGCAATAAAATTGGATATTTAGCTGAGGCTACTTCAAAGCATAGTGTGCTTGGTTTCTCTTGCTTGCTTATAGTAAAATGCGAGAAGAGAGGAATGAATTGAAGAAGGAAATTGTTAATCAAAAGGAACCAGAACTTAAAGATTTGGAAAATTCTTAGTCTGTCCATATTGCAGAAAATGAGAGTGTGTTTGGAAGAGAATGTGAAGGTGTGTCTGGAGTATCACTTGACAAAAAGATTATGGGATTATGTGAGCAGAAACACTTTCAGTTTTAACTGAAGGGGACAGAAATGGGATGAAGTGAAGGAAAGTTATTAGACTTCTTAGTTCCTGAAAGATCAGACTATAGAGTTATTTAGTTGTGAACATATACTATTCTTCAAGACAAGGAAAGAATGACCCTGAAGGCATCTGTCCAGAGACTTAGGAGTAGGACCCCTGCTTGGCAGAGTTTTGGGGACATGACCCCTCATGTTAGGGTCTCAGGATGTGATTGCCTTGGGATCGTGACCTTTGCCTGGCAGAGCTTAGGGGTGGATCTGCTGCCCCAACTGGATCCAGAAGTCAGAACATCAAACCAGAGAGGTTTTTAAGCCTTAAGATCTGATGGAATTTGCCTTGCTAGGTTTTAGACTTCCTTGGGACTCATCACCCCTTTCTTCCTTCTGATTTCTCCTTTTTTGGGATGGGAATGTCTATCCAATGCCTGTCCCACTGTTGTACTTTGCAGCACATAGCTTAATCTGCTCACACAGGCTCACGGCTGGAGAGAGATTTTGCCTCAGGATAAGTCATATTTTGAGTCTCACCTTTATCTAATTTAGATAATATTTCAATGAGATTTTGGACTTTGGACATTAGAGTTGATAATGGAATGAGTTAAGACTTTTGGGGAGGTTGAGGTTAACTGAATGTGATTTGCATGCAAGAAGGACTTGAATTTTGGGGATGCTAAGGGGTGGAATATTTGCCTTCCCCCACAATTCATGTTGAAGCCCTAACCCCTAATGTGATGGTATTTGGAGGTGAGGCCTTTGGGAGGAAATTAGGTTAAGATGAGGTCATGAGGGTTGGTCCCTTTTGATGGGATTTGTTTCAGCTCCCTCACTGTCTCTGCCATGTGAGGACACAGGAAAAAGACAGCCATCTGCAAGACAGGAAAACAGCTCTTACCAGGAACCAAAATGCCAGCACCTTGATTTTGGACTTCTCAGTTTCCAGAACTGTAAGAAACATGTTTATTGTTTAAGCCACTCAGCCTGTGGTAATTTGTTACAGTAGCTCACGCTGACTAAGACCATGGACATGAAGAGAGTTAACTTTTGTTCTTTAATCCACTGAGATTTCAGGGTTGTTGCTTTAGCCTAATCTAGACTGATACTATAAAATGATTGTAAAACTTGAGTTGGCTGTCTACATCCCCTAGGTCAAACATTCAATTTCAGAGGAAGTTTTTGACTACACTACCAGTGTTATCTTGTTACATGGTTAATAGGTTGCATAATATGACTATTGTCTGTTGGTATATTGCAACTCTGAAATACTGACTGCTGGGTGGTCACGGCCATTAATTGTCTCTCATGGTGCCAGGCTTGGGAGAGATAGCATCAGTATCAGCACTGGCCAGGACTTAACCACAAAGAATAATGCTCTTATTTTTTTATTTCAAAACTAGGTTGTCATACTTCTTATATGCTCTGATAAGATTATTTTTACTCACTCTGGTACTTCTTACATAAATCATGGAATTCAAGGATACTAATATTTTAGATAAGGCCAATTTTTATATATTATTTTCTAATACTGTATTACTATTTTTCTCTAAATTGGTGATTGTAATTTATGTACTTTTATTTCTTCCTCTATAGTCATTTTTCCTCAACAATATAACAAATGGTATCCTTAAAAAAAAAGTGGCCACATCTTGCTAAGTGTTTATCTTATTGGCAAAAATTAATTTATGTAGGAGCAAGGAGGATCTGATTTGTTGGTTTGCAAATTTAGTGTAAAAATTAGAATTGGGTATTTTGACTTTTAACCTTATATGTATGCTCTAAATGCAGTCTGTTTGTCTGAAATATTGTTGAAGGTACTTAATTATTTGTAACAGCTGAGATTTCCGCTTTGACTTGCCAAAAATTAGGAGAAAACTGTTTTCTACTGAAGCCAAAGTTTGTATCATAAAAAAATCCCCAATAAAAAGCTTTTTTTCACATTTATCATATGAATTAATATGACACAACAAAATTAATTATAATTTCATTGTTATTTATTTTGCTGTGTCAAAGTATATCAAAATGATTTCTCTTGGAATAAAAGTCAACTTCTGGAGTATTTGTGGTATGAACCAATACATATGCAGTGATACAGGGCTACTTCTGTTCTGAGACTTGAGAATTTTTGAAACACCTTTTTTTCCGAACTTCAGAGCAGACTAGACAGAACTCTGTTACAAAGAAGGCTAGGATAGGGGCGCCTGGGTGGCTCAGTCGGTTAGCATCTGACTTCGGCTCAGGTCATGATCTCACAGTTTGTGGGTCCGAGCCCCGCGTTGGGCTCTGTGCTTACAGCTAGCTCAGAGCCTGGAGCCTACTTTCGATTCTGTATCTCCCTCTCTCTATGTTCCTCCCCTGCTCAAGCTGTGTCTCTTTCTCAGAAGTAAATAAAAAAAACATTAAAAAAAAAAAAAAAAAAGAAGGCTAGGATACCCTTAAGGATCAGTCCCACAAGAACCCTGTGATGTGAATAAAAAAGGGATAGTGTAGTCACTTGAAAGGCAGAATAACTGAGTATACTTTAAGAAAGTTCATGTATATCCAAGGTATTCTTGTGCAATTCTGCCTTGCTTGTTAGCTTTAGTGATATCCTGGGTAGAATGATTAAAGATATTTATTTGAACAGAAGCACAATGAGATTCCTGGTGTATTTCCCTTTTGACACCATGGATGTGCTCTTGAAAAGTTTGATATAGCTACTAGTTTAAGCCATTTTGAAATTATTTAGAACTTTTAAGAGTGATAGGGGAACACAAAAATAATGCCAAGTAGCGTAAATACACCTGGATTTTAAAAAGGCAAAGTGGTATGTATATATACACTTTCTTATTGAGTTTTGAAATAATTGCATAAAGAAATTATATATAATACAAAATGGAAAAATAATTACATAAATAAAATAGTTGCACAAGCACTTAAACTTCATTTAACTTTACACTCTGATTTACTTTTTGCCCATACATAGCGTTCTGTAAAAGTTGGCTAAACGCTCTGATAAGCTGAAGCCAGAAATAGATTGTAGTATCCCTGTTGCCTTTCTTTGTTAGCAGGGCCCGAGTGGATCCTGCTCTAAAAAAAAAAACAACAACCCATAGTTAACAATCCCATGGAAAAATCAAGAGGTTAGAAACATGAATACCTAGTGCCGGCCTTCAGTTCCAAGGATACTCTATTTTCTGGGATGGCCACCAATTCCCAACTCTTGCTGTTGCTACACAGATAGTGGGAGGAGCCACAATAGGTGCAACAGAGGAAAGAAAACCAAGCAAGCGCATGTTCAGAAATGCTTTGTGAATTGCTTTAAGAAACAGTACACAATTGTAAATGCAAAGAGTAATTCATTAGAAGTATTTATTTCCTGGGGCACCTGCGTGGCTCAGTCGGTTAAGTGTCCCACTTCGGCTCAGGTCATAAACTTACGGCTCGTGGGTTTGAGCCCCGCATCAGGCTTTGTGCTGACAGCTCCGGGCCTGGAGCCTGCTTCGGATTCTGTCTCCCTTTCTCTCTGCCCCTCCCCCATTCATGCTCTGTGTGTCTCTCTCAAAAATAAATATAAAAAGAAAATTTTAAAAAAGAATTATTTTCTTTAACATAAAGCAAGGTTAATTCTTGATTAGCTAGGATAATGATGGTGAGAGAAGTTATGAATACCCAAGTCCATGGTTAGAATAAAACTAGTTAAGTCTGATTATACAATAGAATGACTGTAAATTTATTTGGTTGAAACTACATTACATGTTTGAAAACAGTCAATATTCTACAGATATTATCCATATGAAAATAATAGACATGTAATAGTTTAGGATTATAAAACATTATATAATTTTTTTAATGAAATTGGCCCCAGGCTTCAGTGACATTTTATGATATTCTTTCTTTGTTATTTTTTTAATGTTTATTTTATTTATTCTGAGAGAGAGAGAGAGAACATGTGCATGTGCATGCAAGCAGAGGAGGGACAGGGAGAAAGGGAGTGAAAGAATCTCAAGCAGGCTCAGTGCTGTTAGCACAGAGCCCAATTCAGAGCTTGATCTCAGCAACCATGAGATCATGACGTAAGCTGAAATCAAGAGTTGGATGCTTAACTGACTGAGCTATGCAGGTGCCCCTGTGATATTCTTTATACTGCCAAAGAATTCCCAGCAGTTGCAAGATAATTATCGGATCTTAACCTCTTCTATCAGATCCTTGAAGGTGCCTAAGTTGCCATGAAATTGAAATTTTAATATTCTTGATGCTCTTCTTTATCCACATATTTTAATCAATTGTGACAGATCAATACAGTTCTCCAGATCACAAAAGTGGCAGAGAGGGCCATGTGAAGTAAACATGGTCCATTCAGGCTTGCCTTGGCCAAGGTAGAGTGGAGGAGTGCACACTGGTCAATGTGCAGCTCTCACTGGCTGAGAGAGAAAGAGAGCTCTGAGATGTGACCAAAGCAGGCTTTAGGAGTGCACCAGAATGAGTATGATCAGTCACTATTCAGAATAAATGCTTTTTCTACGTCTTTTGTTTTATAAGTGTGTAAACATGTATGGTGTTTCTATAGTACAGGCTGTCAAGTGGTCTCTTTCTTCCTGCTTCTTCCTGCTTCTCTGCTTCTTCTTCCCTCCCCCACCCATATCAGTATTTATAGTCTTACTATCCTTAGCACATCCCCATCTCACTAGTACACTTTCACAGTAAAGCTACTTGCTCCCTGAGCCTCTGGGGTAAATCCCTTCCCACACCTCTTCAGGGATCTCACTTGATTACTTATTTTCCAAAGGGTGGGGATTGCTAAGATAAGCACAAATCTTGGAGGTAGTAGCAATTATTCAGCTGGAACTTGAAGGCAATTTCTCCATTTTTCTTGTTACTTGATATTGAGAAGTTCTCTTGCCTTTCTTTCAACTCAAAAGCTTGTTATAAATGAATCTCTTCCAGAATGCAGAGTTTTGGGGGCAGCTGCTAAAGGCAATTTTTGTGATGTGTACTCATGCTGTTGACAGATTCTCTCTCCTAATTTTTTCCCCAGCAATTCTAAGCTATTAAAAACATTTTTTTAGAGTTTATTCATTTTTGAGAGACAAAGAGATATCAAGTGTGAGTGAGGGAGGGGCAGAGAGAGAGGGAGACACAGAATCCAAAGCAGGCTCCAGCTCTGAGCCGTCAGCACAGAGTCCAATGTGGAGCTTGATATCACGAACTGCGAGATCGTGACCTGAGCTGAAGTTGAATGCTTAACGGACTGAGCCACCCAGGTGCCCCTCTAAGCTATTGACAGTAGAGAATTATCTCCAGAGGGAGAACCAAAAGCTTCTTAGCTATTTTCTTATGGTCCCAAACTCATTTAAAAAGAAGTTTTCTTTCTCTAAATCTGAATCTTATTTTGTTTTGGGTAAAATGCATAATGTATATAGAGAGACTAAAATAAGCAAACAATTAACACAAAACAACTACAAACTCACATATTTGAATCTTACCCCAGTGATTCAGAACATGTTTTTAGTGCTGTAAAGTAGTAAATGGCTTAAGTGGATTTTACTGAAGTTTAAAAATAGGCTGATCCACAGAAGCTATAATTGAGAAAAGGACTGCAGCTCATGCATTGGGTTTTTAAGTACATGCCCACACATGGATATCACTGTCAGTAAGATCATCTTTCCATAAAAAGAAAGAGAATATTTGTATTGTAACTAAATCTAAGAGGGATATAACCTCAGGAGGGATTTATTGTAGTCTGTCACTTTTAATGATCTTTCCTTTTAAATGTCAGCAAAAATAAGGAAACGTTTTTTATTGAAATAAGAACAACCTTAAGTAAAACCATATAGCATAGCCAGATGAAGATTCAGAAAGGAAAGACCAGGGCATTAGAAATGTTTGGGGAAAGGGTCATGAGAAATTGAAGAGAAAACCATGCAAAGAACTATTTTAAAATGAATTAGAGCTGGCATCAAGATGGTAACAACTCCTCAGTGACTACCTGATCTGTTGCACAATTATGCATTTTATATATTGTTTTCTTTAATAGTTATATCAGCCATACAAGGTAGATATTATTCTTTCCATTTTTATACAGGAGGAACTGAGATGCAGAGAGAGCAAAAATTCCAAATGACAAGGCTAGTTGGTGGCAGGACCTGACTTCATGGCCTGTGTCCTACTTTCTCAAAAAGGGTTAAGACTGAAATACAGTATTGGCTTACCAGGTGATCTCCACGCTCCTTCCAGCTTTGACTTTCTACTTAAAATTTCTTTGTACATTTTCTTTTATTCTTCTTCAAGATTATTTAATCAGCTGTTACATGATATAAAACCATAAGGGGCAATTTTATATTCATTAAAAGCATTTAAGCAATTCCCTTCAAATCAACAGCCAACACTATCAGAAAACCCCATTTCAAGATAACTTAGTGTCATGTTTAACACTGATAAGTTGAGGGCCTCAACATTTAAAGAACTTGCACAGTTTTCTAGTGAATTAGGGGATTTGTAGATAGATCTCTTTTAAATAATATCAACCCCATCTCTCAAGCTTGATAGTCATGACATCCTTGCTATGTGTTATGGATTTATATTTTTTAAAAGTTTTGAGAGCCTGGAAATAACTTTTTGAATACAAAACACTAAGTCATGTTTTTGCTAAGGAAAGCCTGTGTAAGCACATGCCATTTCATTGCACCAGCCCTTGTACCAGTGTTATTGGTGAGGGTGGATAAGGGAGACCTATAAGTGTAATATGAATGCTTGTGACCCAAGCAGGGTGCATTGCTAGCATGCTTCTGGGCAGAAAAGGGAAACTGAACCCATGAGAACTGGTCCAAACTTCCTATTTCTTAAGCAAGATCTGTGATTTCTAAGAAAACTGATTTCTGCTTCAATCTAGCTTTCACTAGAAGCATATCATGACATCTGTGACTTATTGATCAATTTATTGCTGAGTTTATATATGGTAACTTTTGTCCAAAGTTATAGACACTGAATAAGTTTCAGAAAGAGATTGTTCTTAAAACAGCTCTTTGAACAACAACATAATATAAAATGATGTAAAAAGAACTTCCTGTCATTAGTTTGCCACAGTCATCTAAAGCTCAGTTATGTGGTTCATTTTTGTGGAATTACGTATGAGTGTAAATACATTTATTTTAACCTATATTTGTATAATGAAAAATTACTAGTTCATTGCTGTGGATACTAGAGGTCTGGGGAATTAATCTTTCTACCACAAACTGGGTGTGTGCCCTGGGCAATTTAATGAAAGTCTCTAAATTTCAGGTTCCCATTCTGAAAATATATGAGGCTGGACCCAGATCAAGCTCTTGTCCTCCCTTCCTCCTTTACATTTGTCAGATGCTACGCACTTTTCCATTTCTCTTTTTTGGATATCATTGATTCCTCTCTCTGGAATGACTTCTCTTGTCAAAACTGTACCCATGATTTCTTTTTGAGTATTAGTAAGAAAGGAAATATTTTAATGAGAAAGTAAAAAGTTGTATGTGGATCATTATAATATGATAGTAAGTAAAATAGACATTAGGCACTAAAATGGTTTCATTCAGTTATCAAATACTTATGGAACAATTGCCATTTGCCATACACTGAGCTGAAGATATAACTGGAAAATCAAACATGACCTCAGTCCTCATGTTGCTTACAGGGTAGTGTGGAAGATAGTAAGTCAATAGGAAGTTGATGCAGTTTTCTATGTGGAGTCTTAAGGGGTGGTATAGGTAATACTTTTCTAAAGTGTGAGAAGAGGAAGTATCTTCTTGATGGTCAAACACACATATTCAATGAAGTTAACTATGTTGTAGATACTGTGCCATTGCAAAGATTAAGTGATGAATTAATATTTTCTCTGTATTCTTTATCATCACCAGCCAGGATGACATTTTACTCTGAAATAAAGTGCATCTTGCTGCATCTAAGTTAGCTAGACCACCTGTCCAAATATAGCAACAAAAAATCAGTTAAATTGTTATCAAAGGATAAATGCACCAAGTTTAAAAGTCAAATGGTACTTCAAGGTTTATAACAAAAAACAGCAGCCCTGCACCAGTACCAATCCATCATCCAGTTTCTCTACTAGAGGTGAACATTTTCAGCTCTTAAACAGTTTATCCTGGTATTTATCTGCATATTTAAAACAATACATTTATGTTGTTATTTGTTCATTTACTAATTTTAAGTGTAATATGTCAACTACCGACTATAAGTTGTTAAGGGTTAACATTTTTAATCACACCACCTTGTTTCTCCTTCTAAATAGTTGTGTGACAATTACTGATCAAATCAATAATCAGTATTTACATTCTTTTTTTATTAAAATTATTTTTTAATATTTATTATTTATTTATCTCTCTCTTGAGAGAGAGGGAGACAAAGTGCAAGCAGGGGGAGGGGCAGAGAGAGGGAGACATAGAATCTGAAGCAGGCTCCAGGCTCTGGGCTGTTAGCACAGAGCTCGATGTAGGGCTTCAGCTCACAAACTGTAAGATCATGACCTGAGCTGAAGTTGGGCGCTTAACTAACTGAGCCACCCAGGTGCCCCTTCAGTGTTTACATTCTTATGATATCATAATGATATATTATTGCTAAGTGGTATATTCTGAAGAATTTTGCATTTTTATACAACCTTTGTTTTCCTTGGGGTTAATAATTGCCTTGTATTTTCCTTTGCTTATTTCTCAATGTATTTATTTCTTCCTATGATATTTGGGATCAGATTCAGTTATAGTGACAGAAAACAACAATAATAACAACAACAAAACTGTGGCTTAAATGGGGTAGAAGTTTACTTTTCCCTTTGAAGAGTCTGTAGGTGAGCAGTTCAGAGCTGTTATGGTAGAACCGTGATTATCTGTGTTTAAGCCTTCTCTTTATCTTTCTGCTCCTCTGTCATCTGGTTTTTACCTTATGATTTATGATTTATTCAAGCTCTATCTGTTTGCATATATTACATTCATAAACAGGAAGAAAGAAAAAAATAAGAGCATACTTCCTTTCTTTGAGGATACTTCCTAGGCATTTCAAACATTACTCCCACTTTCATTTATTGACTAGAGCTTAGTCATACAGCTGCCCCTAGCTGCAGAGGAAGTAGGGGACATTTTCCTTTTTATTTCAAGAAGCCATGGGAGTAAAAAACTGAGAAATAAAATTGTGGAGCACTTAGAAGTTTCTGCTATACTACTCAAATATACCAATAAAATTATAAAACCTTATAACATTATATTTTATAGACTTGAATACATTAGATAATCTGTCAGTGTCTTTATCTTTCGAGAATTGCCTCTGAAGTTTTCAGTCCTGCCACTACACATTGGTGTAAGTACCAATGTATGCTGGAACTTTCCTCCTGAACTTTTTCTGCTAGTATCCTATCTGAGAGCTCTTGCTTCCTAGATTTTATATATTCTCCCTTCTGTTTTCTTATTAATTTTGGTGAAGCACATCCTTTAGTAGTTTTCTGAGAAAGGCTACATAAAGGGCACATTGTTTTTGAGATTTGGGTAATGTGAAAATGGCATTATTCTAACCTCAAATGTGATTGATAATTGACTGGGTCCAGTCTTCTAAGTCAAAAAGTATTGATAATCAAAGTTTTGAAGAGTGAGATTTATTAATGAAACTAAGCTCATGAATTTTTTGAAAATAGAGACAACTGCATAGTTTTTAAAATTCCACTGAATTTCCCCATACAACAAAATAGTATTCCAGAAAATACCAAAAAAGGAGTAAGTAGGAACTGATAGCTAAGGACCTATGTAGTATTCAGAAGCAATTCAAGAGAAAGAAGAGGGAAGATAGTAAGATTTTGATGATCTAGAAGGGAGAACACTGCTGTCACAATCAGGTACTCACTGGAAAGCTTCATGGGCAAATGTGAAGGCAGCAGCTGAAACTGAGAGAGATCTGTCCAATCTTAAATCGAGTATAAGAGGGGTACAGGAAATTTGTTGTTGCTGGAGGTTTTGTGGCATAACTTTGTAGAGATAAATTGTTACAAGTGATGTTATAATACAGTAATTTGACTATACATTCCTAGTTCTGTAAGGACCACAGAACTGCAGGGAAAAAAATCTTAAACTGTTATAGTACTAATAAAGTTGATGATAGTATTATTACTCTTGTATGGTTTCCTGTGCATGTGGGATAAAACAAATAGTAATTATGTCAGTGTCCTTAAGTATAGATTTGTTGTTTTTCTTATGAAAGAAGGGAAGATTTGACAGGGATAGGTAAAAACTCTACACAGAAGTACCAATGATGTGTCATTGATATATCATGTTTCAGACATATCTTCTAGCTCTTTCAACCAAAAAAATCTAGAAACAATGAGCAACCCAATATCAATGTATCCACCTAGTACCCAGATTATGGCTGATCCTAGGTAGGGATCAGGAAATAGAAAAGACAAGCCTGGGATATTTATTATGTCAAAAATAAAGAAAGCTGTCAAGACTGTTGAATCATGTCAAGAAGTCTCAGGGGCCAATTTAATTAGGCTTAGGTGGCCAGAGATGGGACAATTTCAGCATCAGTAAGAATAATAACCTCCATGTACTGGAATACACATATTTAAATTCATAAGTTCATATAAGCCCTCTGATTCACTGGTTATCAATGGAAGATACTAGTAAAGTAAGTCATTATTTTGAAAATTCATAATTAGAGAAGAATCGGGAATTTATCTGACTTTACAACAAGAACTGTCAGGTAGGGGCGCCTGGGTGTCTCCGTTGGGTAGGCGTCCGACTTTGACTCAGGTCATAATCTCATGGTTCATGGATTTGAGCCCTGCGTAAGGCTCTGCACTGACATCTCAGAACCTAAAGCCTGCTTCGGGTTCTAGGACTCCCTGTCTCTTTCTGCCCCTCTCCCACTCATGCTCTGTCTCTGTCTCTCAAAATAAATAAATGTTAAAAAATTAAAAAAAAAAGAACTATGTCAGGTAACTATACAATTGATGAGATCATATTTATTTTCCTCTTTATATAAATACTCCACTTAACAGATTAAGAAGAAGGAAAGCTAGAATAAGAGTGACAGAGTTTTGTAATTACTAGTGAACGAATGGTTGCAGACAGTGAATATCAGTGGCTGCTGACATCATCTTTGTGTAGATCTTGATTGAAATACAGAGCAAGTCTTATGACCCTAAACCTATTTAAACCTCAAGATCTCATGACCAATTTACAGGAATTACAAGGGAGAGAGGAACTTACATCATAGAGAGGTAATCAGTAGAATCCAGGTAGTGGGCAACTTTAAGGAAAAATGACCCAGTTTCTTCAACAAAAATTTGCAAGGAATAGGGGATGCCTGGGTCAGTCAGTTAAGTGACTAATTCTTTTTTTTTTTAATTTTTAATGTTTATTTTTGATAGGAAGACCGCTGCAGGGTAGGGATGGGGTGGGGTGAGGGTGGGGGTGGGGACACAGAATACGAAGCAGGCTCCAGGCTCGGAACTGTCAACACAGAGCCCAACGTGGGGCTCGAACTCACAAACTGTGAAATCATGTCCTGAGCTGAAGTTGGAGGCTTAACTGACTGAGCCACCCAGGAGCCCCTAAGTGACTAATTCTTGATTTCAGCTCAGGTTGTAATCTCATGGTTTGTACTGACAGTGTAGAGCCTGCTTGGAATTCTCTTTCTCCCTCTCTCTCTGCCCCTCTTCTGC
The DNA here is from genome assembly GCF_003009895.1 of Hyaena hyaena. Classification (NCBI taxonomy): domain Eukaryota; kingdom Metazoa; phylum Chordata; class Mammalia; order Carnivora; family Hyaenidae; genus Hyaena; species Hyaena hyaena. Next base: position 2,214,187 of record NW_024080901.1, on the reverse strand, counting down.
TCATGTCTTTCTCTCAAACTAAATAAATAAATTTAAAAATGTTTTGCAAGGAATATAAGAGAGATGGAGATGAAACCTAATGATTAAAAGAGATTAGAGACATATAAACAATGGCAATTGTGTGAATCTTTCATAGATCCAGATTCAAACTGTTAAAAACGACAAGAAAAGAGAACATTTAGGAGATAATCATGGAAATGTGAACACTGACTTATTGTTTAGTAAAGAATTTTACATAATAATTTAGGATAAATAAAAAAGAAGGGATATTTTTTAAAGATATATATTAATGACTTACAAATGGTATATGTTGCTTAGATTTTATTCAGAATACTCAGGGAGGAGAGGAAAATAGGTGGGGATAAAAAGAAACAAGATTGGCCATGAGTAAATAGTTGCTTACTGCCCAGTTCAATCTAGAAATTCAGGTTTCAGTTGTGAAAAACTTCTTCTTTTATTATTTATTTGGTAATTTCTTGCCTTCTGTTTTACCTATTATCTATTTTTGCAACACTTATTGGTCATTTGTCAGATTCTTTCTGTGAGCCATTGTATCTATCATTTCTGTTCTATCACTATTAATCTCACGTCCTTTAATTTTGCTTTTTAGAACAATTTTAACTTTGTTTTCTAATCTTACTACTGAATGTTTTTATTTCTTCTATCATCATTATGATTTTTAAGAGTTTGTTCCTTGTTTTTATCTTGTTCCTTTTTTATTGTCTTCTGTCCCTCTCCCCCATATACGCAATAATTTCTCATCTTCCAGAAGCTGTTTTTGAAGTTTTCTTCTGCTTTGCACAGTATCCATAATATTTAAGTATTTTTCCCCCTTGGGGAGGGATATTCTTTCATATTGGAGGCTTCTTCAAGTATCTGGCAACTTTCGTCCCTTCACATTTGAGAGTGAGGAACTAAAATTTATAGGATTCACAGGATCAAGAACTTTGCTATTTTAGTGTGGGATCATGGAATTTCAGTCTTGGTAGCATTTTCTCTTGAATCCAGTAATAGTTTCCTGGAGTATAGATGTAGCTCCTGCATTCAGGAGCCAAAGTGTGGGAGGCATAGGAAGAAACTAGGCAATTCCCTGTTCTTAATGTTAATTTTCCTTAACCCCCCTGAATTCAGTAGGCATGCTTTCCTTCAGTTCTTCCTGGTTTGTCCAAATACGCAGTCTTCGTTTTACACACTTCCTGGAGAATAATCATCCTGTCTATTGAGCTAGAGAAAATAATGTAGATCTGTTGCACCCTTGTGATTTTCAATTAGTTCTGAGATGGTTAGCCCCCTCTTCTCTGTCTTGCAATGTACCTGAATCTTCCAGTTCCTGAAATTGTTGGCTCTCCTCTGCTTTTGGATATACTAAAATCCTCTTAATTCCTGAGCCTTCTAGACCAGGAATAATATATAGGTTTAATGATGTGTGTGCCACATTCAACTGATAATGTTTCTCTCCAAAACTGTGTTGATACAGATTCTTGTTTGGTGAGGTTCACAATATGACAGTCCAGGTCTGATGGGCATGGCAAGGACATGTTTTGAAGCAAGGGTTTCAAAGAGAGTCTTGGAGATTAAACAGTGATTTGATGGTATCAATTGAGAAGTTGAATGGTTTGACATTTAAATCATTTAAACAGATTGTCAGGAAGTTCCTGAAATAAATAATACAGTTATTTGCAACTCCTTCCACCTCCACCCCAGGCAAAGGTTTTTTGGAGTTGTGAAGTCATGTTGAAAACATCCCAAGAGTAGTGTTCTATCATTGAGAGTACACTGTCACATAAGACAGTACACTGAGTGGGTGTAGATGGTTTCATTTTATCACTGATAATAGTAATATGAGAAGGATTTAATAGCCACTCCAGGAATATGGCAGAAAAATATTGCTTCTTGCTTTTATTAGGCAGGATTGTTTGGGTGTACTACACTAATGATTCTTAAATCTCAATGATTTAACATAAATTAGCAATGCTCCAATCCCATGTAGGGTGGTCAGACCCTGCTTTAAATTGACCTGGGCTGCTAGATGCTACACTGTCTTTTAGCATTTAAGCTCATGGAGAAGGTAAGGAGAGAGCTTTGCACCTGTAATTAAATGCTTTGGTCAGGGACTGAAGCATACTACCTTTGCTCATAGCCTACCAGCCAGAACTAGTTACATGGTCCTTCCTAATCATTAGGGGCTATGAAATGTACTCTTCCATGTATTCAGGAAGTAAACAATAGTTTATTACATTGCTTAAGAAACAGCTGAAGACTAATTGTACTGATAGAATAGCATTTTAAATATTTTTAAATTTCTTAAGTACTAGTCTGTGTTTTTATCGATGTCCAATTTTTATGGATTGCTATTCTTATTAAAACCCCAGTCTTAGTTTTTACGAGGCAACATTCTTAAGAACTCTTTACTTTCTTTTCATCTCCCATCAATGAAGACATAAAGATGATAACAGAGTTGTTACTTATTCATTCTTAGTAACTCTGTCCTTACTAGGCTTAGGAATGAGATATTTTGCAGTGACTGGAAAAGTAGCACATGAAAAGAATGGTGAAATATATATTGCAAAGTGTCCATATTTGGTGTAGTCTCAAAGGAATCTCCTATCTCCATCTCACACTAAATATGTTTTTCTTATGGCATTTTCTCTATTGGACTAGTAAATATTTTTACTTCCATCTGGACTCAATTCTGAGCTATGTCAATGATGATACTGTCCAGGCTATAATGCAGATGGGATTAAAGAAATGGAATGTCTATAATCACACACACAAGTGCTCTTATACACCAGAAGACCTATAATCCAAAATAGTCTCATGTAATACACTCCATGTGTGTGAGTGGGGCACAGTGTGATATGGGCATATTGAAGATTTACCTACTTGTTTTTGGAAAAGTATAAACTTTGCATGCTGTTGGTTAACAGTGTATATTTTTGGAATTATGTTGTATTGGATTTTAGTATCCATTTTCCTGGATAAAAATGCAGAATCATTTCCCTTTTAGAGCAGAACTAACAGCCAGAACTTTCTGAGCTCTTATTATGTGCCAGAGAGAAAACTAAGGCTTTAGATGGAGACATTTAATTCTCAAAACAGCCTGTGATGTTGGAGATGGGGAGATAGACTCAGGAAGGCTGAGTAACCTGGCCTGGCCACATAGTTGTAGTGGGGTTCCGACTCTGGCATCTGACTCCAGAATCAGTATAGCTGGCAATGGCCATGGCTTCTCCAGTCTAAACTTCCTCATACACATCCTCAGCAATTGGGTGTCCTGTTGGAGTTTTATGAAACGTGGGATTAATATAGACCATGGTATTTAAACATAATTATAGGGAACATTGAATTTTTAATATTTCCCCAAGCCCTCTAATTCCAAGATCCCACAGGAAGCCTAAAATAATTTTTTTATCCCCAAACTGATTCCAAGAAAAAAATTTAAAAAGAGGTGTTGTTTGTTAGGCTAGAAGTTATTCACTAGGATTGAGGTTTAATGTTCAAATGCTTTTTTTTTTTTAATGGCATTTAGATTCAGCTTCTCAATCAATCAAATCACTGTTTACTCTCTGAGACTCTTTTTGAAACCCTTGCCTCAAAACCTTTCATTGCTGTGCCCATTAGTCCTAGACAATCATATCATGAACCTCACCTAAACACAATCCATATCAACACAGTTTTGGAGAGAATGCTATTTGACTTGCCTAATTTTTAATTTTATTTTTATTTTTTATTTTTATTGGAGAGAGAGAGAGAGAGAGAGAGAGATTGCAAAAGTGAGAGAGGGGCAGAGGGAGAGAGACAGAATCTTAAACAGGCTCCATGCTCAGTGTGGAGCCTGATGTGGGGCTGGATCTCCTGACCCTGGGATCATGACCTAAGCTGAAATCAAGAATTGGATGCTTAACCTACTGAGCCCTCCAGGAGCCCAAACTTACCTGATTTTTAATTGTAACTCTTTTATTCCTTTTTTGAATAGACTTTGGGAAGTTAAATGTTTCAGTTTTAGTGTCCCTGTCCGAAAAATAAGGTTATCATTACCTTAAAAATCTCACTGAATCGTTGAAATAATTAAATGCTGGTAACATAGGTACTGTGAAAGCACACATGTAATTATTCTTCTCTTCACCTTACCTTCTCTTCATTTTCCTCCTCTTCCTTTTCTTCATCATAATCCTTACATATTTTCTTTTAGTAGTTGTTACCACCAGAACCTAGAAATACTTTTTGACTGAATTAATGTTGTCTTAAACTGAACATTTGGATGGGATCTATGGAATTCTTACATTTTATAAAAAAAAATAGCAGTGAATTAATTTCACATATTTTTCAGAATTGAACAGTTGTTTCATTGGCATATTTAGATGTTTAGAATCCATGTAAGTAGCTGAAAGCAGCATAGGGATAGAGAGAATCTTAAGTAGGCTCCATGCCCAGCACAGAGCCTGCCAGGGGCTCAATTTCACAACTGTGAGATCATGACCTGAGCCGAAGTCGAGTTGGACACTTAACTGACTAAGCTACTCAGGTCCCTCAAGTTCCTTATTAATTTCTAATAAATTATTTTGATCTTTCTATTTTTGGGGGATTTTCAAACAACCCAGTTTTTGAAAATATCTTTATCATTTTATTCCTGGTCATCAAATACGAAATTCCAATCATATGATTAATTCTAATAATGTCTTACTAACTTCTTTTTTGTTATGTTAAATATTTTTATGATTTTATTTATATTTTCACATTTCTTTAAAAAACTTTTTTTAATGTTAATTTTTGAGAGAGACAGAGCATGACCAGGGGAAGGGCAGAAGGAAAGGGAGACACGGAATCTGAAGCAGACTCCAGTCTCTGAGCTGTCAGCACAGAGCCCAATGTGGGGCTTGAACTCACAAATTGTGAGATCATGACCCGAGTTGAAGTCAAATGCTTACCTCCCAGGTTCCCCTCATGTTTCTTTTATCGGCAAACTGCTACCAACCAAATATACTGGAATTTTTTCTCCTTGTAAAGAAAATAAAAGTTGAGTTATTTTTCTATATGGGTATGGTTTTAGTTAATTTGGATGGTTTTGAATGTCATTTCCGTTGTTTCAAACTTTAACCACTTTTAGTTTTTGTTTTCCATCAATTTTTCCTATAGCATACATGTCAGAGTGTCTGGAGTTAGAGCCTAAGCTTCACTATTTTTTTTTTTTAATGTTTTTTATTTATTTCTAGGAGAGAGAAAGACAGCGTGAGCAGGGGAGGGTCAGAGAGAGAGGGAGTCACCGACTGAAACAGGCTCCAGGCTCTGAGCTGGCAGTCAGCACAGAGCCGGACGCAGGGCTCGAACCCACGAACCGCGAGATCATGACCTAAGCAAAAGTCGGACGCTCAACCGACTAAGCCACCCAGGCGCCCCTAAGCTTCACTATTTTTAAAAAGCTCACTAGGGCTAGGTGAGTCTCATTTGCAACCAAGGTTGAGGGCCACTGGCTGTGATGATAATTTACATTACACCCATTTGCAAGATCCTTTCTCTGTGAAACCTGGTATCCTCATTCAAGAGGCTCTGTGAACTGGTACAAGCCTAAAAACTTGGTTGAGAATTCCCATAATGGTGACCGGAGTCAGATTACTGCCTACTAGGCCTCAAATTCTCCCTATATACATATTAAGCTGAACTTGCAATGATTTTATTCTGAGGTGCCTCCCATGATCATTTAGTCATTGCCACAGATTTCTGTGGGTTAAAACAGTGTGATTACTGTCCTGTCCCTGCACCTGATATGGTTTTGGTGGGGAGACCCTCCCACCCGGCTCCTACCATGCCAGGATCCCATGGTTGCCATTAAAAATCAGAGAGCCTGATCCCTTTGTAGTATTTTTTCTCAACATCTGTGATCTTCAGGAGACAGACCTCACAGAGCTTTGCAAGAATGTTGTTGTATCCCTCACCAATGCATTCCGTAGTGCCCTTGTGAAAGGGTGTCTGCTGAGCTCTCCCAGGGGTTAAGCTTAGGGAGTGGCTGAACAAGCTGTACAGAAATTGACCTAGCCAAACGTTCTCATCCTCAAGGAATTTTGGACTCTTTCTTCCACAGAATGTCAGGGTTTAAGTTCTGACATTTCAGTCTCGCTGATTACAAACCACAGTTGAGTCTAAGCTCAAATGATCAACCTAGCAGAGTATTGCTGTAACCCACACACATTAAATCCCAAATCCTCGGTCATTTATTTATTTATTTATACCATTGTAATATAATATTAGAATCCATCCACTTCTATACATACTTCTCAGATTCCTGCTGGTTTATGTTGCCAATACCCTGCAAGTTTTTAGGTATACACGCTGTCTCTATCTGGGCCAGGCTTTATTCTCCTATGACTGGGCTATGCTGGGATCCAACTTTCATATGCACCTGGAGATAATGAGAATTGGTTGGGGATAGGATCTCAGAGAAATAGGCATTTTTTTGTTTGTTAGTTGCACCTGGTGATAGCAGGAGAATGTGGTCTGCCAGGAGGCCCTGACTTGCTTCTGTGGGTAGCAGGGAGATTTGGGGACTCAAAGTTTTCAGTTATCTTGTCTTCTCAGTGTCTTCATCCCATGTCTCAGGGCTCTGCTCCTTCCCCAACAGTGTCATTGCCTTGGAATAAGAGATATGTCAAGGTTACTCATTTATCTATTGTTGCAATTCTTAAACCCTTATACTCAGGCTTTGTACTTGATCTTTGGCCATATCTGCTCTGTGGATTCAGATAAGTGTCTCTTTTAAAGCTGCTACAGGGGCTTCTGATTTTCAGTCTAAGCCCTAGGTTGTGCATTTGTAACTTTCAGTTTGTCTTTTTCCCTGTAATGTTCTCTAGGATTATCTGAAGAAGCCATCAAATGATACCACTTTTATAAAAGTCATTAACATCACAGCAACTAAATGCTGCATTCCCTTGATTTCCTAATGCCTTGTTCTCTACTTGCATTCTCTTCCATGCCACCACTGATAATTTGAATCATCATTAGGGTACTTTATTCCATAGATTACTAAGGTCCTATGCTCCTCCCTCACCAAGTAGGAAGGTTATCCATATGCTTATTAAGCATATAAGTAAACTGATCCTAGAATCCAATTTTGAGGTTTTTGGTTCCTTGGTCCTGCCATGGTACCAATTATTTAAAATTTTAGGACCCTGGAAGAGAATAGATACCCTATGTAAAGATTGGTTATGTAATATGGGTTCCTGGATTCAGACCTCAACCAGACTTTTTTCTATAGGGGACATTACTAGATCACTTGGAAAAATTTGAATAATATCTATAGGTTAGAAAATAATATTGCATTCATGTTAAAATGTTCCTTACTTTTAAAATTTTTTGGGGGGGATGCCGGGGTGGCTCAGTCAGCATTAAGCATCCAACCTCAGCTCAGGTCATGATCTCACAGTTTGTGAGTTCAACCCCTGCATTGGGCTCTGTGCTGACAGCTCAGAGTCTGGAGCCTGCTTCGGATTCTGTGTCTCCCTCTCTCTCTGCCCCTCCTGCCCCTCACTTTCTCTCTCTGTCTCTCAAAATTATATAAACATTAAAAAATTTTAAAAACTTAATATTTATGTATTTTTGAGAGACAGAAAGGGACAGAGCATGAGTGGGGCAGGGAGGAGAGAGAGGGAGACACAGAATCTGAAGTAGCTCTAGGCTCTGAGTTGTCAGCACAGAGTACAACACAGGGCTCAAACCCACAGACTGTGAGATTATGACCTGAGCTGAAGTTGTATGCTTAACTTACTGAGCCACCCAGGCACCCCAAAATGTTCCCTATTTTTATAATCATTCTATGGATATGTAAGAGGATGCCCTTGGTCTTTGTTTTTAGGAAATACACACCAAATTATTAGACACATACATATCTAGAGAGACAGAGAGAGAACACTAATGTATTTGGCATTGGGAAATCTGAGTCGAAGGCATACAGGGCCTTTATATATTATTTTTGTTACTTTTCTATACATTTAAAATATTTTAAAATAAAAAAGTTAGAAGAAAATGTATTTAAGAGGGCTTAGTAAAGGGACAGAGACATTGGCAAGGTGAAAGGTAACAAGGGATGGTCAAGCATCCAAGAGTTGGCGACTGAGATGGAGCTGCTACCTACCTTACATCCAAAAGAACAAGGTGATTGAGCACTTAACACATCCCAGAAAAATCTGATGCTGTCAGAGAGCCATCTTCCAACCTGTGGCTTAACAGCAAAGAACTCAGGGAAATAAATATTCTTATCTTCTTATCTTATCCTGTCTATTAGTTTAAGAAGAAGACACTAAGATGAAATTAGTCATGCAGTAGAATTATTAGGGAGATACCTATGAGAGAAAGCAACAGGGAATAGGAGGAGGCTGTGAGAATTGTCAGACTACCATCTGACATCTATAGAAATAGAGGAGGAAGGAATATTTGGTAAGACAAGTCAGACTCTGGTGCAGTTCAAATAACGTTTTAAAAAGCTATTGGAAAGTCCTCAAGCCAAAACCACCCACCAGAGAAGTCCTAGATCTTTTAGGAATGGACCTCCCTTAGTTTCTTTGCTATCCTCAATAACTGCCTGGGAAGTGTGTCCTTGACATAGATATAGTGATGGATTTCAGAATGCAGCAACCAGGGCTGTCAGGTAACTACATGTCCTGAATTTGGAGATTTGAGAGGTGCATTTTTATGGCCATCATACTCTCTATTGCCCAGATAAAGTTGAGAGTCAGAGGGCAAAGAGGTCAGGTTAATAATATGGTTCATATAGGTCCAATATCCTAAAGAAGGTTGGGGAAAGTTGGAGTAGGATGGAGCTAAGTGGATCTGAAGTCTAACAGAGCCCATCAGTCAAAAAAAAAAAAAAAAAAAAATTCAGGTATATGAAGGGCGCCTGAAGGCAATCTATAGATAGCTGACCTTAAAGGCTGAGTATGATTAAGGTGTTAGGCAAGATACAGATAACCCTTGGCAATTGAGATTTGAAAAGGAAAGAAGGAAACCTGCCGAACTCCTGGTACGGTGAAGTTTGCAGAGAAGGAGCAGGGACAAAAATTCCAAGTGTGATATGGCTGATGTTTAGGAAATGGCTACATATGAAAAAATTTAAAATCATGAAAGAGCTAAGATTTGTGATACTAAGAACCCAAATGAGATCACCTTACTTGATTGAGCCAGACTGCAAAGCAATGGGTTGTCCTCCCTCAGGTAACTGCGGAAACTGAGGGAAGGTGGGCCAGTGAGCCTTCACATTTGAGTATGTCCTAGACCTATTACCATTTATTTTGCTAAAGGGACTGACTAAAACACTGGCATCCTTTAGATAACAAGAAGAAATGGCAGTAGTGAATTGACTATAATCCAAGCTCTTCCTGACTGTGTGGGATTCTGGTTCCTTCACCAACTCTGGAAAGCTTTTCTGATATGGGAACAATTCAAGACCAATGCTGAGTTCTTCAAAATTTCTCTAAAAAATTTTGACAGTGACCAACTAATTTAGATGCAAAAATGTTTACCTCTTGCATTATGCTCAAATGCAAACAACACTCTCAACTCCTAGTGATAGACTGGCAAGGACTTTTTAGGACTTTTTTTATTTTTCATATAAGAGTCCTAAGGAGAAGGAAAATGAATAGTAACAAAGAAATGGCAAGACCAGTTGATAAACTGAGTTTTTCAAATCTTATACTGCTACCTATTTAGGAAGGTGATGAAGGGTTGCTGAGGGACAAATACAATACTTGGAGAAAGACTCAAGGAGAGAATGGGGAGTAATTTATTTGTGCAATAAAATATAATTAAATAGCATTGGGGAGGAAAATTTTTCCTTTCTCCTTCTAGGTTCTTTGGCTGAGAAATTGATACAAGACATTAACGGGAATAAAACAATTTAGTTACATATGTATAGCATCCTCATGAGAATATAAGACCCAAGGACAAGTCAGACATTTGAGATTTATATGCCATCCTGAGCTAAAGAATGGGATGGATAGGAGCCTGGGGCTTCAAGGGAAGGAGGGTGATTTGCAGGACAATAAGAAAGAGCAGATGTTTTGCCATTTGTGACAACATAGATGAACCTAGAAGGTATTGTGCTAAGTAAGTCAGACAGAGAAAGACAAATACCATATGATTTCACTTGTATGTGGAATCTAAAAACAAAACAAACAAATAAACAAAAAGCAAAAACAGACCCATAAATACAAAGAATAAACTGATGGTTACCAGATGGGAAGGAGTGGGAAAATGGGCAAAATGGGTGAAGGGGAGGAGATAAAGTGAGTAAGTTATGGGGATAAAAGGCACAGCATAGGGAACATAGTCAATGATATTGTAATTGTGTTGCATAGAGACAGATGGTAGCTACACTTGCTAACATAGCATAATGTATGGACTTGTCAAGTCACTATGTTATATACCTGAAACTAATGTAACATTGTGTGTCAACTGTACTTTAATTAAAAAAAAATTAAAAATAGCAGATGTTTGGTAATGAGATATTTGCTCTGCTGGACTGGTAGTTCATTCAAATCAAAGTTATATCTGGTAAGAGGTCCCTCTCTGAGCCAGGACCCCTAACTAAATTCCTTAGGTACTTAAGAGAGAGTTACAAGTTTTCTTGACTTCTGCTGGGTTTTGATTTGCCTTAGGCTCAAAAGAATCCACATGCCAAAGTGGTATCTTTTGGGATCATGTATTCTGTTCTCCTTTAATAGTGGGAGGTACCAGTTGAAGAGAGAAAAAAACCTCAAAACACACCAGATGCTGAAAGCTCTTCTATGAAAGAAACTGTAATGTAGTATTTCTAAAATTCAGCTCCTTCTTCTAAAAGAAAGAAATATAAATGCAAACCCTCTAGTCTCATCAGTCTTGTTACCACTATAAGAATGTATTATCTAGTTTCTAAAGTTTTCTATTTGTGATTTGGGGAGAAAGGTAGGGCAGTAAGTATTTCTTTATAACAAATTTTATAATATTTCAATAATTAATACCAGTTTGAGAATTAGTAGCTTTGTGGCAGCTCTTTCATTAATGAAAAAAGATTATCCAGTAAATATTTTCTAAGATTTATAACAGATGGGAGTTGCAAAATATTAAAATAATTTAGTGTCCTAACAAAAATACCTATGAAAATTTACAGCTTTGATGTTCTGTGAAACTTTTTTGGAGGACAGGGTGTAATATAACACACATGCTTCTTATTATAATACTTATTTTAGATTTGTTTAGCAAAATTCCTAGCCATAATTTCTCCTAGTTGAGGACTTCACTGAAGTCAATCATATATACAAATGGCTTTTCTAATAGGTTGCCATTTTATTCTAAATGTTGCAATATTTTGGTTGTTATCTTCTGCTTCACCAGTCAATCAAGGCTTCCTGACACTGGCACTTGACCATTTATCCCACTTAGTCCAGAGCATAGTGACTGGCAAGCAGTGATTCTTTTTGAATGAAAGGCAACATGAGTGATTATAGAGAGTAAATAATATGCTGGAATCTAATGGACTATTAGAAAATAAAAGTTTTAAAATATTTTATGTAAGTGGATTGTAATCTCTTTAAGGCATTTACTATACAGTGTTTCATTAAAATTACAAATCTGTTTTTTTTGTGGAGTCATAGTTACAACATTTTTTTAGTGTTTATACAGTTGCAGTGTTAGCTTAAATACTTCAGTTCAATAAAAGTAAGGCTGAAAGTTTCAGAATCAAGGACTTTCTGCGATTTAATGTATTTTAATAACAAATAATGTTTAACTGTAATTATAGTTTTATATTATTGTGTATACCTTATCAAATAAAACAGATGGGTTTCAGAAGAGCCAGTACCATAGTAGTTATTATTTAAAGGGTAAATTGTTGAGTTTTTTCCTTTAAGATATTGAATCAGTCAAATTGGTTTCATCAGCCAAACAACTGGCCTGGTATGTAAAAATAAAATTCAAATTTGTCCTTTGACTTTATTGGTGAATTAATCATCAGTTGATTCTTTGCCCTTGAAGTTGACCTTTGTTGTTCTGTGTAGTCTTAAAATCTCTATTTCTGGCATAATCCACTGGTTAAAATCTTATGAAATTCTTGGCTATAGAACATTTAACTCTTTTGAACTGTTATATTAAGAAGAAAATGAAAATCTTAATGATAAAATGCCTTTTAATTTAGTAGTATGATTATTATAACTTAAGGTATTATTTAATTTGACATCACAATCACTGCCATTATAAAAATAATATGTGTTAACTATTCCCAAGCTTTATTACCATGTGTGTATCTATACAAACTATTTTAAACAGATATTATATTTATTCCTTGTGGTTCTTATTCCCTTTAAACCAAACCGATGTTATTGACCAAAGGACAATCTAAACTATTTGAAACTATTAATTTGGCAGAATGAGGTATGTTTGTGTGTAAATAAATATAAATGGAAAAAAAAAAACTTTCCAGAAAAAATTGGTATGGACTTTTTTTTCTGTAAAATAAACTAACTTTCTGATGAGTTTGAGAACAGAAATAAAATAAATCACTGGTTCTATATAAGAAAATCTTCCTAAACTGGTTTGCACATCTGTAAGCCGAGGGGAATTAACCTTTGCTTAGCCCCTGATCTGTGACATAAATTACACTGAGTTATTTGTCTACTTTATGGAATTTTTCTATTTGAGTTCATTTTTGGTGAACGTTTGTAGATAGTTCACAGCTCTAAGACATTGTCCAGAGGTTATATCCACTGTTTTATACAGATAAAATAATTTCATGTTTTACTTAGTTATAGTAAATGGCATAAGCCACTTGAGCAAATCATTTTATGTAAGGACAGACTTTTTAAAAAAATAATATTTTTTCTTTCTTTATCTGGAGTGTATGAAAACTAGAAGGCCACAGATACAATTTTTACCTCTCCTGCATCTGCTTAGCTTGAAACTGAAGTGGATTAAAAAGAAAGGGAAGCTAATATTTACAAACAGGGTTACAAACAGGAAGGGCAAATTGCACTTCATAAGAACTCGATTTTATGATTATTTATATACACATGTTAACATTCAGCGAGAATTTTGCTAATTAATGTTAAGAAAACCATTTGAAATGTGAATGTATCTAGTAGAGTAAATATCTCTGATCTACTTATTTGTAGTTCTCAGGAAAATGGATTTACTTTTAGGTGCTGCCGCCAATACACTTCTCTTAAGATTGCCTCCGTTAGCAGAGGCCTACTGTGGCAGCATCAGTAAAGGTACTAGTTATAGAGCCTGGTCCTTAACAGACACACTATGTTAATTTTAAAAAGCGCCTCAGATGCTTTTGGTACATATTGTATCTTTTTATCAAAAGGGTATCCATGTTCATCTCTCGCGGTATGTCACTGCAGTCATCTCCAGTATGGCAAACCAGTCTCTTACTTTCTCTCTTCTCACTTAAAAAATGTGCTTATGTCTCCCTTATTCTTTTTTTTTTTTTTTTTTAATTTTTAAATGTTTATTTACTTTTGAGAGAGACAGAGATAGAGTGCAAGCAGGGAGAAGACAGAGAGAGAGGGAGACACAGAATCTGGAGCAGGTTCCAGGCTCCGAGCTGTCAACAAAGACAGCTCATGAACTGGGAGATCATGACCTGAGCCGAAGTTGGTCACGTAACCGACTGAGCCACCCAGGTGCCCTATGTCTCGCCTATTCTTAATACTCAGACTATTACCTTTCTTTAACCCTACCTCTCTCTTGAATTGATACCTGTTTCTTTTCTGTAATTTGCGACTTCTTGGTCTCTTCTTCATCAACTATTTCTTTTTCAAGCCTGTAAATTGGCTTTGGTCACCACCACTTGATTAAAGTGTTTTTTCCCCCCCATCTTATTACTCCTGACTTCTTTGAAGTCTTTGAAACTAATGAGGATTTAATTCTTCTGGATGTTCTACACCTACTCAGTCTTTGTGACACCATGCTCCATGCATCGGATCTCCATTTGCTCCTCATTCTTTTTCACTGTCTCTTATTTCACCACTTTGAGGGTAACCAATCATCCCAGTTTTCTGGAGACTGTCCCACATTTAGCACCAAAAGTCCTCTGTCCCAGGAAACCCCTCAGTCCTGAGCAAACCCAAGATTGGTCACCCAAAAGTTGGCCCTTAAATGTCATTTCCCCAGACATCTGTTCTTAGTTTTCTCATCTCTTCTTAGTAGGAGTCTTTGTCTTTTGCAAACATTTCAACTATTTGCTGTGTATAGTGATGACCAATTCCACGTCTCTAGCCATATGTACTCTACTGAACCCCAAACACTGTTTCTGAGAAAAAGACATGGGCTCTGGGATAGACTTCAAGCATTCAAACCATATCAGCTGCTAAGTGTGGAGACTTACATAATTTGCTTAACCTCTCCACATCATAGTTTACTAGCTTGTGAATGGGGATAATGTTCAGTTTAAGAGGTTGTTGTGGGTATTAAAGCTAAACGTTTTAAAGTTTTCAGTGCAGTGCTGGTATAAAGAAACATCAAATAATTTGCAGGTACTTTTCTTTATTATCATTGGAGTTATATTTGAACCTAGAGTTTCTCAGCATTTGTTCTACCCCAGTTATTCTGATAGATATAAAACTACTCCAGCTAGTACACTGGCTCGCTGTGGCAGGAATTTTCAATGGTTAAAAGGGAAAGGCACGCTTAGAAAAAGGGCACCAGGTGATCCTGTCATTCAAGCTCTTGGAAGGTCAGTGTCTCTAACTCCTCTCTCTCTCTGCATGCCCTTGTTCTAGCAAGTTCAAAAGACTTTGTTAGTTACTGTATGTATGTGTGTATGTATATATGTATGTATGTATGTATACATGTGTGTATGCATGTATGTATTTTTATTTTAGAGAAAGTTCAAACAGAGGAGAGGGGCAGAGAGAGAGAGAGAGAGGGAGGGAGAGAATCCTAAGCAGGCTCTACACTGCTTGACTTGAGGCTCCTGACCTCAGCCAAAATCAAGAGTTGGACACTCAACTGACTGGCCACCTAGGTGCCCCAGACTTTGTTATTTACAAATGTAAATTTAAATAACATAACTTAAAAGCAAAAAAAACTCCAATCATTTTATTGTATCTTCCTTACATTCTTTAATATTTTTTATCCCATTCAGACAATGTGCTTATTAAATCTCCTACACCCATTAATTAAATCCAGCCTGTTTTAGGTAGAGTAATAGTTTTAGTACTAGTTAGTAAAACTTAAAATTTAGTTGTAGCTCTTAAAGTTTGGAGTGTATCAGAATCACCTGGAGGTTGTGTTAAAATACAGGGTCCTCTGCCCAGGATTTCTGATTCAATAGGTAGGTCTGGCATGGAGCCTGAAGATGTATGTTTCTAACATGTTCCCAGGAGTTGCTGGTTCAGGGACTATACTTTGAAAACTACTGTTTTAGTATATAGCATGGCAGTTTAACTTAATTTTAACCTCAAGTATTTGGGGTTTCCCCCCCCCCTTCATCTCTCCTCCTTCTTTTGGCTTTTTTTACTTGGAAATCTGATATCTCTCCCTCATAGATATAGGTCATCGATAGAGTAATGACAGTCTCAGAGCTATCTGTGGATTTCCATATTATGTAGAATTATTGATTACAGCTTCCTGATATAAAGACATCTAGCCAGGTAAAATAAAATGAAACATTACAATTTTTCCTGTGGTCCAAATGGTTGAGTTTGAGAAGCTCAATGTTAGTAATGGGAATTTTTGCCTTCCTCCTTGCTTTTCTGTGAACATCAGCATTGTTTTTTTAAAAAAAATACTTCACAGCAGAACAATGTGTGTGGAACGTGTGTGATCATCAAATGAGGAACACAGAGCATTTTAACGTAATGAGAGCTTTCACTTCCCAGGGTGACCTGTTTGTACTCTGTGCCAGAAGACCTCTAAGAGGCCTACAGCTGCTTTCAGTTTGTCATTTCAGACTCGAAGGGCAGCCCCTGCAGCAGCTGCTCTGCACACACTCAGGAAAGGGGCTATTTCATCTCTGGGCTTGAGAGGCAAGTTTATTAAGGAAAGAAATGGGGCCACAGAACTCCTGGGGTGAGCCTCAGGAACACAGCAGGTGGTGGCCAAAAAGCCATGACAAAATTAAAGAAAAGGTTCAGATTCTTTTCAAGGCTATGCGTGATTAGAGAAGTACATGTGGGTTCCAGCTGTCCCTTAGAGAAGACCACATTTTTCATCTCCAAGAATGAAGGGCAGCTTTCCATCTAATGAACTTGGAAGATTCTCTTGGCAGGTAGTTTTGTTATAAGCTAGGTATCCCCAGTTATACTTTGTTATTATTCTTTTCTAAAACCAATCCCATTCTGTCTAGCAATTCTGAAAGCCCTTCTAAAGTTTGCAATAGGAAATGAGATTTCTTTTCTTCCTTTCGTTTTTTAATTAAATGTGGTCTTTATTAACTCTTGGACAAGGCCTCGAGTTGCATCAGTTTCAAGAAGTCCTGTTGGTGATGATGGCTGTCTGTCATTCTGCTTCCAAAGTACACTCACTAGGTATTCACGCAGAGGCAGAAAAGACAGAAACAAAGGTCACTGCTAAAGACAAATGACAGCAGCGATAGCAGGTTCTTTAAAGACTTTAAAAAATACCCACAACACTGGACATTTTCAGGGATGATTGACTAGAGAAAAGTCATTCCTGACCCCCAACAACTATGGAATTACCAACGATGTGCATGACTTCCATTGTGTCATATCTAATGAGAAATTGGGAGAATATGATTTTTTTTTTCTAAATCAAGATTCTGGTTGGTTTTTTTTTTTTTTTTTTTTTTTTAAATTTCGTGCCTGTAGGTATTTCATGTGTCTCTATCCTGTGTATGGCATCTTCTGGGCACCAGGTAATTTAAGTGAAATAAACATACCTATTTCTCTCACTATAATATGCTCTTGTGTTCACCATTCATTGTGTATGCTATCCAAATATTCTTAATATTGGCTTGTTTTCATAAGCTGCCAATGGAAACAACAGAGTAGAAAATTTATTATTTATTTATTCATTTATTTATTTATTTATTTATTTATTTACCTTCCTTTTGCAAATGAAGGTACAGATCAAAATAGTTTGCTCTGATATATTAGCCAAAAGTTAAGAAGTAAAAAAAATGTAAAACAAAAACTAACCTGGCTTTTGCAGAGAATTTTTATATTGCTTCCTGTATTTTTGCCTTGACAGGAAAGTAGATGGAAAAATTGTGTATTAGATACCTCTAAACATTTGGTCAGGTATTGGAACGTTCCTTGCTCAAGCTCACCTATTTATAGTCAATGCCAAAGCCTCTCAGGGGGATTGTAGCCACTTGTACTTTACTATTTCAGACACTGCAGCAGCTGTGGGTATCCCTTCCACTCGGCATGTTTCTTTCTCTCCCACTTCACAGATTCCTGTCTCCATGTTTCCAGGGCCTTTATAATGACTCACAGCTCCCTAAACTCACTATGCACCAAACTGGGACCTTGACCTAAAATACCCTTCTCCTCTTTCTTCACTTGATTACTTTTACTCATCCTTCAAAATGTTGCTTACATATCACCTGCTTCAGGAAGCTTTCCTTGATCTGTCACCTCCCCAGCTCTCAAGTTGTACGATTCCTCTTATATACTTTCATAGCACACAAGATTGTATTTTGCAAGAACTTGTACTGTTTTTTTACTTATTTCCTTTTCTAACCAGTTGGGGAATTCTTTGGTGACAAAAGTATGTTTTACTAATGTTCCTGTCCTTCACAACCATAGTGATGAGGAACTGAAAGAAAGTACTATCGAATGAAAATTAAATGAGTGACTTTAGACAGGTAGTTAAGAAATATTGAAAAGAGTGGTGTATTATGGTAATGTCAGGTGCTTTTTCAAATAAACTCAAAATGTGTGGGGCATTAAAACAGTAGGTGTTTAATTCTTATTCACACAACAGTTTGTGGTGGTATTTCTGGTCAGTGGGACCAGAAATTCTCTGTGGGATCAGTCAGTAACTGAGGCTCACAGAGTCTCATGGTAGATGTTTGATAGGTGACTTAACCACTGTGGTTGTCTCTGTCCCAGTTGGCCAGGAGAGTGAAAGAACTCTGAGAAGTTCTCCAAAGAGCAGAATGCACACATGTTCTCGAGAGGAGCTTTTGGGCCAGGCAAGAAGGGGCACACATCACTTTCACACACATTCCATTGCCTAGAGCTTAGTCACTTGGGAGCACAGACCTCTTCCAGGGCTAACATTCTAGTATATGAATTTAGCAAAATGTCAAGTGACTCCCTTTCATGCTGGGCCAACCAGTAATTAAATTTCTATAAAACCATAAAATTGCTAGTTTTTAAATGTTTTACATTACATCTTCAAAAAATGAAGCTGCTTTTGGTAAATTATGAAACTCTTTTCAAACATTAAAATCATAACAAAAGATTACTCAAAATACATTTCATTTGCCTGAGTCCTACCATATGTCTCCCGGTTCTATTCCGGATTTTGTTGTGCAATGTGCGTGTGTGTGTGTGTGTGTGTGTGTGTGTGTGTATGAGAGAGACAGACACACACACACAAAGAGAGGGACAGAGAGAAAGTATACTCATTAACTCATGTATTCAATCCTGTTAGATACCAGGTGCCAGGTTCAATGGTAAGAATGTAAAATGAGTAAGACATTGTGTCTCCTTTCAAGGTTCTTATAGTCATGGCATTTGCATAAACAGAAATTATGAATCAGTGTAGTAGTGAAACTTCTCTCTTCCTGTTTTTCATTTCAGTTAATTTTTTACTTCTTTTCTCCTACACATTTTTTTCAAAATTGAACTTCAAAGCCTATAATCTTATGCAATTTTAGATCTTTTTAAATTTCCTGTTAAATCCTATGCAAAAAAGAGTTTTCATTTATACAGTTCCTTCAAGCCAATACTAGTGTTTTGTGAGAACTACTGTTAGACCATGGGTATTTTCATATTGTATGTTCTTTGAGGAGAGAAAAACAAACTTATTTAATGCATCATTTTAGAAGTTAGGTAATTAGAAAACATAAACACTGCTAATCATCAGGGAAATGTAAATCAAAACCACAATGAGATATCACCTCACACCTGTTGAAATAGATGTTATCAAGAAGATAAGAGATAACAAGTACTAGTGAGGATGTGGAGAAAACAGAAGCCTCATACACTATTGGTGGGAATGTAAATTGGTTCATCCAGTATGGAAAAAATATGGAGTTTCCTCAAAAAATTAAAAATAGAACTACCATATGATCCAGCAATCCCTCTTCTGGGGATGCATGAAAGGAAATGAAAGGAATTTCAAAGGAAATGAAAATAGGATTTCAAAGAGATACCTGCATTTCTATGTTTATTGCAGCATTATTCAGAATAGCTAAATTTTGGAAACAACCTAAATGTCCATCAATGGATGAATGGATAAATAACACACACACACACCCACACACACACACACATATATATGTAGTGGAACATTATTCAGTCACGAGAAAGGAGTACAGCCTTCCATTCATGACAACATGGATGGACCTTAAGGACATTATAAGTGAGATAGGTCAAAGAAAGACAAGTATCCTATGATGTCACTTTTGTGGAAGTGAAAAAAGCCAAAGTCATAAAAACAGATTAAAATGGCAATTATGAGGGCATAGGACAAATGTTATTTAAAAGTATAGACTTACAAGGAGTAGTAAATAGGCTCTAGAGATCTAATGCACAACATTGTTAATATAGGCAACAATATTTTATTATAATCAACAAACTTGCTAATATGTGATTAATCTAACCACTTAAAAGGGTAATTATATAATGTGACAGAGGTGCTAATTATTGCAACAATGGCAATAGTAATATATGAATGTAACAAATTAAAATATTATAGACCTTAAATTTATGTGTTAGATGTTAAATATATTTCAATAAAAGTATGTTCAGGATAAAGAAGATGTCACACACACACACACACACACACACACTGAAATATTACTTGGCAGTCAAAAAAGAACAAACTCTTTCCATTTGCAACAACATGGATGGGACTAGAGTGTATTATGCTAAATAAAATAAGTATGTCAGAGAAAGACAAATATCACATGATTTTACTCATG
Source organism: Hyaena hyaena (assembly GCF_003009895.1). Lineage (NCBI taxonomy): Eukaryota > Metazoa > Chordata > Mammalia > Carnivora > Hyaenidae > Hyaena > Hyaena hyaena. Next base: position 2,194,104 of record NW_024080901.1, on the reverse strand, counting down.
TGGAATTTATGAAACAAAACAGATGAACACAGGGGAAGGGAAGGAAAAATAAGATAAAAACAGAGAGGGAGGCAAACCGTAAGAGACTCTTAAATATAGAGAACAAACTGAAGGTTGCTGGAGGGGAGGTAGGTGAGAGAATGGGCTAAATGGGTGATGGGCATTAAGAAGGGCGATTTTTGAGAAGAGCATTGAGTGTTACATGTAAGTGATGGATCACTAAATTCTACTCCTGAAACCAATATTATGCTATGTGTTAACTAGCTCAAATTAAAATAAAAAAGAATATATTCATTATATTCACACAAACATACATAGGATCTTCAAGTAATTTTGAGAAAATAAAAAAACTGTTTTTTTCACTTAAATTTCAAAGGAATCGGTTTAAAAAGAAACTTCACTATTATTCATCTTGTATTACCTCTGCTATATTTTTCTTATATCACAAGATAATAATTCTTTTAGAAAAACCTTCAGGGACACATCGGTGGCTCAGTTGGTTGAACATCCGACTCTTGATTTCAGCTCAGGTCATGATCCCAGGGTTGTGGCATCGAGCCTCATGTTAGGCTCCATGCTGAGTGTACAGTCTGCTTAAGATTGTCTCTCTCTATCTCTCTCTCTCTCTTTTTCTCTTTCTCTTTCTCTCTCTCCCCCTCTGTGTCTCTCTTCAGCTCACATGCTTTCTCTCTCTCTAAAATAAAGATTTTTTTTTAAAATTAAAAGAACCCACCTTCCTATGCATTTCTTTGTCTATGCCGCTTTCAGTAGATGGTTCAGGTGGAAAAAAAATACTAATAAAAATAGAACTTGTTTCAAATAAGTTCTGGAAAAGACCAGGGAAACATTTTCCCCATGTAAAATAAAATGTTACAATAAATTCTGACTATTTTATGCAATTATGTTTTGTCTCAGCCCTGAGATTGTAAGCTTCTTAGAAGTGAATCAACATTTTCTTTTTCTCTTTAATACTATTATTATGGCATGTCTTATAATTACTATTTATTGGATCATGTGTTAATTCTCTCATAAGATATATGCCTCTAGCAATTTTGCTTTCACTTTCTGCTTATATTAATATTTTAAATTTTTTGGTAATAATTGCAACTTAGTATTTATTTATCATATAATTATGTTTACCCTATTATATTAAAAAAAGTCAGTAAGAAAAAGCAAATTTGAATTTTCTGTATTTTTTTCTCAGAAGATCTCAGATAAGTTAAAAATACATTACGAGAATAGCTGTCAAGATATTAGACAAATCATTTAGAATACAGTAAATGGAAATATGCACATAAAAGAAGCAAACCATTCTTAATACTCACAAAAATGGAGGAAAAAAAGAGTCAGCCTTTGCAAAAAGGTCTATGAGTCAGAAGTTCCAAACTTCATCAAAGACTTAAAAAACAAAACAAGAAAAAGAAAGAAACCAGATGTACATTTGAGGCCCATCTATGGAAAGTATTATATTTTGCATTGTGCCAACAAAGGTACTAGAATAATAAAATGATTATTATGGTTCACTAGGACTCACAATGAAAGTGAGAAATTACAGAACTGCTTACGAAAGTACTTGTTCATTTTTAAACCATCAATTAAGGATATGTTTACAGACATCCCTCTGTTCCCAAATGAATTCAAAGAGATGCCTTTGAAAAGTTGCATTTTGCCTAGTTGTGTCCACCTGATAGAGAATGGGCACCAACCTAACAGCTGGCTGTACGAACTACATGGTAGCCATTGTAGATTACAAGGAGAGTGCTGGCAAAAGTTTTTAGATCTGAGGAGACTGCTAACACAGGTAAGTTATAGCAGTCAGAAGGGCATTACTGCTGGTTATCTGTATCATTGTCTATCTGCCTGCCTACCAACCTACCTACCTACCTACCTCAGCTTAATGGAAGTATAGTCTAAATACATTAAAATGTACCTATTTTAAACGCATAGTTGGCTGAATTTTGTTAATGATATAGGGTTCTATCATAACCACCACCAAAGTCACCCTAAAAGTTTTCTCCTGTGCCTCTGCACCTGTTCCTTTTGTGTGATCCTTGACTGTAGGCAACTATTCTCATTTCTGCCTCTTCTATTTTTCTTCTTCTAGAATTTCATATAAATGGAACTATATAGTATTAGCATTTTGAGTTTGACTTCTTTGATTTAGCAGAATGGTTTGGGGGTTCATCCATGTTGCTGTATACATTAATATTTTGCTTCTTTTGTTGTCAAGTAGTATTCTATGGATATATCACAAATTGTTTATCCATTCACTAGTTGGTAGGCATTTGGATTTCTAGTATTTGGCTATTATGAGTAATGCTGCAGTGAACATTTGTATACAAGTGTTTACGTAGACATGTTTTCATTTCTCTTGGATAAGTGTCCAGAAATAGAATTGTGGGGTCCTATGATAAGTGCATATAAAACTTTATAAGGTACTGTCATAGTAATTTTCCAGAAGTGGCAGTATCACTTTCCACTTCTACCAACAATATATGAGGATTACAGTAGCTCCTCATCCTCACCAACACTTGATATGGTCAGTCTTTTAAATTTTAGCTGTTTTAGAGAATGTATAGTGATGTATCATTGCGGTTTTAATTTGCACTTCCCTGATGGCTAGAAATGCTGAACATCTTTTAATATGCTTATTTAACATTCATATGTTTTCTGCTCAGCTCTTCTGAAGACTTTGTAATTTGGTTGTTTTCTTATAATTGTGTGGTAATAGTTTTTATATATTCACTCTATATAAGCCCCATGGTCAAACATATGTTTTGCAAACACTGTCTCCCAATCTATGCTTTATCTTTTCATTTTCTTAAGTGTGTCTTCAAAGAAAAAAAATGGTTTTATTTTGATGTTAAAACTTATGTTTCACCATATAGTGTGGGTCCATTTCTGGGTTTTCTATTATGTTCCCTGGATCTATGTGCCTGTTTTTGTGCCAGTACCATACTATCTTGTAGACTACAGCATTGTAACATAGCTTGAAATCTGGAATCATGATGCCTCCATTTTTTTCTTTGGCCACTTGGGGTCTTTTGTGGTTCCATAAAATTTTAGAATTGTTCTAGCTCTGTGAAAAAATGTTGGTGGTATTTTGATAGGTAATTCATTAAATGTAGATTGCTTTGGGTAGTACAGACACTTGAACAATGTTTGTTCTTCCAATCCATGAGCATGGAATGCTTTTCCATTTATGTCCTCTTCAATTTTTTTTTCATAAGTGTCCTATAGTTTTGGGAGTATAGATCTTTTACTTGTTTAGTTATGTTTATTCCTAGATATCTTATAGTTTTATTTGCAGTTGCAAATGGATTCCTTGATTTCTTTTTTCTTTTGCTTTGTAACTGGTGTATAGAAATGCAACAGATTTCTTCATGTTGATTTTGTATCCTGTGACCTTGCTGAATTCATGTATTAGTTGTAGCAGTCAACTATATGGCTAATTAATCTTCAGTGAAGCAAGAAAGAATATCCAATGGGAAAACGACAGTCTTTTTTTATTTAAAAAATTTTTAATGTTTTATTTATTTCTGAGAGAGAGAGAGAGAGAAAGAGAGAGCGCATGAGCAGGGGAGGGTCAGAAGAGAGGGAGACACAGAATCTGAAACAGGCTCCAGGCTCTGAGCTAGCTGTCAGCACAGAGCCCAATGAGGGGCTCGAACCCTCGAACCATAAGATCGTGACCTGCGCTGAAGTCAGACGCTTAACCGACTGGGCCACCCAGGTGCCCCAAGACAGTCTTTATAACAAATGGTATTGGGAAAACTGGACAGCAACATGCAAAAGAATGAAACTGAACATTTTCTTACACCATACACAAAAATAAATTCAAAATAGATGAAAGACCTAAATGTGACACAGGAAAATCATCAAATTCCTAGAGAACAACACAGGCAGCAACCTCTTTGAACTCAGCTGCAACAACTTTTTACCAGATATGTCGCCAAAGGCAAGGGAAACAAAAACAAACATGAACTATTGGGACTTCATCAAGATAAAAAGCTTCTGCATAGTGAAGGAAACAATCAACAAAACAAAAAGGCAGCCTACAGAATGGGAGAAGATATTTGCAAATGACATATATGATAAAGATTAATATCCAAAATCTATAAAGAACTTTTCAAACTCAACACCCAAAAACCAAATAATCCAGTGAAGAAATGGGCAAAAGACATGAATAGACACTTTTCCAAAGAAGACATCCAGATGGCTAACAGACATGTGAAAATATGCTCAACATCATTCATCATCAGGGAAATGCAAATTAAAACCATAATGAGATACCACCTTGCACCTGTCAGAATGTCTAAAATTTACAACATAAGAAACAACATGTGTTGGCCAGGATGTGGAGAAAGGGAAATCCTTCTGCACTTCTGGTGGGAATGAAAACTGGTACAGGCATTCTGGAGAACAGTACGGAGGTTCCTCAAAAAACTAAAAATAGAACTACCCTATCCATGATCTAGCAATTGCACTATTTAGATATTTACCCAAAGGATAAAAAAATACAGATTCAGAGGGCTGTATGCACCTCAATGTTTATAGCAGCATTATCAACAATAGCCAAACTATGTGGAGAGAGCCCAAATGTCGCATTGATTGGTGAATGGATAAAGAAGATGTGGTGTGTATATATACAATGGAATAGTACTCAGCCATCAAAACAGATGAAATCTTGCCATTTGCAACTATGTGGATGGAGCTAGGATGTATTATGCTAAGTGAAATTAGTCAATCAGAGAAAGAGAGATACCATATTATTTCACTCATATATGGAATTTAGAAGCAAAACAGATGAACATATGGGAAGGGTGAGGGGAAGAGAGAGGGAAACAAACCACAAGAGATTCTTAATAATAGAGAACAAACTATGGGTTGATGGAGGGAAGTGGGTGGGGGAGGGGCTAGATGGGTGATGGGTACTGAGGGCATTTGTGATGATGAGCATTGGGTGCTATATGTAGGTGATGAATCACTGAATTCTACTCCTAAAACCAATATTGTACCATATGTTAACAAAAATTTAAATTAAAAAAGGAAAAAAATAAGAGCACACAAAAATTATGTTTTATAACATTTGATACTATTATAAATATTATTTTTAAAATTTCAAATGCAAATGTTATTAGTATGGAGAAATCATTTTTTGTACATTTATATTTATCTTACTAAATTAAGATGTTTAGTTACTATGTATATTTCATCAGATTTTCTACATAGATGATCATGTTTCCTGTAAATAAATAAAGTTTTTGTTCCCAATCTGGTTTCTTCTTGTTTCTTTATGTCATTTTATTGCTCCAGTGCAAATCTGAATAAAAATGGCCAAAGCGGACATTACTGTTTTGTTCCAGATCGTAAGGGATCATCATTCAGGCTTCACTGTTAGGTATATCAATTGTAGGACTTTTTAGATGCTTTTTATTATGTTGAGGAGGTTCCCTTTCATTCCTAGTTTGCTGAGAGGGTTTTTTTGTTTGTTTGTTTGTTTGTTTGTTTTACTTTTCACAAACTAATGCAAAATTTTATAAAATGCTTTTTCTGCACCTTTTGAGAAAATCATAGCGTTACTTTTTTTTTTCAAATGATTGTTAAACCAACTTTGCATTTCCAGGATAAACCTAAACCGGTCATGCTGTATCACGTAATATATATTTCTGAATTGGATTTGATAAAATTTTGTTAACAATGTTTGCATCTGCATTCATGAGGAATATTTGTCTGTAATTTTCTTGTGATGTCTTTCTCTGGTTTGGTATCAGAGTAGAGTTGGCTTCATAGAATAACTTGATAATTTGGGAAGTATCCCTTTTCTTCAACTTCGTCAAAGAATTTATATGGAATTGGCCTTATTTCTTACTTGAACATTGGTAGGATTTCCCAGTAAAGCAACTTAGATCTGGAGCTTTCTTAGAAAAATATTAACTACAATTCAATTTTTTTCAGTACTTATAGAGGTATTGAGTTTATCTGTTTCTTCTTGATTGAGTTTGATGGTGTGTTTTCCAGGAAATTTGTTCATTTCATCTAATTGTCAAATTTATTGTCATAAAGTTGTTCTTAATAGTACATTCTTCCTGCTTTTTAAGCTGAATGCTTTTTAAAAATTATGTTTAAATTTGTGTGTGTGTGTGTGTGTGTGTGTGTGAGAGAGAGAGAGAGAGAATGTGAGTGGAGGAGGGGCAGTGAGAGAGGGGAGAGAGAATACCAAGCAGGCTCTACACTGTCAGTGCAGAGCCCAAAGCAAGGCTCAAACTCATGAACTGTGAGATCATGACCTGAGCTGAAATCAAGAGTCAGATGCTTAACTGACTGAGCCACCTAGGTACCGCTTATCTTCATTTGTAATTCAACTTTTTTTTGAGATAATTATAGGTTCACATGAAGTTATAAGAAACAATACAGAGAAATCCCATGCAACCTTTGTCTAGCTTCCTCCAATGGTAACATCTTGTAAAACTATAGTACCAGTATATATACCAGATAACTAGGAAGTGGACATTGACATAATTGAGATAGAGATCATTTCCATCATCACACAGATCCCTCTTTTGTACCCCAATTCACTTTCCTTCCCTAATTCTTGACCCCTGAAAACCAGTAACCTGTTCTCCATTTCCGTAGTTTTGACATTTCAAGATGTATATAAATAGCATCATACAGCAGGTAATTTATTGAATTTAGCTTTTTTCATTAGCATAGTTCTCTGGAGGTTCATTCAGATTGTTGCATGTATCAAAAGGTTGTTCTTCTTTATTGCTAAATAGTATACCATGGTATACATTCATTCAAGATACATACATTCAAGATATCTGGATTGTTTTCCAGATTTCTCTATTATGAATAAAGCTGCCACAAACATTTTTGCACAGATTTATGTGTGAGCATAAGTTTTAATTTCTCTGATCTGAATTATGAAGTTGTATGGTAGTTGCATGTTTAAAGAAATGTCTGTTTTCCAGAATAACTGTATCATTCCCACTAGCAGTGTACGAGTGATCTACTTTATCTACATGTTTGCCAACATTTGGTATTGTCATTATTTTTTATTTTAGCAATTCTGGTAAGTGTGTAGTGATATCTCATTATGGTTTTAATTTGCATTTTCTTAATGGCTAATGATGTTGAACACTTTTTCATGTAATTATTTGTCATCTGTATTTCATCTTCAGTGAAATGTCTGTTCAGGTATTTTGCCCATTTCTTATATATATATGTATATATGTATATTATATGTATATATATGTATATCTTATAGATATATATAATTATATATAGACATATATGTATATATTACAGATATATAATTATATATAGATATATATTATATTATAATATATATATAAACTGTTAAGTCTTGATAATTTATTATATATTCTAGGTATTAGTCCTTTGTTGAATATGTGTTTTGCAAATACTTTCTTCTTGTCCACAACTTGTATTTTCATCCTCTAGCTGGGGATTTTTGCCAAGCAAAAATATTTAATTTTGACGAGTTCAGTTTATCAAGTTTTTCTTTCATGCACAGTGAGTGCTTTTGGTGTCAAGTCTAAGAACTTTTTATCTACTCCTAGATCTCAAATAATTTTTTAATTCAAGTTTCATTATTTTACATTTTTAAGTCAGTGATCCATTTTAAGTTAATTTTGTCTTAGGTATGAGACATAGGCCAATGAATGTCCAGTTGCTTCAGCACTATTTGTTGAAAAGACTCTCCCCCCTCCACTGAGGGAGGCATATTTGTGTAGGTCTATTTTCGAGTTCTCTGTTCTAAGCCATTGATCTATATATACGCCTCTCTGTCAGTACCATATGGTTTTGATTATAGTAGCTATCTAATAAATCTTGAAATTGGGTAGATTGATTCCTCCCATTTTATTCTTACTTAACTATTTGGGCCTACACTTTTAAGTATATTTTTCTAATGCTAAACTTAGCAGTTACAGTACCCTTTAAAATTAGCTTGAATTAAGATAAAAAGCCTTTGGGTGTGCCTTTGTGGCTCAGGCAATTTAGTATCCGATCGTTGACTTTGGATCGAGTCATGATCTCAGTTGCTGGAATCAAGAACAGAGCCTGAGGTGTGCCTGGCTGGCTCAGTCGGTTAAGCGTCTGACTTAGGCTCAGGTCATGATCCCACGGTTCATGGGTTCGAGCCCCACGTCAGCTCTGTGCTGACGGCTAGCTCAGAGCCTGGAACCTGTTTCGGATTCTGTGTCTCCCTCTCTTTCTGACCCTCCCCTGCTTATGCGGTCTCTCTCTCAGAAATAAATAAAACATTAAAAAAAAAAAAAAAAAAGCAGAGCTTGCGTGGGACTCTCTCCACTCTCTCTGTCCCTCGCCCTCCTCATGCATACTCTCTATCAGAATAAATAAACATAAAAAGAAAACTTTAAGAAAAGATAATATGCTTTAGCACTTTAAATAGTTCAAATCCAAATTAATGGAAATGACTGCCAATTAAATGACTTCCTTTCCTATAACTAAGAAAAAATATTCTAATTTTTCAGAATTCTGCTATCTTTGAACAAAATGTTTTAGTTTCTGTATGGTTTTCAAAGCAATTTTCTGTTTGACCAATAGTGATGTCAGCATGTTATACAAAGTATATTATAAAAATGTTATGTACAGGTCAAAAAAATAAGAGGATATATTGATTGGATAGATGATAAAACTATTTTTAGTTGAAAATACTGTTAAAAGTTTCATTAATAAAATAATAATAAAACTTTTGGGCACCTGAATGGTTCAGTCAGTTAAGTGTCCAATTTCAGCTCAAACCATGACCTCGTGATCCATGGGTTCAAGCCCCATGTTGGGCTCTGTGCTGACAGCTCAGAGCCTGTAGCCTGCTTCAGATTTTGTGTCTCCCTTTCTCTCTCTGCCCCTCCCCCACTCACACACACACACACACACACACACACACACACACACTCTCTCTCTCTCTCTCTCTCTCAAAAATAAACATTAATAATACAAATAATAAATTTGTTTTCAAAATTACATTTAAGGACATATGACAGAATAAATTAGACATTCAGTCACATGCAGAAATTCAACTTCTTCCATCATTCAACATTAATTCAAACCATTCAAGGGTCATTTTGTATAAGCAGTTGAAGGATTTTAATATTAAGTCAGCACAGCTGTATGACAGAATTTTTAAAGGATGAAACATTAGCTTTCTGCATGAGAAACTATGTAAGGTAGCAAAAGGAGGAGGGGGAGGAGGAGGAGGAGAAAAGGGAGGGAGAGGAAGAAGGGGAGGAAAAGGAGAAGGAAGGGAAGGAGAGAGCTCCAGGGCACACTGGTAATCTGAGAACCCTTAACCATGACAAGTTTGGTTAACAGTCAGTAACCATATTTTATGCTGACATTATAGTTCTCTAGGTTACTGCCGTTGTATTGCTCATACAATACATGGATGTAAAATGAAAATTCAAGAATTTCTGAGAACATAGTTCTGAGAAAAATTACAAAGAAAAATCAAATATTGTGTTCCAACTATTCAAAAACAAGAAACCCAAATGAATTGAGACTTATTCAGGAGAGACTATTCAATAATTGGTGAAGAAATCTGGATTTTAGCAGAAGTTTTTCATAATCCAGCTAATGCATACCTATAAAGTGACATTATAGCATCATTTGGGTCTAAATGCCCCAAAATATTACCTTCTTGGAAACAGATACTCCTTAACTCCATATGCCAAAAGCATAAGATGATTGATTTTTTAAATTATAAAATATTAGACTAAGAAACCAAAAAAGTTGATTCCAAGATTTGATAAATTGTATAAAATCAAATATTTGATGAGTCACTGAAATTAAAAGTTGCAAAAGTTTAAAGATTTTTAAAGAGATCAGAAAAAAAACAGGAATTTGTGCAGTTGGGAAATAGTATATGGTGGAATATTATGCAGTCATTAAAACCATGCTCACAAAGGACGCTGAAAGACAACAGAAGTCTCATGATGCAATGCTAATTTCAAAATAAAAATATAAACTATGTTTCATGTGATCCCAGTTTTAATATAACAGTGAAAATGTGTCATTCTTTTTGACTACTTACTATCCTTCCAATATTTGGGAAATGTTCTACCTTTTAAGTCTTGGTGGAGGCAAGAGTGACCTCCAAAATTTAGGAGCCAATACTGTTTTTTCCACATTCTTCTGATATTAAGGCATAGACATGTAAATTTTCCAGTGCAACTGTAAGACTCAAGAGTTACTTTGGCTCAAGAGTTACTGTCCCAAGATATAAGACTCAAAGTATTCTATCTGGCAGCAGCAGGAAGAGTTCCTCCAAAGGAACTAGTTCTGGGTTTGGGCTATTTTCTCTGTCTGCTTAATAAATCTCACTCTCTTAGACTTACAGAAATTCTCTAAGCTCCCCAATATGAACTTAATGAATTCCTTTCCTACTTACTGAAGCCAGTATTAGCTTCTATTGCTTACAACTAAGAACTCTGAGTCAGACTAGTACTTACCAAAAAGTTAAGTGTAAGTTATCTAAAAGGTTTATGGATTGTCTTTTTCTTTCTTCTTTATACTCAAGTTTATTACTTATGTACATATATGTTATTTTATAATCATGAAAAAAAGGAATATTATTTTTTAAACCAAAGTTTTCTTCAGTGTATAGTTAGTTAATAGGAAATGGTTTATGGAGCCAGTGGAGCAGTAGAGCTGATTGTTACCAGACCACAAGACTCTATTGTGCAAATCTCTTCCCAACTCCACCGTCAATGCTATCACATTAGCACCTTGAAACCAGCCACGGCAGGAGTATTTATATGAAGGCATTTTTCTCTCTAGAAAACCTTTTTTTTTTTTTTTTTTTTAAATTCCAGGCCTTTCCTGGAGTAACTGAGTGGCTCAGTCAGTTAAGCGTCCAACTTCAGCTCAGGTGATGGTCTCACAGTTTGTGAGTTTGAACCCACATAGGGCTCTCTGCTGTCACTGCAGAGCCTGCTTCAGATCCTCTGTGCCTCTCTCTCTGCTCCACCCCTCTCCTTCTCAAAAACAAATCCAGGCCTTCCCTTATCCCTAGAGCCTGTTGTTAAACATTTATCAGCACCCTGTTGTATGTAGCCTAAGTTAAAGTCATTAAACTCTACACTCTATCATCATATTCCTTAAAATTTATTGTGTTCTTTCTTGACAGAAATGTTTTTCTATACTAAACTTAGTGGCTCTCATCATCAAGCTTTAGGGAAGCACTCAGGATGTTTTGGCTGTGAATACTCCTGATCAAAATGGCTTAATTCCTAAATGCACAAAATATGGTCCATAAACAACAGCACTGGAATCATCTGAACACCTGTTAGATGTGAAGACTTTCAGGACCTGAAAACACTGAAGTTTGAGAAATAGTAACTTAAAAATGTGTGGTTTGTTTTTTTCACATAGCCATTTTTCCAGCTTTATGAGTTATAACTGACATATAACATGTATATATACATATTTAAGTTTCAACACAATAAGCTAACTATAAGACAGAGGAGAAAAATCAGTGATATACTGAAATACACCATAGATAACTAAAAACGGAATTATAAAATATAAACAAGAAACCCACAAGACTGTAGGAAAACTAAAACAGAAGTGAAAAAGAACAGAAAAACAGAAATAAATATACTAAATATAAATGCTCTTAAAATATCAATAAATAAGAGATTGGGAAGAGTGGATATATATATATATATATATATATATATATATATATCTGCTCTTAATAAGAAACTCTCTTCAAATATAACAATATTGGTAAGTTGAAAGTAAAAGAATGGAATACAGAATATCATGCAAACATTCAAATGAAAGCAAAACTGGTCATATTAATTTCAAAACAAAAAAGTTTACTAGAAGGACACCTGGTTGGCTCAGTCAGAAGAGCATGTGACTCTTGGTCTTGGGGTTCAATATTCAAAAATTAGTCAGTGTAATCTACCATATTAACAAGCTAACAATGAAAAAATCACATGATTTATCAATTAATGCAGAAAAAGATTTGACAAAATTCAGTATTCATTCATGATAAAAACTCTCAAGTTCCTCAGTTTGATAAAGAACATCTATAAAAAGTACATTGCTAGCATTATACTTAAGACTAAAAGATTGAAGGAGGGGAGAGAAGATGTTGGAGCAGCATGGAGACCCTCAGTTTGTCTCCCTGAAAAGCAGCTAGATCAGTAGCAAAGCATTTTGCACAACGAGGAAACTGATCTAAGGATTAACACAACTAACTGTATAGCTTGCGCCATAGAATTTGGCAGGTATACAGTGCGGAGCAGTGAACTGAAGGAGGGAAAAGCCATGGACAGTAGGAAGCTGTTTTTGTGGGGATAAAACAGAGAAAGGGAGAGAGTGCGGTGCATCAGGGGAGTGCAGGAAAAACACCCCAAAAGTGGCTGGAGAGAAAGAGAAACAGTGAAAACACTTGCAGCCTCTGAATAAGAAATCTGTTCCTCAAAACCAGGATGGGAAAAAAGGAGATAGTGTCAGTACCACCAGGATTCTATAAACAGTGGAGCGCAGAGTCTGAAGTTCCAGAGCTCAGTGGAAGTGCTCTGTGGGGGGAAAAGGGCGAATTCCCAGGAGCAGGCAGCGAGATCTGAGGGGTCCAAGTGCCACGGGGAGAATCAGCTCCCCTGCGTGGAGAACATTTGGTAGAGGCCATTCGGCCACCTGACAGAAGTTTCAGCAGCCACATTTGCTGGCCCAGAGTACAGTGAAACCTGGCCGGTTGTGATTTGCAACCTCTGAACCTCCGCACTGCACGATCCTATGAATGGTTTCTGGGGCAAAGTGGCACCTGGCCATTGCTCAGCAAGACCCTCCCCCAGAGAAGTGGTGTGAGTCCAAGCTGCGGGGTCTCTGAAGTGTGGGGTTTTGAAACACAACCCCATGTGAGATAAAACTCTAGATGGGAGATGTTGCCTGACAGGAGGAAGGCTTGGACACAGACAAGGTAGTGGCCGGTAGTGGATGGAGGCCTGAGACAGAACGGTGCTTCGCTGAGGGTCGGTGAGAATGCAAAGTTCCCATATCAGAGACTAGGGAGCTGGGTAAAGCCTTTTCCACCTTTCCAGAACATGCACCTCCATGCCTACACACAGGCTCACCACATTGATCCATCCCAGTAAGTTAACCAGCACCACCTAGTGGAGAACGAAGCCTTTATACTAAGCCCCGCCCAACTGCACCTCCAAGCACATCCCCTGGAAAACCAGCCCAAGTTCCTCCACCTGCTTAGTATAGGGCTTCATAGTTTGAGTTCTAGGGGAAACTGGATGCAACTTCATTCGGAATGCATTGTTTGCTGGTTCATTTATTTGTTGTTTTTGTTTGCTTCAATTGTTTTTATTATTTTTTCCTCTTTTCTTTTTCTTGGATACAGAAAGGGAAAATTTGTCATTTTCTTTTTTTAATTTGTAAGTTTTTATTACCTTTTTTCTTTATTTTTTATTTTTGTAATTTGGTATTCTATTTCATTTATTTCATTTTTTCTATTTTATTATACAATTTTTTTACTTGCTTAATTTTTTTCTTACCTTTTTTCCCTTTCTTTTCTTTCCCTTTTTTTCTATTCTATCAAGCATCTTTCAACAAGCAGACCAGAACACACCTACGATCTAGCTTCCTTATTTAACTGATTGAAGCAAATCTTACATATAAACAAAATTTTACCTTCCACTAAAATACAGGGGCATTGACAAGAATGGATGAGTATAAAGAACTGGAAAAATAACAGAAAATAAAACCCCAAACCACCAGAAGACAGGAAATAATAAAGATTAGAGCAAAAATCAATGCTATTGAAACCAAAAAAAAACCCAGTAGAACAGATCAATGACATCAGAAGCTGGTTCTTTGAAAAAATAAACAAACTGATAAACCACTAGCCAGTTTGATCAAAAAGAAAAAGGAAAGGACCCAAATAAATAAAATCACGAATGAAAGAGGAAGATCACAACCAACACAGCAAAAATAAAAACAATAATAAGAGCACATTATAAGCAATTATACACCAATAAAATAGGCAATCTGGAAGAAATTGGCAAATTCCTAGAAACACATGAGTACCAAAAGTGAAACAGAAAGAAATAGCAAATTTGAACAGACCCATAACTAGTAAAGACATTGAGTCGGTAATCAAAAATCTCCCACAAACAGGAGTCCAGTGCCAGATGGCTTTCCAGAGGAATTCTACCAAACATTTAAAGAGTTAACACCTATTCTTTTGAAGCTCTTCCAAAAAATAGAAATAGAAGGAAAACTTCCAAACTCATTCTGTGAGGCCAGCATTACCTTGATTCCAAAACCAGACAAAGAGCCCACTAGAAAGGAGAACTACAGATGAATTTCCCTGATGAACACAGATGCAAAAATTCTCAACAAGATACTAGCAAACCAGACCCAACAATACATTAAAAGAATTATTCACCACAATCAAGTGGTATTTATTCCAAGGATGCAAGACTGGTTCAATATCCACAAATCAACCAATGTGATACATCACATTAATAAAAGAATAAGAAGCACATGATCCTCTGAATAGATGCAGAGAAAGCATTTGACAAAATACAGCATCCTTTCTTGATAAAAACCCTCAAGAAAGTAGGAATAGAAGGACCAGACCTCAAGATCATAAAAGCCATATATGAAAGACCCACTGCTAATATCATCCTCAATGGGGAAAAACTGAGAGCTTTCCCCCTAACGTCAGGAACACGACAAGGATATCCACTCTCCCGCTCTCTCCACTGTTATTCAACAGAGTGTTGGAAGTCCTACTCTCCACAATTAGACAACACAAAGAAATAAAAAGCTTCCAGATTGGCAAGGAGGAAGTCAAACTTCCACTCTTCACAGATGACATGACACTGTATGTGGAAAATCCAAAAGACTCCACCAAAAACCTGGTAGAATTCATACATGAATTCAGGAAAGTTGCAGGGTATAAAATCGATGTGCAGAAGTTCAGCTGCATTTCAATACACCAATAATGAAGCAGCAGAAAGAGAAATCAAGGAATTGATCTCATTTATGACTGGACCAAACACTGTAAAATACCTAGGAATAAGCCTAACCAAAGAAGTGAAAAATCTATACACTGAAAACTATAGAAAGCTTATGAAAGAAATAGAAGAAGACACAAAGAAATGGAAAAACATTCCATGCTTATGGATTGGAAGAAGAAATATTGTTAGGATGTCAATACTACCCAAAGCAATCTACATATTCAATGCAATCCCTATCAAAATAACACCAGCATTCTTCACAGAGCTAGAACAAACAATCCTAACATTTGTATGGAACCAGAAAAGACCCTGAATAGCCAAAGCTATTGGATTTGAACTATTTAAAGTGTTAAAGCATATTATCTTTTTTACAAAAAAATATATATTTTCAGAGAGGAGGAAATTTCAGAGAAGGTGAATATTTTATTAATTTTTAAAATTCACCTCCCAAAGTTTGGTATTGTTATTTAAAAAAATAGAATATTTTCATAAAAAATTAATGGTCTATTATTATTATTATTAAACTTCTAGATGAAATAATGAAGATGATATGGCAAAGATTTAAAGTTTTCTTTTTATGTTTATTTATTTGTTTTGATAGAGAGCATGCATAAGCAGGGCAAGGGGCAGAGAGAATGGAGAGAGAGACTCCCACGCAGGCTCTGTTCTTTTTTTTTTTTTTAATGTTTTATTTATTTCTGAGAGAGAGACCGCATAAGCAAGGGAGGGTCAGAAAGAGAGGGAGACACAGAATCCGAAACAGGTTCCAGGCTCTGAGCTAGCCGTCAGCACAGAGCCTGATGTGGGGCTCGAACCCATGAACCGTGGGATCATGACCTGAGCCTAAGTCGGACGCTTAACCGACTGAGCCAGCCAGGCACACCTCAGGCTGTTCTTGATTCCAGCAACTGAGATCATGACCCGATTCAAAGTCAACAATCGGATATTAAACTGAGTCACCAAGGCACACGCAAAAGCATTTTATCTTAATTCAAGCTAATTTTAAAGGATACTGTAGCTGCTAAGTTTAGCATTAGAAAAATATGTGTAAAAGTGGAAGCCCAAATAGTTAAGTAAGAAAATTATTATATCTTCAGAGAAGAGTAAATTTCAGAGAAGGTGAATATTTTATTAATTTTTAAAATTCACCTCCCAAATTTTGGTGTTGTTATTTAAAAAAATAGAATATTTTCATAAAAAATTAATGGTCTGTTATTATTACTATTAAACTTCTAGATGAAATAATGAAGATGATATGGCAAAGATTAAGACATTAAAAGTTTTCACTTGCTTAATTCTGCAAGCCAGTTTTTAGTGATCCTATGGAAGTCCACACAATTAGTCCTCTCATCTAGCTACTATGCTTGAATGGTGGATAGCACTAATTGATTATTGTGGTATGAAAACTGAATTCTGGGCTCTATAGGTTTCGCTTTTGTAAGCAAAAATGACTTTCAATGTATTCTATTTTATGTGTGAAAGTGGTACTGGCCCACCATCTGTGGGGCATGTGTTCTGAGATTTTGCTGACAGGAGGAATGAATTTATAATAATTCAGCCACATCTTTTCCCAAGACCCCATTTATGGTCAATAAGTTGGCCAGGGTTAGGGGCTGTTTCCTGACTCAGAAAAGCTAACTGCCTTGCTGGGTTTGAATCTTTTCCTTCAGCCTAGTATTATAACCAATCAGAATCTTTATAGAACTTGTTCTGAATAGTAGAACCTATGGGGAAAATCCTCAGCTATAGCCCTACAGGTATATCATGCCTGCACCAGATGTATTCTTTCTGGCATAAATTCAGAGAATGGAAAGATACAACACCTCAGTGCTAAAATATTTTAAGTCTCTGGAGTTATTCTGGGCATTAATAATGCCTGTCAGCCTATCAACAACACAGTTGCTTTGGGAGGAGTTTGACAACATTAAAAAAAATTAAAAGAAAAGCATCTGGGGATAACTGATAAGAAAACAGATGAAGAATATACATTATGAATCCATACATAAATGGCATATGCATGTACTAAATATTCAGCTGAAAATAACAGCTAAGTATGGAAATTATTTGACTTTCCACAACTCTGTGCCACAAGTACTTCTCCATAATTGATTTTATTAGCCATTGGTAGTCAATGTATAAAACAAATAAGGAAAATGCATATTTTAGAAACTACTTCTGATAAGATTCAGAGAGAATATTTAAAATAAACTCTGATTTATAATGAAATAAGTTAAAAAAAATGAATTCATGATCCTAACATATAAATCTGCTGCTCTCAGATTAGCTTCTGTTTCATGGAGGTAATACAAGATACCATTCTCTCCCACTGTTGGTGTTCTGTGTATTGGAGGCTGTGATTTGCTGAAGGATAAGAAGTTCTCCAGAGCCTTGCTCTGTTAATGCAGTTAAGTCTCCAGGAAGATCATATATATGCCCATGGAGGGAGACCCATTGGAATCAAAAGTATGGAGTCATTGAAAAAATATTCTTGTTTTTGAAAACATATTTATTACTTTTCTTAACTGTGGAAACTTCCAAGTAGTTTGACTAAATATGTAAGTGGTTTGAGTAAATATGCAGCATTTATATTTTTCCCTGATCATGTGAACAATAAGCCTCAAAAATAATTACCACAGAGATCATGCTCAAGAAGACACGAATTCACCTTTGTGAAATTTATTAATTTTATTCAGATACTGTTGAGTGATTTCAGCTTTTAATTGGTTTTCTTATGACCTAAAAACTTTAATTTCCCTCCTATTTTATTTCCTTTTATTTAGGGAGTTTACTAACCAAGGTTGTCAA
This sequence comes from Hyaena hyaena, assembly GCF_003009895.1. Taxonomy (NCBI): domain Eukaryota; kingdom Metazoa; phylum Chordata; class Mammalia; order Carnivora; family Hyaenidae; genus Hyaena; species Hyaena hyaena. The sequence continues at coordinate 2,176,264 of NW_024080901.1, read as the reverse complement.
TTCCATTATAGTTAGACTTCTTAGTTTGGTAATATGTAATTGATTTTTTAGCCTAGCAATAAGATATTGTTTCACAAGTTGAATGAATTAACTCTATTAGAGAAAAGTATTTTTCGTCAAAGAAGATAAATATTTATATTATCTTAACATTTTCTCCTATTTATGGACTCTCGTTTGATGTACTCTGTGTAATTAATTAACAATCCCTTCATATAAAAATTTATTATAAAACTAAGCAAAACCAAGTAGTAGTATCAAAGAAAAATACTCTCCCACCACTAAGCCCCACTATTGAAATATAAACTTTTAATTTTTTATATATTTAGCTTTAAAGTGATCATTTCCATAATCTAAAGAAAAATGTATGCCTTTATTTGTAGATTGACATATTTTAATCAATAATTATAGATTTCTGCTAGAAAAGATGCAACATTTTGCTTGTTTATACTGATAATACTCCTTTCATTTTATCAGTGTTTTATTTATAATTGGTTTCAATTCTTTAATTATTTAAAAATCTTGTGTTGATTACTTTCAAACATTAAATAATATACACAAAACTTAACCTTATAAGCCAGTATTTTTTTTAACTATAAACTTTTTAATAAGAAGATGTTCTCAGTGTTATAATCATCTTTACTTTTTCCCTCTCAACTTGGCATCTCCTATTAAGTCACCTGCTGAGATTTACAATTTACAGATCTACTTTTCCCTATTATGTTTAGTCATTATGTTTTATCTAATAGCTTGATTCTATGTAGTGATAATAATAATTTTAATAATGAAATTTTGAAATTATCATTTATTTATAATATTATTCACTGAGGTACAAGTAGTATGACTTCACCTTAGAAAAGTAAATGTGAGAAATTTTGCCCTTGGCAATCATAGAATAGGTAAGTTGGACCAATTCTTCCACTTAGAACAAGTATATGAGGTAGACAAAAATTTGTTTGAGAAATTAGAAAGCTAGGGCCAATATCGAGGAGAGGAGAGCACTGCAGAAACATCAACACAGAATTTGGTGCTGCCTTTGTTCAGAGAAATATGCCGATTCCAAAAGAGGTAGCTGAGAAAATAAGAAGCTAACAGATTTCTTAGGCTGAAGTGGTGAAACTGGGACTCAGAACCCATGAGAAAAGGCACTGAGAGAGAGAAAAACAAACAAACAACAACAAAACAACTTTAGTAAACAAGATTTTAGTTGGGTTCCCTCAAAGAATAAGAATAAACCATCAAAATGCTATCTCAAGAGATTTAAACCTGATTTAAAGACATCCCAATATCTAATTTGATTAAGATGATTTGAAGTGCCAAAAACAAAGTATATCCTCTTTGGCAGAAATGACATAATTCAGAACCTAAAATTACCTCTAAGAATTTCAGTTAGAATGTCTAACACTCAAGAAAAAATAACTAGACAGATGAAAAAATGAGGAGTAATTCAAATCAAGGGAAAACAATAAAAATTGAAAGTGACCAACAGAAAATTCAGATAATGCTGTTACTAAACACGGATTTAAAAATAACTATGATTAATATATACAAGGAATTAAGAACATGGTTAAAAATTTGGAAGAGAAGAGGGAACAATTAAGAAATCCAAATTAAAATTTAGAACTAAAAAATGGAATAATGAGGAAAAAATAACCGAATAGTTGAATTACCTACAAATTAGACACAGTTGAAAAGAGAATATATGATCTGGATGGTAGGTTAGAAGGAAATAGCCAGGTTCAAGGTTTTAGACTAAAAAAATAAAAAACAGAACAGTATGAGACATGGTTTAAATATCTAACATAGGTATAATTTGAGTAGGAGACAGTATAGAGAATGGGTCATAATTAATATTTAATGACATAGTGAGAATTTTTTTAAATTTAACACAAGATATTAACGACATATTGTAGCAAAACATTTGAAGACCAAAGAGAAATTTTTAATCACAAAGAAGACGCATTTTAAAAGCAGTGAATTTCAGATAGATGGCTGACTTTCTTAATTGAAATTATGGAAGGAAGAAGTCACTAGATTTTAAAAACCTTTAAATTGGTGAATGACTGAAGTTAGATGGGGAGGGATGGAACTATATCTAGCAATAATTAAAGCTTATTTATGAGACCATCACACCCACATGTACTGGCCAGAGGACCTAGACACCAGAGGAAAAAATAACTGCCAACCTAGAATTCTCATGTGCAGTAAAAAATGTCTTCAAAAGTTAAATCACAAATATCTGTATAAACAAAAATGCAGAGAATTTGTCACAAGCAAACATACTAAAAGGCATTGCAGTCGCTATGTGCCATATGGCAGATGTTGCAAAATAGTTGTCATACAAAGCACATGAGAAACCTTATTTATAGTTGTATATAAACTTCTGTTTATGTTTTGACATTTTGCTAAACGCACTGTTTAGAATGAGTATCAGCATTTTGGAAAAAAACCCTTGATACAATAGAGGAGTATGTTTATAATAAATGCATCTTCTCTAATGGTCTTGATAAGGCAAAAAACAATGTGTATGGGAGAACATGGATATAGTTCACCCTGGGTTAAAAAATAATTCTTCTGGGGCTGGAAAAATATATAAGATGAGCCTGGATAATCTTATAGTGCCAGAAAATAAGGAAGTGCTAAAACAAAACAAAACAAACAAACAACAAAAAACCCACCTCACAATAATAGGGTTATGTCAAAGAGATACCAGAGCCAACTGAAGATTTTACAATGGTCCAAACTGGAATAATTTGAGCAACAATATAAGAATAGAATTGGATTATAATCCAAAGTAAAAATAAATATCCATGAGTCCATATGGATATAAATAAATAATTGGATAAGTAAATGAATGGAGAGGAAAACTCTCTCCTGCATAAGAATTTTAAAAAGTTTATAGAGATGCCATACCCTCAAGGATGGTGTGTGCAAGTATGGGGTGTGCATAGTGACTTTCTTGCAAAGTATGCAGTATGGAAAGAGTAACTTTACAGTGAAGGGGCCTGATAAACATGATTTCAGGTAGGTGTTCAAGGTCAACATCAATAGTGATAAGCCATCTTGATAGTCCATAACCTTGATATGATGTTTTGGTATTCTACAATACACATAATACCAGTCTGATCATGAGAGAAACATAAATCCTAATAAAGGGAGATTCTAAAAAATAACTGACTAGTACCTCTTCTAATTGTGAATGTCATCAAAAACAAGGAATGTTTGAGAAATTGCTACACTCTGAATTTTTTTTTTTTAGTATGTATTTATTTTTGAGAGAGAGAGAGACAAAGTGTGAGTGGGGAAGGGGCAGAGAGAGATGCGGACACAGAATCCAAAACAGGCTCCAGGCTCTGAACTGTCAGTAAAGGACGCAGTGCTTGAACCCACGAACTGTGAGATCATGATCTAAGCTCCACCAAGTGAACCATTCAGGCGCCCCTGAGAAATTGCTACACTCTAGAGGAGCCTAAGGAGGAAAGGAAAACTAAATGTAATGTTGTATACTGTATTATATTCTGGAACATAAAAAGGACATTAGGTAAATACTAAAGAGGTTTGAATAAACCTTGGAGATTAGTAATGATTTATCAATATTAGCTCATTTATTGCAACAATATAGCGTGCTAATATATAATTAATATAATATTAATAATAGGGGAAATAATACAGGAAACACTGTGTATGGGGTATATTGAAACTCAACTATCTTTAAATTGAAAACTATTCTAAAGCAGTTTATTTTTAAAAAGTGATTCAGAAGTGTTTGGTTTTAAATGTGGAGATGTTCTACAAACAACTGAACAGATTTCATTTATTTTTATATGTAATGAAAATTTTATCTACATAAATCTAAAAAGTTTTAAAAACACTTTTGTCAGAAACTTCAAAGCATTTACAGTAGAGAGAATAATATAATGTACCCAAGTGTATCTATTATTTAGTTTGTAAAGTTGTCAACTTCCTATCATTTTTATCTATCACTGCTCTTACATATTTTTTTGGGTGGTTAGCCACTCTGACCGGTGTGAGGTAGTATCTCAGTGCGGCTTTGATTTGTATTTCCCTACTGAGTGACGTTGAGCATCTTTTCATGTCTTTTGGCCATCTGGATGTCTTCTTTGGAAAAGTGTCTATTCATGTCTTCTGCCCAGTTCTTCACAGGATTATTTGATTTTTGGGTGTTGAGTTTGGGAAGTTCTTTATAGATGTTTGATACTAGCCCTTTAACCAATATGTTATTTGCAAATATCTTTTTCCATTCTGTTGGTTGTCTTTTAGTTTTGTTGATTGTTTCCTTTGCAGTGCAGAAACTTTTTATTTTGATGAGGTCTCAATATCATGTCATTCTTAAATTCTTCACTGTGTATCTGTAATATACAATGAATTTTTAAAAATGTAACTATCATAGCACTATTTCACTCACTAATATTAATAATATTTTTAAGATAAAAGCTAATACCCTGTACATACTCAGTTTTCTCCAGTTACCTGAAATGTTAATTTTTATAGTTGGTTTGTTGGAGTCAGGATTCAAACAAGAGCAACACATTGCATTTGGTTAGTATGTCTCAAATTTCTTTTAATCTATCATAGTTCATCCTTTATGTTGGTTTTTTGAGGGGGTAGTTGTTATATAAACAGATTTATTTTTGTAATAGAGTTTTATACATTTTGGGTTTGGTTGATTATATCTTCATGATGTCATTTAATATATTCTTTAAAATGGCTCTTTTATTAAGTATGAAATAAAATTCTAAATGATAAAAGATGTGTTATAATTTAATTAATAGTACTCTTCTTTCTTTTTGTATATTCTCTATATGTATATGCATGTATATGTATATGTAAAATGATGCATCTTTTTTTCTGTTGTGATTATTATTTTTTAATTTAATTCTTTTTTTAAAATTTGCATCCAAGTTAGTTAGCATACAGTGCAACAATGATTTCAGGAGTAGATTTCTTAATGTCTCTTACCCATTTAGCCCATCCCCCTCCCACAACCGCTCCAGTAACAACCCTCTTTTTGTTCTCCATATTTAAGAATCTCTTATGTTTTGTTCCCCTCCCTGATTTTATATTATTTTTGTGTCCCTTCCCTTATGTACATCTGTTTTTTTGTATCTTAAAGTCCTTAGAGACATTTGTCTTTCTTTGACTAATTTCACTTAGCATAATATCCTCTAGTTCCATCTACATAGTTGTAAATGGCAAAATTTCATTCTTTTTGATTGCTGAGTCATACTCCATTTGTGTGTGTGTGTGTGTGTGTGTGTGTGTGTGTGTGTACCATATCTTCTTTATCCATTCATCTGTCAATGGACGTTTGGGCTCTTTCCATACTTTGGCTATTGTTGACAGTGCTGCTATAAACATTGGGGTGCCTGTGCTCCTTTGAAACAGCACACCTATATCCCTTGGACAAATACCTAGTAGTGCAATTGCTGGGTTGTAGGGTAGTTATATTTTTAATTTTTTGAGGAATTTCCATACTCTTTCCCAGAGTGGCTGCACTAGTTTGCATTCTCATAAAATGGTGTATCCTGATGGGGTTTTGGGGGCAATGGTGGGGTTCAGAGCTGATAGCCAAGAAAGAAGTCTTAAAGATGTCTTTGGTGCAAAAAAGGATATTTTATTAAAGCACAGGGACAGAACCCGTGGGCAGAAAGAGCTGCACTGGGGTTGTGATGGGTCACTGATTATATACCTTCAGGTTGTGAGGTGGTTGGGGCTAGATAGTAAGTCTTTAAGGTATTTTGGAAGCAAGGTTTCCAGAACATTGAGGAGATAGCTGCTGTTAGGGAAACACCATTTATTACCATTTAGTAAAACCTCAGTCATGAGACCCCTCAGATGTATATCAGGGAGCCATAAGCTTGGAGTATAATTGCCAGCATATATCTTGGGGGAGTTGAGATGAAGTTTCCAAACAAATTTTTATATGGTAAAGTAGATTTACAGGATCCCAGTGGGTCAGGATAATGTTAAGCCAAAGTTCCCTTTTGCCTCCAGCAAAGTGTCATCAAGGAGGCAGCTGAGCTCCTAGAAGGAGGTCACTCTGCCTGTTTCGAGAATTTTTCAGTGGGCTGTAAACAGTAAGGGAATTTAATTTTTCATTTGCCTTTGTTTCCCACATCACCATGGCAAGCACTTAAACCCCTTTCTTTTGTTCTTGGGTAGTCAGGAGCATCTGAGCAATATCACACATATTCTGCCTTGGGTGGGGGTGGTGGGTGCAGTGCTAGTTTGTACTTTGCCCTCAGTTTCATTATTTTCTCTCATCACATCTTACAATGATTCTTAGAGATAATGAAATAGAGTAAAGACCAATTCATTTCTGTGTCTCAGTTTCCACTCTGGAAACATATAAGATTAGATAATGATTTCTGAGGATTGTTCTCATTCTAAAAATCTATGCATTTGCACATATGATGAAAGATCTTTTAAACACTAAGCTAGTAGAAAGAGATCTAAGTAACTTCTTTGCCCACCTTGAAGTAAACAGAATTTCTTTTCATGTCCCTCAAACAAATTTAATGTCACAATGTTAGGGAGTAACAGATTTTACTAAATCTGTTTACTTTGTGGGCAATGGAGAGTATAGCTCATAGACTATAAATTAAACCTTAAAAGAAAACAGCCATTAGGGGTTCTTGTTCTACCCCTCTCCAAATTCCTGGTTTTGCCATTGCTTGCTTTCTCTATTGAAACACATCTCACAGGTTCTTCAGCTCATTATATCTTTCTCTATTTCTGGAATTTTCAGATATTTTTATATCTTCATATTTTCTTAAGCAGCTAAATTTGCCTCTCTTTGTTGTTTTTTCATCTTCATACCCACCACATGTATCATCAAACAATGTATATACCCCTTAGAAGGCAAGTGTTGGGGGCAAATGGGCAGGTGGGAGATCTTCAGAATAACAGATAATATTTTCCACATAATTTATACCGAATTCATCCCCTTATGAAGCACCTACTGCATATATTCCAGGAATTAGGCTAGATGGGAATAATGACTAACAATACCCGCTTCCTTTTCCTCATGAATTTATGGTCAAATTATTTATCCACATTAGTAAGATGTCAAGGTTATGTACAGAATGAAAGTCAGTGTGCAGTGATTTACAAAAGGATAACGACTGTTCACACTTTAATCCACTTTTGCCAATCTGTGGAACATTTGCATATTCTCTTAGGGTTTCTAGGTGACAGCAAGCTGTCGTGAAGCCAGATTCTCCTGCCAGGGTTCCATCAGGAGTTACATGCTGGCTCTGTGTCCCAGTCTGCACTCAGAGCCAGGACGGGAAAACTTTGCCACAGGAAATGAGATAATGCATCCACAAACTCTTCTCAGGAAAACACGTTACCCAAGAATGTATATTTTATGCCCTAGACATTTTAACAGATACACAGCAGTTACTCTCATTTTTCTTTATTTGTGTTATTGATTCACAATCATAATTAAGACTGCTAATTAAGACACATATACTTGTACGTAAAATAAAAGAAAGTTTTTGAGTTTTGTAGGTAAAACATTCCAAAATGACATATTCATATAAAGAAAAGACAGCATGGTGGCATAAAGAGTCGGGGCCAGAGACAGAGTGAGAAGGCATGGATTTGGGCTTTGGTTTTGCCATTTAAAAGCCACATGGCCTTGAGCAAGTCCCATAGCCTCATTTTAATTATTAAATGAAAAAAGGGAATCTCTCTAATTTATAGGAATTTTGAGAGGATTAAATTAGATAATATGAACGAAAAAGGCTTCCAAAATTATAAAGCCCATGCAAACAGAAACTTGGGTCTTAAGTCTACTAGGAGTAGACTGCTACTTTGAACCTTCATGGCCCCTACTTCTGGTGAGATGTAAAAAACAAATATAAAGCACTTAAAATGGCTGAATTGAGTCAAACTCAAAATTTAAATTCAAATTGGTCAACCTGTGTGCATATGGGATAATTTCCATTCAAATGGAAACATTTTACTAGCCCACCAACAGCCTTAGACATGGTTTCCTGTTTACCTTGAAATGGATGTTGTGGTTTGTTCTTAATGATTGGAGGAAGTTCCAGTTCTTGGTGGAATGATCTCATTTAAACATGGAGCAGGATATGAGAAAGAACAATTAACTTGTGGCTCTGATTAATGTTGTATATTTTAGACACAGCTGGATAGATCTATAAATATAATAATTAACAATTTCTTTTATTAATTTACTTTTTCCTTTTATGAGTATTTATTGAATACCTATTATGTCTCAGGCATCGTTGTAGGGATTAATAATAACAACAAAGAATAAAATGTAGTCCTTGCTTTTAAGAATCTGATAATCTTGTTTAAAAAATAGGCAAAGAAATCAGTGATTACAGTATAGTGTGGTAATTATTTTTTAAAGGTTGGTGTGATCTGTTTGAAATTATATATGTCTCAGCTATTGTCTCTGGGCCATTAAAACTTTTTTAAATGTTTATTCAGTTTTGAGAGAGAGACAGAGAGAGAGAGTGAGAGAGAGAGAGAACATGAGCAGGGGAAGGTCAGAGAGAAAGAGAGACACAGAATCTGAAGCAGGCTCCAGGCCCTGTGCTGTCAGGCCAGAGCCGTATGCAGGGCTTGAACCGATGAACCATGAGATCATGACCTGAGCTGAAGTGGGAAGCTCAACAGACTGAGCCACCCAGACACCCCTCTTTGGGCACCTCTTTTAACTGTCCTATGTAAGAATTATAGTGTTCACAAAAATATGCAATAGAAGGTCTACTTTTCAACTCAGATTCATTGTTAGTTTCCTACCCCCTAATTCCCAGCAAGCACTTAATCAGTTCTCCTTATGTGATCTGTAGTATCTGACTCTTCTCATTATAAATCCTCTACAAAATCCTTTTTCTTGTCCCATATTTACAAAATTTCTGCCAGCGCAGAGAGAATATAGTCCCCAGAAATACAGACACAGATTACTTTGAATAGTTTAAGTTAGTTTAAATAATTCAACAAGAAGGCTGAAGCACTGTCTTCTCATAGCCAATATTTTGTTGAGCAAATTGGAAGAAAGCCAAAACTTTCATAGGAATCAGCTGATAATGATTCAACATTTAAAAATTATAATTTGAAAAGGTACAAGGGAGAGATGATTGTTTAAGAATGAAAGCCCAGAAGCAGGCATACCAGTGTTGACAGCAAGGGATAAGAAGGACACAGGTTTCTGCTAAGTCCAGTCTTTGTCTTGGTTACTCTGACTCACTTATCAGGAGGTTTCTAGTGAAGGAGAACTTGAGATTAATATCAGAACTTACTGAATACACCACGTAGGTCTCTGTTTAGTGGGTGCCATTTTCACAGGTATATATGAACAATATAACTCTTTCTTGCAAATCAATTTAAGTTCTCACTTTCTCAGCTCTCATTCTGCTTGATAGTAGGAAATTTAATCCAGCCGATTCCAGATGAGCTCAGACATCTTCTAATGTTTTATTTCCCTTCAGGAAAGCATCTAAAGTCTAGAGGGCTTACATAATGTGCTGGCTTTAGGAGAACTATGTGACCCGTGCTGGCATCTGTCGAGATGCCTCTGTTTGCATCAATCTGAGTTCTGCTCATTCTGGCAACATGGTCTCTGCAGATCTCCAGATCGTTTCTCAGCTAACTTCCCAGCTCTTTTACTGTTTTACTTTGCTCTTGCAGATGGACTGCAAAAGATTCCCTGGGCTATGAGCCTACTTGGCCCCAGGCTCTTCTGCCACCATTCATCCCCTACTGCACCATAGAGACAGAAAGAACTTTGGCCAGGCTGTTGCCCTAGAGTTCCAGACAGGCCAACTGCACACGCCCCTCGCCCCTCGACTCTGGAACTCCTCAGAATATACCCTTTCCTGGGACCCTGCCTGAGGACAGATGGAACAGCCATCTCCTCTACCTTCCTAATTAGCTGCAGCTAGTTTGGGGTGGGAGATGCTGATCTGTCACCTGTCACTTATCTAATTTCTTTCAGATATTACAGTCATACAGCTGGAGTGTGCTTTCAGAAATCTGAGAATTTTATGTCTTTGTTTGTGCTCTGATTCTGCTCTCCTTGGGGCGATGGAATGCTTATATCGATATTTGGTAATGAGGTATGAAAAAACACATTATCCTCCCTCACCATTAAATAGAGATATATATCATGAAGTGAAAAGAGTTCTCATTACGACATGTGCATATCGTCATGCTTGAGAAGTTCTCTTATCTTTGCAAACTATTTGGTTTAATCATGCCCCCAGGGATCTTTACAGGTAAATATATCCCCTGGGATTCTCTTTACATGCACAGTTTCAATGCTGAGGGCAGGTCAAACTGAGAAGCACTATCCCTGGACGATTCTAACAGCTTATCTCTGCCTGGAGTAGTAATTAATAATTGTCTATGTGAAGAGAGCAAAGAATTGTAGAAGAGGGATTATGTTTAATTGAGGAACATAGGAAATGATGATTGGTCTAATTTATTTTACTATCTGTGCCTCTTCTGGGATAGAGCTGATAGAAATTTACGCTTAAAGACCTAAAATGACCACTTTTGGGGAAATTCCTTAATGAAAAAAACCCATGTATTGTAACATTATGTTAGTCCTTTCTTGTGGAACACATATGAGACCCTTACATTTTGTTGTGTGAGTATGTTTTGAGGCTACTGTAGTACCTAGTTGCCTATAAATTTTGTTGGAAAATGTTGCTATTTTCCAAGCATATAACTTAAGACACAGTGTCCCACAAGAAGACAAAAGACAAAAACAAAAATAAAACAAAACAACTGGAGAAGAGTTTCATGGCAAGTAAGTTTGAGAAAGAGCTGTTTATCACATGTAACTTTGAGAGACCGTTTTGAATAATATTGTACCAAAATTCCTCCTCTTTTTCTTTCTGTATCCTCTCTACACATATGCTACTTTCTTCCTTTTCTCATTTATTAAATATTAGAATTAATACACTTTTTTCTTTTCTATTAGCTATAACTGATAATCATTATAGTCATGATTTATTAAATCACAAGGCATAGCATTGTGGTGGGGGTTGGGACAGGAAGACCTCCAGGTAAGCTTCATTTATTTCAGATGTCTCCAGTATATGACTTCTTCACATTCTTAATAATAGTTTTCATCTGAGACAGTACTCAAGGTTAAAAAAAACACATTGGAAATCCACTCATAGTCTTAGGAAAAATATCTAGTGTATAATACAAATGCCAACAGCCAAGAAGCTTGAGGAGTTTCCTTATCCATTTTCCAATGTATTAAAATTTATTCAAGGGACACCTGTCTGGCTTAGTTAGTTAAGTGTCTAACTCTTGGTTTCGGCTCAGGTCATGATGTCACGGTTTTTGAGTTTGAGCCCCACGTAAGGTTCTGCGCTGACAGTGCAGAGCCTGCTTGGGATTCTCTCCCTCCCTCCCCCGACCCTCCTGTGCTCTCTCTCTCTCAAAATGAATAATAAACTTATGAATATTATTTAAAATTTAATATTCATGATTTTCTTCATGTAAACATGCTAGCTTTTATTTCAGAGTGCTAAGTTATAGAAAGAAAGCTGCTATAAATTGTTAAATAATATACTGAACTGTAAATATGAATCATCAGTAGATTCCAATATATTTATTTATTCTATTTATATACCAGTCTATTTCTAAAACAGTTTGAAGGGGTATATTATTTCATACAGAGGCTTTTTAAAATGAAGGCCATAAGGGATACAGTGAACATAGCTGTAATTATTATTCCAGCCCAGAAAGCCACTGTGATGAAGTCATGGAATTATGATCTCTTCTAAGCTTGTAATTGTGTGTGAACATATGTACAAGTTTATATTACTTCAGTGGGATCCTTGGAAAAAATCACATACTGGAAATGTGTAAGACAAAATAAGTCTTTCTGATCTGTTAATAAAGTAAACAATATTGTTTTAAAAAGAATAAATCATATGTGAGGGACAAAAATGTCAAGTCCTTTGTGTGGGGTCATAGTTCTGTGTTTCCTTCTCTTCAAAAATGCATAAGATAGCTATGCAGTTGTTTTTATTGTCAAAATGTAAATAACATATTCTCAAGTCTCTTCAGGCTAAATCAGCATCACTTTAAGATTTTTTTTTCTTCTTTTGGTTTACTGGAGGCCCTGAGCGTATCTCTTCAAGTAGGTAGGACCAGTTCCCTAGAATAATTGGGACATCAGTTAGTACTCAACCCTAGGGTACAGGGAGGAAAGAAAAGATTTCAGGACTATTAGATACCTAACACCCACTTCTCAAGAGCCTGAGCTTGGTGAGAAAAGCGCCAGGCCATCCAAGTGTCTGCACTTGGAGATTCTGCAGAGAGGCTTTCCCTTTACAATGATTCCTTTATACAGCCTGTGTTTGACTGTACAATGTGGCAAGACAGAAGTGAAAACTGTGAATTGATCTGCCTGCTCAGGAAGCCAAACTTATAAAATAAAATAATTCATATGACTCTTCTGACCTCTTTACCCTGTCTGAGAGTCCAACAGGAACTTGGCCTTTTCTTTTACCTTTTTTTCTGCTCCTGCAACTTGGCATAAGTTGTGAATTTGGCAACAGGATTGAAAGTTTCTTTTTGTTCAGGGAAAAATATATCCAAGGACCTATAATTCTGAACTTTCAAGGAAAAATCCTAAATTCAGAAAATAATGCAGTTTTAAGCAAACATGAAAGCACATATGTCATAATTTACTTATATTGCTGATGAATTTTAAAACATTTTTATTTTTTAATTTAAAATTAAAAACAATTTTAAAAGTCATTTATTCACATAACTTGCATTTTACACACTTACTGTGAAAAGCTAGAATAATATGAAGAAATAAAACAAAATCAACCAGAATTCTGTTATCCAAAGAAGTCCCCTGTTAACCTTTTAGTGTTTTCTCTAAATAAAATATATATTTAGGAATATAATAGGCACTAAATTATAAATTCATACATTTGACAGTTCTGTCTATGGCCATGATAATCTTAGCAGTTAATATTAGAAAGAGCCAATGCAGTCTGAGTGTCTGTTCTAGCAAAGAATAAATGACATGGAGAATGTCATTGGCACTAAGGAGATTGGCATCATTTAAAACTCTTTCCAGCAATCACGTGAGTGAACTTGGAAGCTGATTCTCTCCCCAGTCAATAGTTCAGATGAGACCTCAGATTTGGCCAACAGCTTGACTGCAATCTTATGAAAGACGCTGGACCAGAGACGTCTACCTAAGCCACACCTGAATTCCCATTGCAGAGATACTGTGACATAATGTTTGGTGTTTTAAATTTTTTAATGTTTATTTTACTTTTGAGAGAGAGAGAGAGAGAGAGAGAGAGAGAGAGAGAAAGCATGAGTGGAGGAAGGAGACAGAGAAGAGGAGACACAAAATCTGAAGCAGACTCCAGGCTCTGAGCTGTCAGCATAGATGACATGGGGTTTGAACTCATGAACTGTGAGATCATGACCTGAGCCGAAGTTGGACACTCCACCAACTGAGCCACACAGGTGCCTCATGCTTGTTGTTGTTTTAAATCACTAAGTTTTGGGTAATTTGTTATGAAGCAATATAACTAAGACATAACATAAAATAGTTAAATGAACCTTGGTCATTACACAAACTCCACTACTCGGTTTACTGTGGAATGTTGTTCAAGCCACTTAACCACTTAACTGATTTTTTAGTTTCTTTCTATGTAGGGTTTGGCCAGATTAATATTTCCTAAACTTCAGTCATTTATTTAAAACCTTCTAATACTTTCATATCTACTTATAGCCTCTACTATTATTTACTGAGTTCTTTGAATTGTATCATTATGTAAAATTACCTTTTATCCAATTAGACCATTTAGCAAACATCTCTGCTAAATTTTGCTAGTCTTTCAGTGGTTACAAGTTGGTAAAGGATATTTTCCTCTTCCTGACAACTTTTTTACTAGATGATATCTTTCAATGAATGAAAGTCTCAGATAAAATTCTCCCAAATGTAGGAATAGTCACTACAGTTTCCCCAACCTAACTATTTTAAGATGCACAATAGTTCTGTGGATTATTGAGAATGAAAGAAACACAACTAATTATAACTGTAAAATGCCATTGATTGTAAGACACATCCAATTCCAGGCAAAAGTGTGAGAAAACTGTGCACATTAAGATTAAGGATATAAGGTATTAGCAACTAAGCATCAAAGTAAGTCATCAATTCCATCATTACGTTTGAAGTCACACTTCTGCCCTAAGGACAGTGGCCCTACCAAAAAAGGCTTTATGCAAACAGGACATCAGAGTTTTCTGATGCCAGTTTTCTGATCACAGTATTATAATAGCCATCCATGTAATTGGATCAGGCTAATCTGAGACCTCTATGCAATAGAAGGACGCAGGATCAATACAGCTCTGGATATTGATTGCACCACTGTGGTTTGGCAGTGCCCATGGGAGGGTGGTAGAGTCAGTTCAGCATTCCTAACTCATCACCTGTCTTGAATAATATTCACTTAAGCTAATAAATATTATTTCTAACGTGACTTACAATTATTGACAAAGCATTTGATATAGGTTTGATTAGGCACTTGTTATCTTTTAAGGATAGTACTCTTTAGGTTTTGAATCCTCATTAGGGCCACAAGGGTAATCAACCATTATTGGAATATAGATTGGAAACAACTTATTTAACATGCATGTCCTGCTGTTCACAGTGAAGCATTGTAAAATCAATGATCATATCCATAGTATAAAAACACTTATTTTAGCAAAGAAAATGTATCTAGATAGGAAACTATGTTATCATGACTGTAATTGGAAAATGGGTAACAATGCTATAAACAGAAGTCACCTATAGAAATAAACATCATGCATCACAACCCTAGAAACTATTGCCTAGTTAAAGCTCTAAGCTGAGGCCAGTTCTCTCTTTGTTAAAAAATGATTAGTAATTGAGATTCTTTTCCTTGACTTAATCAGAAGGGGGAAACACTGAAAAGGGAGTCATTTCCTTAGAATTTTATTCAAAGTTATTTTAAAGCTCTGTGATTTTATCACCAGGGTCTAGGTCTTACATTTTATGAAAAACTGGGTTAGATGATTTCAGAGTCCCTGACAACTTTAATATCCTTTAAAATCCAATTTTTCTCTTTCTTTTGTAAAGTTATGGGTGGAAATTTATGTCAGCTCAGAAAATAGTACATAGGTCATTGGCATCTTATGCAGATTAGTTGCTGTAAATACTGGAAGCAGTGAAGTATTTATTTTTTTAATGATTTCATTAATAAATGGGAACATTATAGGCAATTACATGTTTTTTCCTCATGGTTCTTGTATTATATATTTATAATATTTATACTACTGATTTTTACGCTGCATTAAAAATGTAGGCTCAAGCCTCCTGATTTTGGTAAAAAACCCAAATGGTTTACTTGTGTGGAAACCTTCAGGATTTAAGCTTTGTTTGTTTGTTTGTTTGTTTTCTATTTTACCTGCCAGTGATAATACAGCAGTATCTGGTACAACTTGATTTTTGGCATTACTTCATGGTTGTAGAATTCATATGATTCATTGGATAAATACTTCCAAGTGTCCTTTACAAAAGTAATCATGTCAGCTGAGCTAAAAGAACCCATACTGATAACCAATAGTTTGCTTTTCCATCTTCTTTGTGTGACATATTTGGCAGAGGGTCCTGCATTCTTTACAATTCATGGCAGAAGAGAACTATTTTCTATATACAATGAGAAAAAAATGTTTTATGACTTTGAGAATGATATAGGTTTTGGTGCCTGGAATTAGTCACCTGTGGCTCTCACCTATACATTTCCAGTAGTGGGATGGGGTGCTCTGGAACATTTTCCCATTTCTTACTTTTTTTTTTTTTTTTTACCATTTGTGTTAAAGCTTATCCTCAACTATGCATTTTATTGGCCTGACTAAAATTTTGGGAGGGATATCTATTTGAGTTCTCTGAAAAAACAATTCTCTAGCAATCTAGCTGGAGTTAGATACAGTTGGACCAAGAACAAAAAAAGACAAACATTAGTGTTTCTATTACAGACTTGTATTGACAACTGGTAGAGATGATCTCTTACTGAAACCTTCTGATCACTAATAGTCTTACATTTTATTTTAATGCTTTATTGCATTTTAAACATTTCGAAGTTTAATGTTGAAACTAGTGTTTTGTTTCTCTTTAATATTATCATACTTATTCCAAGGAGTGGGTGTTTGTAGCACTCTAAGTAACTATTAATAACCAAGAGAAGTTTGTATTAGAGATAAGATATAAGAGCATAAAGACAACCAAAAGTAAAATTAGCAATTACTGTATGCTACTTTTTAAAATGCTTTTCCAACTTTCTAGTAGCACTTACTCATTACGTTTAGTGATTCTTTACACTTCCAGACTTCAATCTATCAATATTCACATATTCTCTGTCTCACTACCACATGAGATAACATGATAGCTTAACCATCTCTAAGGTATTAGTATTGACAGCTGCAATATTCCTCAAATGCAACAATGTGGTTCAACAACTGCCTTTTTCATCAAATCTAGAGCAGTAACCAACAGTGACAATTATGGCACTGTGGCAAGAAAGTGACAAAAGCTTTTTGTTGTAATTTGTAAGGGATTTTTTGGGTATGTATTAAACTACACCATGCAGATGGCTAAATATGGCACAGATTTTATCTGAAGGAGAGCATAATCTTGCATTATAGTTATAGGTTTTGCTTACTCTGCTAACAGCATTTTTTTTTTTTTTTGCAAAAGAATGTGTTTCTCATTGAGATACAGTCATGCCAAGTCTGAAATTTAAAATCCAAAACATATTGTATTATCTAAGAGCAAACAAAGCTTTGGAAAAAATTATCTAATGGAAAATTACCAGATTCCCCCTCCTCTGGTACCCAAATATATTTTTCTTTAAACATTTATCAACTAATTATTTTGTACTTTTAGGGATATTAGCATTTATTTGGGGAAACTTACAGTGCATTAAAACCAGGAAGGAAGGGAGATCACCTTGAAATTTATACTATGTATCCATTTCAGAGACATTAACATTGTCACAAAAGGTTTGATTTCTAAATCTGTGTAATTTATTTAGCTCATTTGTTTTTACATCAAGATAGACCACAGGTAAACATTAAAAGCATCTTATAATGTTAATCCTGTATGAACTGTACCAGTTAGACAACTGTGTGGTTGAATGTGGAGAGAATGGATCTTTGAGCGTGTATAGGTTATTGTGTGTGTGTGTGTGTGTGTGTGTGTGTATACACACACATATAGTTACATTTGTCAGTAGTTGTATTTTTAACCAAATGTTGACCTACCTTTCATTTCATTTGTCCTGGAACCTGTGATTGTTCTGAGATATAACCAATTCATACGCTCAGGACAGAAAGGTGTTACTGATGGTGAGAGCAGACAGTGTAGGGAGTGATGAGCAAAATGGATTCTATACTCAGCCAAACCCTGTTTCCACCACTTGGTTATGGGAGTCCTTTAATCCCAGTGAGTTTACCTATAACACTGGGATTATAACAAGCCCGAGTGTGATGACCACATGTATAAAACAAATAGCACCATGCCTGGTAAAAAGAGAATACCTTTCTTTTTTAAAAATGTATTTTAATTTATTTTTAATTTTAGAGAGAGGAGAGAGAGAATGAGAGAGAGCATGAGAGGGGCAGAAGGAGACAGAGAATCTTTTATTTTTTATTTTATTTTATTTATTTATTTAGAGAGAGAGGCAGACATGGTATGAGCAGGGGAGGGGCAGAGAGAGAAGGCGAGAGAGAATCCCAAGCAGGTCCCACACCTACAGCTCAGAGCCTAATGTGGGGCTCAAACCCATGAAC
The DNA here is from genome assembly GCF_003009895.1 of Hyaena hyaena. Lineage (NCBI taxonomy): Eukaryota > Metazoa > Chordata > Mammalia > Carnivora > Hyaenidae > Hyaena > Hyaena hyaena. Next base: position 2,158,405 of record NW_024080901.1, on the reverse strand, counting down.
CAGTAGGTCATGACCTGAGCCTAAACCAAGAATTGGCCACTTAAGTGACTGAGCCCCCCAGGATCCCTGAGAAAGAGTCTTAGGCAGGCTGCATACTCTGTGTGGAGCCCAACATGACATGGGGCTCGATCCCATGACCCTGGGACGATAACCTGAGCCAAAATCAAGAGTGAGTCACTCAAATGACTGAACCCAAGTGCTCTGGAAGTACACTTCTAATGCTGAATTTTATATCTCTTTTAATCTTAGGGATTAAAATTGTCCGGCAGATGTTGGAGGTTGAGAGTATGGTGGCTGGGATTGTGCTAGATAAAATCAGTGATAATAACTGCAGGTATATTGACAGTATATTATTTTTTTCCCTAAGACTGATTCTTTCAGAAATGTTTCATTATTTTAACAAGACTGAATCAGATATGGTGATGTAGTGAAAAAGCACTGGACTTTAGAATCAGGGGATTTTATTTCTGGTCTTGGCTTTGCCGCTTGTCTGCTGGAAATGAAGGTGGTCTCCTGTGAGGTCTGTGACTACGTGAGGGGTGGGATTGGAGCAACTGATCTAGACAGGTAACCTGTGTGCCACCGTTTCTCACCCATCCTTCTCTGAATCTTCCAGAGCCAAAACATATAGTGGTACAACTTGAGAATTAAGGACATTTGATCAGCAAGGCTCCCCTGTTAAAACCTCCCTAAATTTGACTATTGTGATAGCAAAGTTGTGGTCAGCTGTTGTTAGGTACTGCGGAAGTGCCCTCCAGCCTTTTACATCTAATACATGGCACATGTACTTTCCGGTCTTTTTAATTACCACTCTATTTTAACTCAGACACCACAAGAGGCATTTGGAATCAGAGAATCCAAGATTCTGCTGAAATCATATGGTTCTCAAGAAACAAAAGGAAACAAAATTTAAAAATAAACAAACCACCTCCCTCCGTTCTTTTTTTTATTAAAAACATTTTTTAATGTTTATTTATTTTTGAGAGAGAGGGAAACAGAGAACGAGCAGGGAAGGAGCAGAGAGAGACACACAGAATCTGAAGTAGGTTCCAGGCCCCAATCTGATAGCACAGGGTTCAAAACGAGGCTCCATCCTGCAAACTGTGAGACCATGAGCCTACTGAGCCACCCAGGCACCTCGCACCTCCCTCCTTTCTCAGCAATTCTAAAAGCCATGTTAAAGTATGCTTCTTATACCTTCCTATAAGCCTGAGTCCATCGGGTCCTTCCCCCATCAGGGAGTCTTGGGGCTCAGCACCAAGATCGTCATGTATGTATTATTTGATGACCTTTTCTTCAGGGAGTAGAAATACAGTGTTGGTGTCCAGATGCCTGCATCATTTCTTTTGCCACATCCAAGGCATGTTCTACTCTCAAGGACCTCCTGGGGTGCTCCTTATATTTTGGTCCAGTGCATGATGGCCTACCCAGGCCAGGGTCCCAGATAGGCAGGTCATTGTCTTTGACACTTCTCTGGGAATTTTATCCTCCTCTCCAATTCTTCCTTTCCACCCACGCTTTCTAAAGTTTTAACTAATAGTATATGATTCATGCTGACATTCTAATGGGGCTGATGACATTCACCCACTTTTTGGGTAAGTGTGTCATTTTGCCAGTAAACTTTTTGGAACATGCAATGCGTTGCTTTTAGTTTCTAAATTCAGAGATTTTCCTCCCTCACTCCTCACTTCCCTTCCTTCCCAACTCCCTCCCTTCTTCCTTCCTTACTTTCATCTCTCCTTCCTTCCTTCCCTCCCTCCCTTTTTCCTTCATTCCTTCTTTCCTTCCTTTCTTGCAGTTCATGAAAAAGGAAAGGCAGAGCAAATAAAAGATGGCATTGCTCCTAAGCACATTGTATTGACAGCCAAGTATTTGCCAAATAAAAGCTTACTCTGCTTTAAAAGCCATTTTATGTCTTTGACTCTTTGAATATCCTAAGGTTCTTTGTGAGGGTAGGTTAGTTTTGTAACAATTCCCAAGGACGTGAAATGGCCTTTCATTCTAAAAGAAAATGAACTGAAGCAGGACTTGCGAGGATAGCATAGTGTTTCCTAATTTGAGAAAACTCCCAGGAGCAGTTCTGTTTACTAATACCTGGATTCCCAGTTGCAGTAAATGGAGCATTCTTCTGGCCCAGCATGTGCTTGTTCCATGCATCTAGTGTCTGCTCCCAAACAGATGGTCTGGCTCCACACTGATTCCCACCTGGCAGCTCTTGGCTGTTGTGTGTCTTGTTTCTCAGCACACATTTCTCCTGGGGCAGAGGAAGGCCAGACCCCAACACCTGGAAGGTCTTTTAATGACCTTTGCTTTTGTTATTTTCTGCTTCATCATCATTTGATTTACTTCTTTTTATTGCTGCTTTGCCTTCCCCACCTCTCATTCCAGACACAAGGACCCACCTCTTCTAGAAGGCGTAAGATTTTCTGTTTCTATCCAGAAGCAGAGACCGTATTTTACAGGTTTTTAAATTCTCAAGACACAATTATAACGAATACAGAGTGAATTTATAAGTTAATAAAATTTCCAGTGTTGTTGAATGTACATTTCAGAAGTCACCTGATTCTCTTAAAAAAAAAGTACTTTCATTAGTTCACTCATTTTCTTACTCCGATATTTATATTATACAGTCTGCTTTTAGTCCTCTTCACTAATTGATGAGAACAGAAATCACAAATTCATTAATATGCAATTGAATCCTGAACCCATTTGCCTTCAGAATGCATTCTGTGTTTACAGGCAGTTTCACATGTCTAAAGCCCAGGAGAGACACTACCAATCAATCAAGTGGTCTGGACATCTCCCAATGTAGGAGGAACTGGGAATATTTCCAGTTCCCTCTTCTATTTTCTTCTCCCTCCCTCTCCCCTTGCTATACATGAACATCTTGGTCTTATTCTGAGGCAAAGAATGAACAGAAATGCCCTCTCTGACTGGGAAGGAGAAGAATTTAAATATCTGAGGCTAAAGGACTTCTTTGTATGGAACATTCAAAATAATTAGACTTAAAATTTGTTAGACAATCAATGCATGTATTTGCACACTGCATGCCCACAGTTTTGGGGAGATAAAGATAGAGCCCAATCTTAAGGCAGGGAAGGCAGACCACTGCCTACAGAAAAGAATTACATGAAACACAGTAATAATAGCCCTTTGGATGACCCAGGTAATAAAAAACTATGAGCCTTCAGAGGAAGGATAAATTATTTCATCTGGGGGTGAAAAGGAGTGACTAATAGATGGGAGAAATTTTATCTAGGCCTGGGATGATGGAATGATTTATACTGGTAGACTGAATTACAGGCATTCCAAATTGAGGGAATGGCCTGAACAAAGGTATAGAGGCCAGACATAGCCATTTGGGTCAGGAAAACAGAACATATATATGTGTGAGAGTAATGACATGTAAGAGGAGAACAGGGTAGTGATTTTACAATATGTTTTTTCCTGTGTTGAATGACCAAGGGTATGGCATGACAGAATCACTATAATGGAAGCACTTTTTAGGACAACCAGACAGCTAGTGTCCTATAAAGAGAAGCCAGCTACAAATTGCTTTTCATAAGATGAAAATATATGGTAAAAAGTCCTTGAATAGGACGGCAACTAGGGTCATCTTCACACAAAGTCTCACACTAGGATGGCCTTGTGTTTGGTTTAATGCTCCACTCTTGCTTTCTTGAGCCTCTTAATTTTTGAACAAGGAACTCAACATTTTTATTTTGCCCTGAGCTCCACAGATAATGTAGCTGGTCCTGCTGTTCAGCAATGGAAATTAATGAAGGGAACATGAATAAGAGCACGAGGAAGGAGGGGAATCTACAGAGTCACACAAGGGTAAGAATCTATAGAGTCGTAAATTGGGAGTCCCACAGCACCAGCAATACAGAAGATTAGGACTGGGGCCAGAGGATTGCTCTGAGCAGGTATTCTATTTGGAACCATTGCACTTACGTATTGAAGGCCAGGGATATGTAATAAGGCAGGGTGTGTGTGAAAAAAATGGCAAATATAATGGCAAGTTAGAAGTTGGGTAGAAAGTGAAGAAAAGGCATGTGTTTTAGAAGTCAGGATGGAGAGGGACGCCTGGGTGGCTTAGTCGGTTAAGCGTCCGACTTTCGCTTGGGTCATGATCTCGCGGTTCGTGGGTTCGAGCCCGCGTCGGGCTCTGTGCTGACTGCCAGCTCAGAGCCTGGAGTCTGTTTCAGTCTGTGACTCCCTCTCTCTCTGACCCTCCCCTGCTCACGCTGTCTCTCTCTCTCCCTCTCTCCTAGAAATAAATAAAACTTCAAAAAAAAAAAAATAAAAAAAAAATAAAAGAAGTCAGGATGGAGAAAAACGGGAGCTCAAAATAAGGCAAGAAAGCAGGTGACATGAGGAGAACACGGAGTAGAAATGAGAGGTCCTAGAATGCCAATTGCTTAAGGTAGGGCCTCCTGTGAAGGCAGGGAGAAACCCCTCTCCTGCGAGAAGACATCGTCGAGGCTAGTCATGGTGAGACAGCTGATCAAAGCAGGAACCCAGCTACTGGGCCCTTGGCAGGAAATGGAGGAGACACCTCTTTCTGTAATCTTGTGCTTCTCAAAGTGAGTAAAAGTTGTTTTGGTTCGGGACGCCTGGGTGGCTCAGTCGGTTAAGCTTCCGACTTCAGCTCAGGTTATGATCTCATGGTTCGAGCCCTGTGTCGGGCTCTGTGCTGACAGCCAGCTCAGAGCCTGGAGTCTGCTTCCAATTCTGTATCTCCCTCTCTCTCTGACCCTCCCCTGCTCATGCTGTCTCTCTCTTTCTCTCAAAAATAAAATATTTTTTAAAAAGTTGTTTTTGCTCTTAGATCCAGAGGAAAAAAGCATGCACATTTCTAAGGCATTTATTTTAACTGTAGATGTGAGGAAAATTCTACATGAAGACAAATACTGATAACTGTGCAACTAGAAGAAAGAGTTGCATGGAAAGTTAAGATAAGCCTTGAAACTAACATGTCTGCTCTCAACCACTTGCTTGCCCCACTCACGCTGGCCTATCAGGGACTGAATGTCATGGCCCTTGGCAACTGGGCTTGAGAATCACCTAGGGAGTTGTAAAAGTTTTCCATTTCTGGACAGCCTGAGTTAGTAGAACTATTACATTTTTCTTTAGTTTTTAAAAATTGTTTAAATTTAAAAAATAGTAAAACTACTTTTAAAAAGTTTTCAGAGGTGATAGATACATGGCTGCTCTAGGACTTCCTTTATTTTTTTTCTCCCTTCTTCCCCTCTTCATTTTCTCCCTCCCTTCTTCCCTTCTTTCTTCCCTCTCTCTCCCCTTCTCTTCCTTCTTTCCTTACTCTCTTCCTTTTACCCTCCTTTGTGTCCCTTTCTCCGCATCCCCCACCCCATCCTTCTCCCCCACCTCCATCTTTCTCTCTCTCTCTCTCTCTCTGTCTCTCAGGAATCTAGCTGTGTTTTGGGACAAAACTATCCTTTTTTAATGTTTATTTATTTATTTTGAGAGAGAGTACTAGCAGGGGTGGGGCAGAGAGAGAGAGAGAGAGAGAGAGAGAGAATCAATCTCAAGCAGGCCCTGAAGTGTCAGTGCAGAACCCTACACAGGGCTTGATCTCACAAACCATGAGATCATGACCTGAGCCAAAATCAATAACCTGATTGATGCTCAACTGACTGAGCCACCCAGGCACCCCAAGGGACAGTTCTAATCTTACTATATGTGCTGCTGAAGTGAACTCTGGGAAAAATCCCAAATACTGTCTACTAAACTTGGACCTTCAAGGTGAAGTGGAATAAGATATAACTTATAAATTAGGCTTACGCCATTGAAAATGTCATTATTTCTGTTTATTTTTTTCTGTTATCCAAACTTTAATAAAATATTATTTAGAAGATGATAGGCAAGTCTGTAATGCTGTTGGGTGTTAAAGGAAGAGTCCCGTATCTTCTCAAGTCAGCTTGTCTAAAAGGGATTGTGATTGCAGAGAGATCTATGAGGGAACTGTGGGATGTGTGGGCTCAAAGTCCAGGTACCCTCTCCACTGAGGAGCCTCCTCCCACAACTGACTTGGAGGGTTTGGGAGCATTCTATTTGTATTTAATAAACCAGCAGGTTTCCTTTATTTGCTCTCAGATATCAAAAGCTGCCATGAAATAGAGCCTAGGAGAAATTGGTGGGTGCTGAGGGTAAAGCAGCAATTTATTTCAGAGCCTTGCGATGGCTAAGTAGAGATGGATGGGGAGATAAAAGTGAGAAGAGTACAATGCCAAGCCCGGGTGACTATGTTTATTGTGGTTCACGCAGAAACGAGGGGTAAGGAAATCTACCTTTCATGGAAATACAAGGAACACTTTTTAGTTTGAGGGACAACCGGGTTCCAGGGGGACATCCAGGACATAACCGAGATGGGAGCTGCTAGAAGAAGAGCCCTGGACTGAGGCAGATTTAATAATGAGAGCAGACATGTGCATGTGCCGGGCTTCACCTTGTGCCAAGTACTGTGCTTAGCATTGTATATGCAGTTTTCTTTCTTGTGGTAGAAAAAATATCAGGCGATCTATAAATCTTACAGGGAAAGCTAGTGTCTCATGGAGGACAAAGACTAGACTTGCATGAGATCTTGTTATGTTTTGGTTCTATACTTAAACCATATCCTTCCTTCATTCAAAAGGTGTTTACTTCAAGGTATTCCTGGCTCTTGTATCTAAGATGTTTATTTTAGCCGTTACTTGTATGTGTGTGTGTGTGTGTGTGTGTGTGTGAGAGAGAGAGAGAGAGAGAGAGAGAGAGAGAGAGAGAGAGAATTGACATATCAAGATAATTTAGGTGCACCTGGGTGGCTCAGTTGGTTAAGTGTCCAATTTCAGCTCAGGTCATGATCTCATGGTTTGTGGGTTCAAGCCCCGCATTGGGCTCTGTGCTGACAGCTCAGAGCCTGGAGCCTGCTTCGGATTCTATGGCTCCTCTTTCTTCCCCTACCCTGATTGTCCTCACTCTCTCTCTGTCTTTCAAAAATAAATAAAATAAACATCAAAAATTTAATTTAGAGGAACAAGGTGTAGTGAGGTGGTCATTATAAGCTTTAGAGATAAATAAAAAACATCGACTACATTTTTACATTTGCTTCTAGGTTTCAGAAACTCAAGCTGGCTTAAGGGCAGATCGATTAGTCAGAGTATACTGGGGTTTAGTAGATACTTTTCAGTTGTGACCAATCAAAATTTTTGAACATCTTCCCTTAATGTTGGTAATTTTTGAGTCTCAGCTTTTCTAGAAAATTAAAAATCTTTGTCTCCTTTATGGCTATGAGTAGTCCTGTGTCTTGTAGGAGTCCCTGAAAAGTCTCCCTTTCTCACATAAAAACTTCAGGAGAGAAAGGTTTTGCACTTTGCCCCATGCCTGTTCTTCTTCATTTTGCCTGAAATTCAGATACATCACTTTGAGGAGTATCACCAAACTTAAGAGCTACAGCAGCCTCCTATCTCACCATGTGGTAGAGCAGGGAAGCCGAAGGGAATCTTGGTCTTTGATGACATCCTTTCTTCAGCTCTGGACTTCCTGTAATCTGAGAGAGAGAGAGAGAAAAAGAGAGAGAGAGAGAAACTCAACAAACTGAAGCCACTATTGGTTGAGTGTAAGTTAATTACACTTCAGGCCCAGCTCTGGGCCCAAGGCAGAGCTTGAACTCACAACTCTGAGATCAGGACCTGAGCTGAGATCAAGAGTTGGACGCTTAACCTAGTGAACCACCCAGGAGCCCCTTCATTGAGTGTTCTGTTCCATGTTGTTCAGTGGGTAATTATTGGCTAATGTATGGGGTATCTCAGAGAACCTAGGGGCAGCAATGTGATTGGTTCTCAAGAACGAACAGAACACAAATGAAGTCAGGACCCATTTCCACTTTTGCTTCTACTTTAGCTTCATTCTTTACTTGCAACAGAGTAGCTTTTGTGGCGAAAAACACGGAAGCTCCTAGCTCCCCACTTTACATCTTATAGCTCCTGCTCCAGGTCCTCAAATGTTGAAGAATGGTTTCCTTGTCCGGACTGGAGTCATATTTCATTAACATATCAATAAATTTTGGCTAGAGGATTGAAGTCTTTTAAGAAGTTAACAGTTTACGGGGCACCTGGTTGGCTCAGTTGGTTGAGTGTCCAACTTCAGCTCAGGTCATGATCTCCACGGTTCGTTGAGTTCAAGTTCCCCATCAGGCTCTCTGCTGTCAGCTTATAGTTACTTCGAATCCTCTGTCTTCTGCCCCCCGACCCCCCACCCCACGCTTTCTCTCTCTCTCTCTCTCAAAAATAAATAAACGTTTTTTTAAAAAAAAAGGAAATTAACTGTTCCCAGAAAAACTATATAGGTGGAAAAAGAGCTGGGGAAGCTGTCAGAAGGAAGGCATTGGAACTGGGGCATTTTGGGCACATAAAACAATAGCTCTCCATTACAGTCTGTGTTGGTAACAGGAGCAAACTATACTGTGTATCTAAATGCCTACTATGATGTATATATTTTATATGGTTAAGGGAAGGGGGTTGTCTCATCCTTTTTCCTACTTTTAATTTTTGTGGCTTAGTTTTAGCACCCAGGATTAATAGGTTGAACAAAATGGGAGATATTAGATTTCCCTGACATGATAAATTTTAGTAATTTCAAAAAGCAGAAAATACTGGAATCATTTCAATTAAAGTGGTTCTTCAGAATGTAGCAGTTCAGTTTGTATGCTAACAAATTCAGCACTGCCTTCCCATGCAAATCTGAAATGCACCTCACCAGCATTTGAAGATATGTCTCTAACTTTTGTAATTGGTAACAGAAGTATGTATCTTTCCACATCCCTTTAGTGATCTCATTGTTTACTATTCAAGCTGTGTAGTGGCAGTTGTTTATTTGCTTGTGTATACAATGATTTATTGGAACGTTCGCCTCAAATTGGAATTATTTGTGTTTCAAAATTTATTTTTACTCACTGTCTATGTAAAACTCTGCACGATTGTGTATTTTTCCCCTGAGGATAGTGTATAAATAATATTTAAAATGAGAGGAATGATATTTCTCTTTTGTACATGTTTGTCACATTATTACTCTGTCTATTGATATTAATTAGTGTTGTTTCCCAGAAATGGTGTCCCTTGATGTATGACACATTCTTATTGGAATCCAGATTGGATTTGGAAGCAGATTCTGTTTTCTAAAAAGGGCCGCCCCAATGTATATAGCCTATCCCACTTGCTCTTACAATGTGACATGCCACTCTGTATCCTAAGTTGGGGATGATGGTCCCTCTCTTTGGGTGGACTTTAGAAATGCCTGAAACAACAGGATAGGGTAGAAATGATAATGTGCGACTCCTGACACTAGACCACAAAATATGATAGGGCTTCTTCCTTGCTCTCTCTCGGGATGTTTACCTTTGGGACCTTGCTACCACGTTGTGAGGGATAGACTCCCTCTATCTAGGGAGGCAACATAGGCTATGTGTAGCTGTTCCAGGCTACACCTGCAGCTGCTCTCTCAGCTGAGGACCAATATCAATTTTTTGACCTGTGAATAAACAAGTCTTCATATGATTTTAGAACCTGCCTTTTAAGTCCTCTAGCTGACACCCTGGGTTATTTTATCCAATTAGGTTTGGGGGTAAATTTTTGCACATAGAAATGGAAGAGAGTCCATTCTGTTTCTGAAAGACAGTGAGGGCAAAAATATTAAAAATGAATTATGTCTCTTTCTAATAATGCCATGTGCTATATGACATCAGAGGCCTTTATTTAGGTCACAACTAGCTATTCCAAGGGAGATGTTTAGATATAGCAGGCCCCCTTGAAATAGTATCTGCGTACAATTAAATTATAAAAATTATCTCAAAAATATCATATCCCACTGATTTGTACTCTTAGAACTCAAGCAGTTTTGAAAAAAAAAATATTTAGGGGAATGAAAACCCAAGGAGATATTTCTGTGATGAAATACTAAAATGGGCTACTGATGGAGGCGGGGTAATAGTCATCTATAAAGCTATTTGAAAGTAACCACAGATTTATCTAGACTGATTTTATTTGGAGATTAGATGTGTATAGACAAGAACAGTTTTTGAGGTCTTTTATTGCTTTTTTCCATGGCTTTGGAATGTCCTCAATTTTTCCATTACTTATGAAGAAAAAATTCTGCATTAAAGACAGAATGGATAAATAACAATTTTGATGAATGCTCATGAAAAAGGAATTAGAATTTTATATCTAGAGGTTTCATATCCTACATACAATATGGCTTCTGTGGACTGGACTATACTGCATTTCCCAATTTCGTTGAAAGAGTTATTGAAATTGCTACTCTGGATTTTTGAACATTTATAAAATTTTCAATTTTATTTGTAATGCTGTTAGTTTGCTTTCTAAAGAATTTCTCAACTTATCAATGTATGCTACATATAATAGCTTTGTATCCCTGAGATTGAATGAGATTTTTCCTTTTGCATTCTCACCTAGCCATATATATATATGTATATATGGTATATACATATGTACATATACATATATATATATAGGTTTGGACAAATATAATTTGTACAGGAAAGTTGTTCAAAACCTCATTTTTAATTCTTTCAAAGCAGAAAACAAACACAAATCGTAAGCAATAAACAACGACAAGAAAAACCCTTTTAGGATAAATAATTCTGAAGATAAAAACAAGCCATTTGTCCTTGTGAGCTCACTTTAGTTCTAATGGCTCAATCAGGACCTTGTTCTTTCTTTCTTTCTACCTATTGCTTCACATACTGGGACTGACATTCTTCCTTGTGCTCAGTGTGTCCCACAGGGAACTCATTTGCTTCCCTCCACCAAAATAAAAACTGCTTCTCCCTCTGTGTTTCTTGTTTCAATTATGACCCCCCTGAATATCCACTTGTCCAAGCCAAGGAAGTAGGGTTAACCTAGCCCTTCTTCTGTCTCAATCACTAATCCAGTTCCTTTCCAAATGCTGCTCATCTGTCTCTATAATCACATCTAAAGTCTGCCTCCTTCTCATCTCTACTTGCCACTTGCCCTATCTCTGATCTAGACACTTGGGGCATCTAACAGTCTGTCTCCCTGCTCTATTAATGCTCTCATAGCTGTGTCTGCACTAAGACATTAGAGGGATCTACACACCATGCAGATCAGATCTTGCTGATGCACTGCTCAAAACCATTCAAAAGCTTTCCATCACCAACAGGATGAAGTAAAATCTACTTCCATGGAATGGAACCTCCATAACTCTGTGTCTATCTTTTCAGTCTTCTTTCATTTTTCTTCCTTTAACTTAATGCCCCCAAAGAAAATGAAACTTCCTGTGGCTCCCTCAAGCACCATGAGCTTTCTGTTGCTGTGCATTTGATCATGAGATTGCGTCTATTGATGAACCCTGCCCTTCTTTTACATTTCAGCTCAGGCAGGACTTGTTCCAGGATTGCTTCCCTCTTGGCTTCAGCCACAGTGGAGAAACTAATCTGTGCACCGGCAAATTGCAGCGACCACTTCTTTCATAGCACTTACTTCATTATACTGAGATTTTTTTGTTTGTTTGTTTATATGTTGTTCTCTCCTATTAGGAGTGTTTTTACCTTTTGGGGCCATGGAAAAAAATCTGTCTTTATATTACCAGCTGCTGGTACAAGTACTACAAATTCAGTAACTACTTGGCCTGAAGTAAACTGAATTAATAGGAACAAACATTCTGCTTTGCACAGTCACAGGGTTCTTAATCAAATTCATTTCCCTGAGCCTGGTTTCTAGATTCTAAACACTTAATAAGTCCTTGTTTTATGTAACTGAATGGACACAATTTTATTCTTTTTTTTCTTAAAAATAAATAAATAAACTTTATTGGTAAGAAAGCATTTTTTACTGATTGGACTGGGATAGTTTTGGAAAGTGAAAATAACAAATCCATGCTCTTCACAACTTCCTCCCACTTGTATTAGTTTCATACATATTCACAAGTCATTATTCTTACCTACCATGCTGTGTGTTTACATTACTATGCATGGTAGTTTTTGCTTTTCAACTGGGAGACAACTATATGGAGTTTGGATGAAAAACTGAGGAGTTGAGAAAGAGGAATGGAGTGTGTCATTTTTCTCATTAGGACCAAGGAATGGTTTGAACTCTTAAATATGGCAAAGAATGGTCAAACTCTGGTGAATATTTTTTATTGTTGGTTCGTGGATTGGTTTTCCTTCTCTAACAGGATCACTAAAATGTAAGCTACCGTGAAGTTCTGTCTGCATGATTATAATCTATTAATTGATTTTCTCCATATCCTCTGGTTTCTCAAAGTAGTTCTTCACAGTATAGCAAAAGGGTGCTGCAACAATTAGAGATTTCTTTTGGAGTTTCCATGTATACAAATATATATCAAATCTGTGACTAACTTACAGGTTTTAGATAATTAGTATTCTAAACTCGAATCTGTTACTCGCAACTTGCCTACGAGATCATGAAGGGTCTGGCCTCAGGCTGTCTCTGCAGCCTCATCCTGCACCCTTTCCTTCTCTATCTCCAAGCTCTATTCGCCATACTCCCCTCATTCCAAAGAATTTGTCAAGTCTCCTCTGTCAGGAATGTGCTTTCTTTTACAGTTCAGTGAATTAACTCCTGCTATATCACATTGTTAATTCAATGTGACTCTTTTATCTCTTAGCTCAGTTTGTAGTTTAGTGCTCATTTAATGTCATTATTTGTTTAACATGTCTCCCTTTAAGTGAAGAAAGAGACAAGATTTGAACTATTGCCACTTCTTTAATATTGCTAAAGATCCTAGGGCTTAGATTCTAGGGAAAAATCCTAATTTTTTAAAATGTAAGCAATTGTATTGGCCAATCATGTTTATGACTACAAGGATTCTACAAATATTTCATTTCTTCTCAGACTGATCTTTGGATTCAATGCATTTGCAACAACAACTCCAAGGAGATATTTTTCATGAAATTTGATAAACTAATTCTAAACTTTGTGATGGAATAAGCAAAGATATGAGAAGAAGCAACACATTCTAAAAAAATACCTAGTTAAGATTTGTCTTGTAATTTGAGATTGATTGGGTGAGTTGAAATGAATACAGCATTGGACAAATAGGCCAGTGGAACCTAATAGAAAATCTGGAAATAGAATTCACATAATATTAGCCTGAGTATATGAAATGATTACAAAAAATCAATTCCAGAATGAAATAATAAAAAAATTTAAAAAATCAATTCCATGGCTTAAATGTGAAGTGCAAAACATGAAGACCTTTAAAATATTTGGGGAAATAGTCTCTGTGATTCATCTAGGAACAAGTTTTATAAACAAAATGCAGAAACCACTAAATTTAAGACAGAAGATCAACCTAGAAGGTTAAAATGAAAGGAAGCTAAAGTTAGTAATTTTGTTCATCAAAATAATATCAGTAACACAAAAAAACAACAAAGGATTAATAGCCAGAGTTAGCATATAACTTCTATGACTCAATAATAAAAAAGATTAATAATTCAACAGGAATGAAGACAAACATGGAAATAGGCATCTCAATTGAGAGAAGAAGAACTGTGACAACAAGTACATGAAAGAGTGTTAGATTTCACTGACAACAGGAAAATATAAATCAAAATGCAATATGAATTTATTTCACTTCTGCTGGTGGGCAAAAATTAAAATTCTCACAATACTAAATTTTGATAATGTCATCAAGAAAGAAGAGTTGGACAAATTCGTATAGCTCCTTTGGAAACCAGTTTGACAATACTTCATGCGGATGAAAATGTGCATGCCCTGTGACCCAGCAATTCCATTCCTAGGCAATATTCTCTAGAGATCCTATTGCATGTTTGTGCAGCTGTCACATATGAGACCATCCAGATTAGCATTGCTTATAAGAGTAAAAGCCAGAAACAATATGATATCCATCAATAGAACAGACGAAAAGCATATGTTGTACATACTTACAATGGAATGCTCTGTAGCAGTGAAAACGAATTAACTATAATTACACACATCAATATGTATGAATATCAAAATAACATGACTAAGCAAAAGTATGACAGAAGAATACATGTGAGATGACTCTATTTGCATAAATGAGAAAATGGGTAAAAACTAAACAATTGCAAGCAGGGTAAGACTGTGTTTATGTGTGGTAAAAATTATTTTACTTTTTTTGTTTATTTATTTTGGAGAGAGAGAGAGAGAGAGTGAGATCACAAGCAGGGGAGGGGCAGAGAGAGAAGGAAAGAGAATTCCAGGCAGGCTCTATGCGGTCGGCATGGAGCCTGGAGTCCCACGCAGAGCTTGAACTCAAAAATTGTGAGATCATGACCTGAGTTGAAATACTTAACTGACTGGGCCATCCAGGTGTCCTATGGTATTTTAAAGCATGGTGGTGGAGGGGTGCCTGGGTGGATAGGTGGGTTAAGTGTCTGACTCTTGATTTCAGCTCAGGTCTTGTTCTCAGGGTCAGGAGTTCAAGCCCTTAGTTGGGCTCCATGTGTGGAGCCTACTTAAAAAAAAAAAAAAAAGGATAGCAGTGGAAGAACACGGACATTTATTTTTTAAATATTGTTAAAAATAGATGTATGTTGAGCATATGTGTATATATGTATATATATATGTGTGTGGATATATATGTACAGTATATTCCACAATAAAAAGGTGGCGGCTTTTTTTTTTTTTTTAAAGAACACTGGAAAAAAGCCTTGGGAATCCAGGTTCAAGTCTCAGTTCAACATCTAACAGGCTGAATACTTAGGCAGATGGTTGACTCTGAGTTTCCTGAACTATAAAGATAGGATTTGAAATAGAAAATCTTGAAGGAGTTTTTCGAACTCAAGTTCTTGGTTGTTATGAGATATTCAGTCTTTTTGCTTGGCTGCCATGATTTTGAAGTCAGAAGAATGAAATTCCTCTTGGGAAAGATACATTATATTCTGATTATCAGAGGTGAACCTAAGGGATCTGAAGGCCTTCAAGTGGCTCATCACATTTGGACCTATCTATTTTACTCATATCTTATTTAGTGTTTTCACACTGGGCCACAAGACATTCACCATGACTTGCTATTTTCTGATTCTGATTTTCCTGTGGCCTAACAGGAATTTTAAATATATATGTTTATGCTGACCATGGATTTACACCAATGCTAAATGGAGGTGGTTTGAGAATGATGTATTCATGAATGTGACTAAAGGGTATACTAGGCCCTAGAGGTATTGTGGGAGGGGCCACCTATGAGTAATAAAGAGAACTAACAAACTACAAAGCCCAAAACGGGAGTAAAGCTATCACATCATAAGGTTTTTGCTTTATTGGCAAATTAATTCCTGGCATCAGCTGCAAGTCACAAGGCTTGTGTCTATGCATGATATCTGTAAACAAATTCTATATTATAAAGTAGTTTAACATGCTAGTTAGTCTTTCTGAAGTGATATTGGAGTTTAGCTACAAAATTATTGGAGAATTCTCTTAAAGTAAGGGAAGCGTTTTATCTTCTGATTCAGGCAACTGAGGAATTATCTCGCATACCATACTGCCACTCTCAATACACAATTTAAAAAAGTTAACTCTATGTTTATGAAATACAGTATAAGCATATCCTCTTCATTTAGCTCTAAATTCCTTTAAAGTATATAGAATATACATAGAAAAGTAACTCAAGTTGGGAATATAATATGGGTTTGTGAGCAATAAATAACTTGGCAATTAAAAAACAAAACAAAACAAAACACCTGGCTTCCATTTTATAGATCTGCCTGTCAAGCTACTGAGCTAGAATCTCTATTGTGGAATCCTTTTATTTATCAAAACCACATTTCAAATTTTAAAAAGTGAAATAAAGTAATGTTGCAGGCAGATTATGTATCGTTGAGTTGTGAGCATTCTGTTCTAATTTTCCTCATAAACTAGAAGTATTGAGTGTCCTGCTATCATCGGTGGCCTGAACATAAAGTTGACAAAAATCAACTCCAGTGGCTTTTCCCACTCGAAAATAATGTCTAGTTTCAATCTGTGGTGAAAAATATATCTGGAGTGTCAAAGTAATGTGTGCCCCATGTCTCTAACCATTTTGTGTTTTCCCATTGAACATAGTTTCACTGGAATCTAAATTAGGGTTGTTTTTTTAAAATGTGGTTTATGATGAGATTTTGTTTTCATGTGGTCTCAAATGTTCCTTATGTCAAAGATTCAGAGCCATGAGGGCTTCAGCAATCATCTAATATAACATTTTAGTTTTACATATGCAGAAAATGATCTCCCTTCAATTCCATAGGGTCTCAGTGGAAAATGGAAAAATTATTCCATAAGTGGGCCCAAAGGTGGTGGTGGCTTGCGTGTGTACATTATGGGCAGGTTGTTGATAGGAGAAGGGCACAACCTGTATGGGTGATTTTCCATCTGTGCATGTATAGAACAAGATGCTGATTATATTTTTTGGTTAGACTTTTCTACACTTGAGGGAGGTTGCAACCACAAGTCCACAGTCTCTTCTATGATTATTGCCAACGCTGCACTTTGAGACATTTCTGATTTCTGATCCTAGCATAGCCTGTTCTTTGCTTTTGCTTTTGATTCCAGTAGGGAATGGATGCCTGTTGATTCAGCTCCCCGCTGTGGCTCTATTCTAATTACGCTATTTGTGGTCATATCTCTTCGGTTTTCCTTCTCAACTGCTGTGGAGATCAGCTGTCATCTCTTGATCACATACGTGTAATACAGCTCAGCTCAGTGGCTGCAAGTTTTGTTTTAGGACCGGCAATAGTCCAGGAGTCTGGTTTTATTCCTTGGGTAAATTTTTTGTCTTGCTGTTTGTTGATGATGACGTTTCTAGGTGACTCTGATGAAAATGTCCAGGAAGTTATGTGTGATGTTGTTGACAGGTCCAAGCCTAACAGCTGCTTATTAGGAGAGATGTCTGGCTTTATCTAGTGCCTGATGGTTTTGTTGTGGCTTAGCATTCCACTGACTGGATTGTGTTAGGTACTCTTTGTAACAGACACACAATTGGGCCTCTGCCTTCTGGGAGCTGATGCCATCTAATTCAGGAAGAAAGGGCACAGGACCACCCTCAGAATGAATGAAAAGCCTGTAAGGTTTCCCTTAGCACTCTGAACTTTTTTTTTTTTAATCATTTCCTTTTTCTTCTTGGTAGCTCATATCCTAATCTCACACACTTCTTTCATACTGAAAAGAATAATGTATCCAAAACAACATAGAGAACTATCCTGACTGGAGGTCTTTTCTTTTTTTTTAATTTTAGCACTTAACTAATTGCAAACAAATAAGAATACGTTATAATATTTGGATTTCAAATATCAATGAAATAGAAATAATTTTATATGATAGGGGCTTCTTGTCATTACCTACTAGTGGCCATGTGGCTATGGACCTTGGAATGATTTTCTAATATACAAATCCACATTATATTAACTTATATATGTAACTCCTATTCTCCTATTGAAGTTATGCTGTTCAGCAAGAGTCGGGGAGGTTATGAGCTGATCCATCCGTGCATTACTGATCATGCTCAGGTGATTAATTGAACTAATTAAAAAGTTATCACAGCATCTCATTTGGAGCTAAGGTATTTTTTTGCAGCTGTATTGAGATATAATTGATATATAGCATTGTGTAAGTTTAAGGTGTACACTGTGATGATTTGATACACATATATATTGAAAAGTGATTAAAGTATGCTTTGGGTTATTGGTAGCTTTAGGGCATATATGGCATAAATAAGTCAGGAAAGAAGATAGGGAATTTTAAATTTATTTGAATGATTTTAGGTACTATATTGTGTTAGTTATCTCTTGCTACATAACAAATTACCCCAAAATCCAGTGACTTAAAACAAACATTTGTTAATCACAGTTTCTGTAAGTCAGGGATTTGATAGGAGCTTGGTTTAGGGTCTGGCACAGCATTTCTCGTGAGTCTTCAGCCAAGCTGGAGCCAGGGCTGTGGACATCCAAAGGTTTCACTGGAGCTGGAGGATCCACTTCTAAGATGTTTGATTCACATGGCTTTTTGTGGGAGGCCTCAATTCCTTGCCACATGGGCCTCTTTATAGGATTCTTGGGTGTCCTTAAAACATACTACGTGGCTTCTCTCCAAGTAAGCTATCTGAGAGAAAGAATACGGAAGATCCTCAATGAATTGAGCTATCAGTTCTGTCACATTCTATTTCTGAGAAGTTAATCACTTAGTTGAGTCCACGCCCCAAGAGAGGGGAGTTAAGCTCCACCTGTTGAAGAGATGAGTGTAAAAGAGTTTGTGGACATGTTGTAAAACCACCACACAAATTAAAAGGACAGGAGGAGGATGCGGGGGAAATCATCCAACCTAACTGAGCCATGAAGGATCCCACTTTATTTTGAAAGATTTCTTTCTCTATTTCTCCTATTACTGGGAAGTATCTTCTGTACATTTCCACAGCTTCTGGGGTATATCTGGTTGCTATAGATATATTCTTAAATACAGGGTAAATTAATTGTTAGGTTAGGTGAACCCACAGAAACTGTGCTTGTTCTTTGCTTATTCTAGAACATCCTGTGTTGTCCCCTTGTTGACCTCTTATTGTCACAGAGTTTCAGCAGAGGCTTCAAGGCTGGGAACAATGAATTTTAAGTGTCCAGGTGTCCATCAAATGATGGTAAATGGGAGTACTGGATCTCTATTCCCCATAAAGTAATCATTGTGTGAAGTCTGTGGGATGAAATGATAAACTGAGAGATTTCATGAAGAGCGGTACTGAGGGGCAGGCTGGAAGAAGACGAGCATAAGGTCCACCAGCCGCCAGTGAGGGGTTGCAGGCACACTGAAGTGTACAAAAAGTTGCCTCACTGGTCAGAAGTGAACAGATCTGAACAGACACGGCAGTAGGGACAAGCAAATAAGTATTACCATGAATGCTTTTCTGGACTGCATAAGCCCTAAGAATTGCACTGTGGCTATTTCTGATTTGTTTAGGAATTGTTTTAATCTTTTGATCTTTTAATCCCTTCAATCATATTACCATAAACATTTGAAACCACTGTCATAGATGACAAAGAGACTGCAGTCAAATGATGTCCAAGAGGAGAGGATAGTTAAAAATAATGAGGAGGAGGATGATGATGATGAACACTTATAAAAATTCAACATTGTTCTAAGTCTAAATATGTTAACTCATTTACTTGGATCCATCAGGTTTGCCATAATATTGGCAATGATTTTCTTAAATTTTTAACATATCTGATTTTAATTAAACATTTTATATTTGTTCTGTGCCACTGGCATTACATTTAAACAGAACTTATTAGGATTGCTTTTTTCAATACCGAAGAATTATCACTTTTCAGAAGTGTTGTGTCATGCTTCTAACTGTGTTTTTTGAAAAGCCAAACTTTGTTTCTAGCCTTCAGAATCACTATTTGTGATATAATATTGCAATACAAACTAAGACTAAAAACTATTATATTCAAGTTTGTTTTTTTTAAGTATGGGCTCATTCCACAGGGAAAAGATGGAATACTATTTCTTTTTCTGCTTAGAAGTTTTGCATGAAAAGTTTCTTTTAAATATTTTGAGAGACGTTTTACCCAGAGGAGGTATTGTTTAATTTGAGGTGTGTGATTCATATGTTTTAATTAAACACACTCTGAAAGTATTGTTAAATGTGCTCTGAAATAATGTGTTTTTTCTTACTATATGTGGTAGTTTTCTTTATGTACTAGTTATTTAAAACAGACATAAGTGAAACAAAATTTGGCTGGGGAGGAGTAGGGCTTGTCCAGAATAAAGAATACAGAGACTGAATGGAAACATACCTGCTTCACTGCTCATGGATTCTAAACTTGGCCCTGTTTTCTTACTGTTTTAAGGCTACCAGATTTATATCCTTTGAAATTACGGATGTTGGATAAAATTCTCATGTTGGAAAGCACTCTAAGTTGACATTAAATGAACATGTGATTTGAGCAACTTCAGTTTTCATATAGGTTCAGATCACCAAAGTAAAAATATTTCCCATAAAATGCTGTAAATTTGCTGAAATTTAATACAAACCCCTATGGTACACTAATACAAAGCAACTCTGTTTAATGAAAGAAATTATGAAATACATTTTCTGGATTTTATTTTAAATGGTTTCTAGGGAGAAACACCTCATGGCTATGAAAGAAGTATGTCATCAGTTCAATTCAAGAGGTTATTTTTAAACAAGTGACTAAGATGATACATTATTAGAGAAGGTTATTATTAACGTGAACAGAATCTCAGAGTTGGAAGACTCATAGGCAGTTTATACTTACTATGTTAAGGGAGTTCTCAGATTAGTCATAATTGATTCATCAAGTCCAATGATCAGTTCATAAGAATTTTCTATTGTTGTGAAAGAGATTATGACAAAGTTCGTGACTTAAAACAACCCATTTAGTATCTTACAATTGTGTAGGTCAGAAGTCTGGGCACTGTGCAACTGGATTTTCTGCTCAGAGTCTTACTGGGCTGAAATTAAGGTGTTATCCAGGCTGCCTCTCTCACCTGGTGCTTGGGTTTCTCTTCCAAGGTCACCGTTTGCAGGCAGAATTCATTTCCTTGTGGATGTAGGACTAAACTTCATTGTCTGCTAGCTGTCAGCCAGGGATGTCTCTAGAAGCTTCCTGATGTCTCAGGAAGCTCCTAGAAGTTGCCTGGAGGTCTTGCTACGTGGCCTCCTCCATCTTCAGGTCAATAATGATGCTTTCAATCTCTGATTTTCCTTCTGCCACAAACACAAAACTCTGCTTTTGAAAGAATCATGTGACTGGGTTATGCTCCCTAGATAATCTCCTTTTGGCAAATCATGTTAGCATAGTTACAGGGGTGATGCCTCATCATATTCACAGGTCCTGCTCACACCATAGGAGAGATTTTACAAGGGCATGGGTTACTCTGGGGTGAGGGGCTATCCTAGGGATTTGCCCACCACACATCTATATATATATACCAGTGACTACAATGTTGCATTCTTCAGGGCTATTTATTTCAGGGAAATCTGCATTCTGGATAATAGTCAGGAGCTCTGCTTGTGTGGTTATTACCATCCATTCCTACTAAATTTTTTTTTCACATATTCCTGGGCTTAAGGTACTTTCCCTTACTTTTAGCGTTTTAGTGCCAATATTCCTGGCTTAAGCCTCTCCTCTCCCCCTCATTTCCATACCAGAGACTTGTTCAAGTGAAGTCCATAGCAAATGGATAGGTTCTAGTTGCCTAGCATTTGAAATAAAGTGCCATATTTTCTACTTAGACAAAGGTTTTGGGTTCAAGAATTTGTACAGAAACACAGTAAATTCATCCCCTTCCCTTTTTCTTGTAATGAAACAATATTTGTCCCTTTGCCTTTTAGTTTTCTGAGAAGAGCACATATCTGACATTTCCTGACATGAGCTTACTCAGCAAGAATACATACTCATCTCTTCTTGTTAATGACCCTGTATTTTAGTGGAAGGTAAAATTTTATTTGTATGTAGGATTTGCTTCAATATTTTACATGTTTTCTAAGAATGTACATGTTGAGATTGGTGGGGATCACTGGACATAAAAGCTATATATTCACTCATTCTGGACTATATGTTTTGCAAACACCTACTTGCAAAGGTTCTTTGATGAATTCAGACAAGCGCATCAATATTTTCCGTCAAACAGAAGATAGAGCATCCAGCATGGATTTTCTCTTTATAGCACTTCTGGCAGGAGGTTTTTGGAATGAAGTTCACATGTTCATTTTCCAACTTGGTAATCACAACATCTGTTTGTCTCCATTGGCTTTTGGCCATTGATCGCCTGTCTTCTGGAGAAGACACCCACGATCCCTTTTAAGACCAAATGATGATGAGAAACAAGAGTTCTCAAGTGATTTTAGTCATGAAACTAGTCATAGCCAAAGTGTACCTTGGTTACATCATCTAAATTCATCGAAAAGGGGCTTAATTCTATGTTTTTCTCTAATTTAAGGGACTGAATTATTAATAGTACTTATTTATTTCAAAGAGAAAAGGTCAAGACCTTTAGACTGGAACCAGGAAGACACACTCCCTACTTACTTAATATCGTGCAGGATGTGTAGATTTACTTTTTGACTGAAAGAACCACAAAAAGAGTTTAGTTGATTTTCCCAAATTTAGAGAATTAAAATTTAGCTAAAGTTATATATGTATTTAAATATAAATACATAAATGTAAATATATAAATCTATATTTAGAATAAACATTTAAAAAATGAAAACACTATGTTTTTCAAGTTTTTAAAAAGTGATTTTGCTATTCTGTAACAGAATAGCTCATAATAGTTGCTTATAACTTTACTACAAAACTATTGTTTCTTCTAAAACTGTAATTTGCAATTGTTAGGCAGAACAAAGAAAAGTTCAGGAGAGGTCACTGCATGCAGGCTTGGTGGTGTCATTCATTATCTTCCAACAACAGCTTGGAGCTTGCCAAGCTCTACTTTGATCAGGGACTCCCTCAGTGTTGGTGCCTCTCATTGGATTCTGCATTGTTTGGCTGGCCTCACCTTGTTCAGCTGTGGCAGATCATTTAGCTGCTGCTGCTGCTACTGCTGCTGCTGCTTTTTGGTTTAACTGAAATTGCCCTATAGCAAAGATGTCAGGCCCTTTAGAAGCAGGAAGCCTTGGACTGAAAATCTAGGCTTATTCTGTAAAAACTCCTCACTAGGGCCCTGATGAAAACACTTTCTCTTAGATTTCTGAGATGAGGTACTCAGATCTGGATTTGCCTTTGTCTCTAGTCTTCACATCTCTTCAGGTGCATCTGCTGCCCATTCTGTGCTTCAGAGTTCCACTATGGCCACTCACTCTTCCTCTGTCCTCGACTCAAAATGAGTGCCTTCTACTACTAACAGTTGGTTATATCACTCTTCTGTGGTTCTTTCCTATGACCTTGGTTTGCCTCTGGCCCAATTCAGGCCTACTGGATTCTGCCCTTTGCCCATTCTCCCAGCTGGAGCTGTATCACATCACACTGTGCTAGAAATGAGGAAACCTGGGAGAACAAAATAGGTGTGGTATCCACCCTCAAGGGACTCACTGACTAGTAGAGTGGCAGACTTTCATTAATTAAGTAACTGATGAGAGTATCAATCCTTCATGCTCTAATTCTAAATTGTCTACAATTTTGAAACATTATTTTTTTCTGTCCAGGTTTCATATTGGTTATTTCTAAATATTCCAACACTCACAGATTTAAACTAAGGCTAGTTTCTAATGTGGCTACATTTCTGTTCTGGAGTGCTCATTAAGTCTGTAACTTCGGGGTCAATAGTAAGGAAGTAAGGCATTGGGTGGGTGAATTTGACCTTAGGCTGCTCTTTGTCATGAAAGTACCAGGCCCCTGAGTTTTGACTGTCAGTGGTTCTTTATTCCATTAAAACTACCATATGAAAATTCCCCTATGTGATTCTGCATGTTGACTGAAGAGAAATTAGGAAGAAATAAATTAGAGTTGTTGCAGAATAAAATGCTTCAATATAGAAGCTTTCCTTTCTCTTTTGCCCTCTTTTTTTAACCTTCATAATTCTACTGGTAATATTTTCGGGAAAACATCTTAGGAAGCATGCAGAGTCTTAGGGATATTTATGGTAAAATCAAATACGGTGACGTTAAAGGAATTGTCTAGGGACTCACACAAATGTAAGGCAGATCCGAGAACTCCACACTCATACTCTTGTGTTCTAGCCATTGGGCTTCCTTCTTGGTCTTTCTTTGTTCTATCTGCCAAGGGATGACCAGAGCAGAAAACATCCTCAACCAATTAGTCAAGCTCCCTATTTGGTGATTAGCCTTGTTTTGAGAACATCTTGTGTATTACCACATTCAAAGCTCCGATTGGAACTTTGTCCACCTTTGGGGCAGCGCTTTCCAAGGAACTGACCTTCTGACTGAGCCAGGAGGAGCTGGGTTAAGCTTTTTTTTCAGCTGGATGTTACACGTTACATATTTGGAGTATTTGGTCACTAAGATCTGTATGAGGCAGGGGAGGAGAAAGCCTTACAGAGCTTCTAAGTATATTTCCGATCCTTAAGTCCAACTTGGTCATCTCATCTATTAATGACTTTAAAATATATCTATATACTGAGAGCTCCCAAATTTATATCTCCAGTGTGAGCTTCTTGCCTCATCTCCAGACTTTTATACCGCTGCTTCCTTGATGTTACCATTTACTAGTAATCTTTGAATTTCACAAGTCCAATTATCAACCCCCTGATATTCTTTCTTAAATCTACTTTTCCTCATCTTTATCACTTCAATAAACAGCACCTTTTTCCTTTAGTTCTCAGTCCAAAAACCACAGTCATCTTTGACCTCTTGCTTTTTCTCCATTCCATACCTATACTGTCAGTAAGTTCTATTGGCTCTACCATCAAAATAAACACACCCAAAATCTGAACTCTCTTCAGTTCCTCCAACACTACCACTTGGTCCAAGGCATCATTATTCCTTGCATAGATTATTATAAAACCCTTTTAATGGGTCTTCTTGATTCTTTTGTATCCCTATAGTATCTGAGTTCAGTGCTTGGGTCCTAAGCACTTAAATCAGATCGTTTCGTTCTTCTATTCAAAATCCTCCATCTTGGGGCGCCTGGGTGGCTTAGTCGGTTAAGCGTCCAACTTTCGCTTAGGTCATGATCTCGCGGTTCGTGGGTTCGAGCCCCGCGTCCGGCTCTGTGCTGACTGCCAGCTCAGAGCCTGGAGCCTGTTTCAGAGTCTGTGTCTCCCTCTCTCTCTGACCCTCACCTGTTCACGCTGTCTCTCTCTATCCTAGAAATAAAATGAAAATATTAAACAAAAACAAAAAAACAAAAAAACCCCCACAAAATCCTCCATCTCATTCAGAGTGAAAGCCAAAGTCATTATAATATTCTACAAACCTTTGGTAGAAGTTTTGGCCCATTGACATTATATCTGTCCCTCATCTCTCTTTCTCTCTGTATTTATTTTTTTCTCTCCAGCTGCAATGGCCTTCTTCCTTTTTTGTATTCACTCACCTCAAGAATTTTCACTTGGTATTTCCTATGACCCAACTATCTGCAAGACTCATTCTCTTATCTCTCAAGTATGTGCCCAAATGTCACCTTCTCAGTGGAGACTTTCCTGGCCATTCTCTTTAAAATAGATATTTGCCCTCATCCCTGTCCTAGGTTAGCACAGCCACTTCTCATCTACTTTTATTTTTCCCCATAAGACTGAACACAACTGAGTAAATGTTCATTTTTATTATTTATTTGTCTTTGATTTCCTTTCATGCGCCATGATAATAATAATGTTTGTCGGTTCTGTTATGGCTATAAATAATGCTTAACACATAATCATCTACTATGCTCAATAAATATATGCTTATACACTTACTTTTATGTATGAATGAATGAATTGTTGCTATTTTGTATCTTAAAGGTAGAAGGAGGTTTCAGAGGCTAATTGATGCAACTTTGCATTGGGATTCCCTCATTGAAATATGCAAATTTTTATGTTCAAATGTTCTATCTCCCTAACTATATTGTAGACTTTGGGGACATAAAGGCCTTATATAAGTGGCAACCTTTGTATTACCTATACTATCTTAGGGCAAAAGGCCCTTAATACATATTTTAGAATACATGAATAGGTGTAAAGCAGATAGAAAGTGTCTTTAACGTGCTATACTTTCTATTTTTATATAAATTTTCTTCTAACCATTGGTATTCATTAAGATTTAGAAGCAGAATATACCTATGACTATAGTATACTAAAAATCTGAAAGTGCAAGGCATTGCACATTTTCATACCTAGTTTTCATTATATTTTATTAAAATGCTTTTAGAATGCTAATTCATAAGTCTCAACAATATTTTAAATAAATTAAAAATATAAAATTCTCCTTTTCTGTAGCAGCATAAACAATGAATAGTCCATAACACAGATTTATATGTGCCTATATCATGATCTTTATCCTTTATGTTAGGTCTTTAAGTAGTTTTAGAAGAGAGAAAGAACGTTTTATATTCACATATGTGCGCACGTGCACACACACACACACAGAGGAAGATAAAGGACTTTGACACAAATGTTGAAAGCTATGAGGAGTGCCAAAATCAGTTCTAATCCAGGGTCCAGCCAAATGTCACTTAATAACAACAGTACAAATAATTTATACGCTTAATTATTCCTTCAATAACATGAAAGAACTTATGGGAAATTGCTAACTTAATGAAAGTGAGATCTATTCTAAGTCAAATAAAAATTTTTCTCAATAAAGTTGAGATATGTATGCACAAAGACATCTAAAATTAATTTAACATCCTAAAACAGAATGACATTCTATTCCCAAGATGCAAAAATTAAAATGAGTTCAAGATATAGAAGTGAATGAGGCAAGGAGCACCTGGGTGGCTCAGTTGGTTGAGCATCCAACATCAGCTCAGGTCATGTTCTCCTGGTTTGTGGGTTTGAGCCCCACATAGGGCTTTGTGCTAACAGTGAGGAGCCTGCTTTGGATCCTCTGTCTCCCTCTCTCTGCCCCTTCCCTGCTCATGCTCTCTCTCTCAAAAATAAGCATTAAAAATTTTAAAAAAAGAACTGAAAGAGGCAAAGGATTAGTTTATTTATTCTCCCTGGAGCCTTCCTCTGTGCTGTGCATAGCCTGGCTTCACACAGAGGGTGAGGGCAGTGTTTCTGCCTTTATTATTTCAACATTGTTCTTTGCAGTACTCATTCTCATAAAATATATGTAGAATGAATAGATAAATACAAAAAAATATTGTAGAGCCTGATGTTCAGAAGGATTTTCTCTTGTGAATTTTCTAAGATCATGCAGACATTTAAGCTTTCCTGATTTTAATGTCAAATAAAATGATTTTAGTTACATGGAAGGAAAATGTTTTAGTTCAAGAGATTTAATACTGATGAATTTAACAAACTCATTTTAAAACACATATAAGTAACAACTCCTGAAATGCAACATCTTGCTATTTTTTTGAATGCATAGAATTTTTAGATGAAAACAAAAAATTAGATTAAAATTAACGTGTAATTTTAGTAGATAGAACTTAACTTTCTTGACTTTTGATAAACTCTTTACAATAAAAATCAAAACTTCAAACTTTAATTATGATTTTTCATAAGAATTTCACTTGAAGTATTTTGAAAGAAAATAGTCTTAATTGATTATATCATATTCATTTAAAAATTGATTACATATGAATAAATCACCCCCTTGAATTTGAAGTCCCTTTATTAATGAAGTTTTAATGTAAGTTTTAGAAAATAGTTAATCATAATTTTTAAAAGAACTCCTAATGTGTGAAATATACATTGCAGTGTTTAACTTCATAACTTACTAGTAAAGAAAAAATCACAAAAATTATGTAACTGGTTTTACAAATTCAGTAATCCTTTTGGACACTTTTTGAAAGTAAGATATCTAATTCTATTCTTAGGTAGTTCCTAGCTTTTACTATAATAAATTTCCAGAACTAAATAAATGTTCCTTAAAAAAGTTTTTCCTATAGAATTATTATAACTGGCATTATTATTTCTGACCATAGACTTTCTATAAGATAATTTAAAAATGCTTATTTATGATAATTACATGGAAGAACAAAAAGTGATATATATCCTTTTACATATTCAAAAATTGTAAACTCTGCACCATTTCCATTGGATTGTAATTACTGTGTGTACATGTAAGAAGGGATAGCAGTTTCAGAGCTGCAAGAATTCTGAAGTTATGTGAGGAAAAACTCTCTTCTAGACACATTTCCCCTGAAACTAACTTTTTTAATAACCACTAAACTTTTTTATTGCCCAAAATTTGATTTGCATGTTTTAGAAATTAAAAGGAGTGGGTGTGGTTGAGTGCAGATTTGAATATTTGGACATAACAAATCTTTAATAAAGGTAAGCGAGGGCCTTGAAATGATGATGTCATTCTTTCCCCTTACTCTTTGCTTCTCCCTAACCAATAGAAGCATTCTAAATAATTGCATTGACTATAAAGCCACTTTAAGTTTCTGTATGCAGGAATTAAAACTTATTGTCAGTATTTAGGGCAATGTATATTTCTGTACAAAGAGAAATTTAAGTTTCTCGTACGAGATTGCTAAGAAGTACCAAGAATGTATGAGATCTTTTGCCTTCTGAGTGGTTGGATGTTAATTAGAATTGTAGCATTTTATATATCAGCCAATGGAATCATTGTTACTGTTACTTAAAAGGTTTGTTTTGAATGGTCTTCTTGGAGATGCTTGGAAATTTCAACAAATAGGTAGTTGGGAGAAAGACATACAGCACTTAAGACTTATTCCAGTGTGAGATCAGCGGGACTGTACCCCCACTCCCATGCCTTGTGAACCTGGAGAAAGCTAAGGAGGCAATTTTCCAGATTTTTTTTACTCAAAATGTTTCAGTTAGATTTTGTTAATGGGAGGTATTAGGACCAATTTGAAAGTCCAAAGAGAAGGAGAAACCATTATATTTTTAGCAGCAACTGTGAGCAGGTACCGTCAACAGAAGTGAGGCTTCTGGTGGTTTGAAGGCAAGCCCCTATGGTGGCTTGCACGGTGGTTTGGGCATGTCTTGATTTCATGCCCTCAGTCATCACTTCCATTGGCTTTTGCTCTCCTAGCCCTTCCCATAGTCATGGAACACCTATTTCCCTGTATTAAACCCTTTCCTACCTGATAGCTATAGGTATTATATTTTTCTGATAAAATCCTGAGTTTCTACCATAAAACTTAAAATAACCCAGGCATTGTTTCAACAAATATAACCAGAATTTTTCTAAAAAGTACCTAGCACCCTGTGTGATAGGGAGACTGCATAGATGTATGTATTTTTTTCCTCTCACCATTGTCTTTGGTTGTGTTCCCCAGAAGCACACTCTGAGACTAGGGTTTAGTATAAGTAGTTTGTTTGGATAATTCCAGAAAGCACTGGTAGGGAAATCAGGAAGTTACATAAGTAAGGGAAAGAAGCTAATAAAAGGTAAGGTTAGTTAGCATGTGATTGTGGAGGAATATTAGTGTTCAGTCATGCTGAGGACTTCTCCGGGAAATGTAGAGCATGCTTCAAAATTGTCCTATCCAAGGGCAAGAAAGCTGGTGTATTGGTCACCAGTTCCCATCTGTGACTGGTTGAGGGCCATTCCAGGAGGCATTTCCTCTTCAGTTCTAATGCTCTGCTCCTCATGCTAATGGGCTAAGCAGGCTGCTGCAACCAGAGATAGCTCTCAAGCAGAGACAATTCCAGGTCCTTGTAGTAAGATGTCATGGACATGTACAAGAAATTATTAAAGAGCTGTGGATTCTGAAAGCCTGTTATATGTGAAAACAAAAAAAAAATGCATACTGTATATGGCTACATTTGAAGGTAAAAATAGAAGTTATTGATGGATAAGAAATTGTAAATAATCCTTGGGAAACTGAAAACAGACGAGATCCAATTAAGAAAATAATGGTAAGCAAGAACCTATATAGAAAGCCCTGAGGGACAGTCCTGGGATAAACGGGGGATGATATGGAACCCCACCTACAAATATAGTGGTAGCAGAAAACAGGGAACTCCAGGGGGAAATCACAAAGGAATTAAGTAGGAATCACAGTGGAACATGCTCGATGGTATGACTCCTGTGGATCCCTTTGCTATTCGCCCAAGAGCCAGGCATCAGAAGTGGGGTTGTGTATCATTGGGAGGAAGCAACACTTGAGGAAGGTAGAGCAGTACCCAGATTGGCTGGTAATGTCCAAGGGACCTGGGAGCACCCAAACTCAGATGACTGGATAGAAAGGTACTCTGCCTGGGATAGAATTTCTACCTCCTGGGTTTGACTGCTTGCTTCCTTAGAGATAGTATTTAGTTTGTTCTTCTATCCTCTATATTTTCTTTTTTTTTTTTTAATGTTTTTTTATTTATTTCTAGGAGAGAGAGAGAGACAGCGTGAGCAGGGGAGGGTCAGAGAGAGAGGGAGACACAGACTCTGAAACAGGCTCCAGGCTCTGAGCTGGCAGTCAGCACAGAGCCCGACGCGGGGCTTGAACCCACGAACCGCGAGATCATGACCTAAGTGAAAGTCGGACGCTTAACCGACTAAGCCACCCAGGCGCCCGATCCTCTATATTTTCTGTAAAGTAGAAGTTATATCTGAAGCCTTGACCATATTCAAGTTAAATATGGTATTTTGACTAGGATCTATTATATCCCTAATCTTTTTAGAGCCTGAAGCACATGGAAGAGAGAAAAAAATCAGCAAAGAACTTACACATAAGAGAATTTACATGCATCTCAAAGAAAATTTAATAAAGAAACCAGAACACTAAAAAAGTATTTGTTATTCTTAGAGACAAAAGGGAAAATATAGCATCTGTGATACAGGGAAAGAAGTTATGGAAATGAATTAATCATTTTGGAAATTAAAATATTGGTGTTAACATAAAAATTTAAGATAGGTTGAATAGCTTCATGAACATGCCTAAAGATTAAATTAATGAGCTAAAATATAGAGGCAAGGGATTCTTCAAGAACAGAACAAAGAAATAAACGTTTGAATATCTAAAAGACCTATTAAGAGGTATAGAAATTAAATCTGAAATAACCAATATTTGTTCCAGATGGAGAGAATGGAAAGGATAGATAGAACTCCCTAGTTAAAGATATAAAGCCTAAAATTTTCCATAAATGAAGAGGCAAATGTCCTGCCAATAATACAGTTTGAAAAATTAACGAAGAAAAAAATGAACAGACGACAATGAAAAGAACAGAATGAGGTAAAGAGAAAATGCTAGAACTCATGACAGAGAGAGAGAGAGAGAGAGAGAGAGAAAGAGAGAGAAAGAAAGAAAGAGAGATAGATTACTCAAAAGATATAAAAATTTAAAATCGGTTTTCTTAACAGCTACAGGTGACAATGGATTCTAAGTTTTAAAATACTAAAGGAAAAGGTATTTGGACTACAATTCTATACCCAACCAAATCAGCATTTGAAGGTGAGGATAAAATAATGGGTCTTTTTATGTATAGAAGGAGTTAAAAAGTTAATTCTCTACAAATCTTCTCTTTTGTAGGAACAACTGTGCAAAGATTTCATAAGGAAGGAGTGAGATGCAAGAATTTCTGGTGAGTTATTGGTAAAACTTACTTTTTTTAAAGAAAGTTTTTTTATTTATTTTAAGGTAGGGGGAACAGAGAAGAAGAGAGAGAATCCCGAGCAGGCTCTACACTGTCAGCACAGATCCTGACACAGGGCTTTGTCTCATGAACTGTGAGAACGTGACCTGAGCCAAAATTGAGAGTCAGTGCTTAACTAACTGCCACCCAGGTGCTTCAAATTGGCAAAACGTATTAAGCCTGAAAAGCAACAAATGTCAAAATCAAAAAAGCATTTGATATTCATTTATTATTAAATTCCTGGGGATATCAATACTGTGGTGGAATGCAAAGGAAAAGTGTATTCATTCTTTCTTGTTTGTGGGGAGGATATGATTATAGAATTAATGTAAATTAGAGAAGATTGAGATTCTTTTTTTTTTTTTAAACCTTTTTTTTTTTAATGTTTTTTTACTTATTTCTAGGAGAGAGAGAGAGACAGCGTGAGCAGGGGAGGGTCAGAGAGAGAGGGAGTCACAGACTGAAACAGGCTCCAGGCTCTGAGCTGGCAGTCAGCACAGAGCCCGACGCGGGGCTCGAACCCACGAACCGCGAGATCATGACCTAAGCGAAAGCAGACGCTTAACCGACTAAGCCACCCAGGCGCCCCGAGAAGATTGAGATTCTTTATTTGAATATGGTTGAGTCATAGGCTTTTATTAGTTCTTTCAAGCATATGGGAGAAGAAGAAAGACCCAATGGTCTTTTTCTGATTTGACATACAATGTGTACAAATATATATGCTTTAAGGGAACACATTATGACCAGAGCAACAAATTGTTAAATAGGACAGACTTGGGACACCTGAGTGGCTTAGTTGGTTAAGCATCTGACTTCAGCTTAGGTCATGATCTCATAGTTGGTGAGTTCAAGCCCTGTGTTGGGCTCTGTGCTGACATCTCAGAGCCTGGAGTCTATTTTGGATTCTGTGTATTCCTCTCTCTCTCTCTCTCTGTTCCTCTGCTTGCACTGTGTCTCTCTCTCCCTCAAAAACAAATAAAGATTAAAAACATTTTTTTAAATAAATAGGACAGACTTTTCTTTGAAAGCTACTTTCCTGGGACCTGGCAAAAATTTCTAAATTCAGCATGTCATATTTTCTCAAGATCCTATTTTTCAAGAGCAAAATTATATTAACAGAGGACAGAACCAGTTGGTAACTTATATTTAATTATACGAGTTCCCAGATGGCATGAGGAAAAAACGTATAACTTTGTGAGACTTCTTAATTTGACTTTTCATCAAACCTGTAGAACATTTACAAAAAACTTCTCAGGTACAGAATCGCATTTCAATGTACTGATATCAATTCCATGTTCATCAAGCACTAGAATTTCTAACTAAATCATGGATTAAAGAGGAATCAAAATAAGAATTATAAAATAATGTGTAGAATGGTGGTCATTCTACAAGATTGAGGGGACATGTAGGAAATGTTGAGGCTCAGGAAAGAACAAGTGTAAAGTATAAGTTAAATAATCAGGTAAAACATGAATAGGAAGGATATAATAAGGGCATATATGATGCTTTAATAAAGAACACTGGCAATAACTTCTGTAGGAGTTCAGAAAAAGAAGTAATGTTTTTTTATTAAGTAATCATAAATTGGGATTTCCTGGTTCATAGAATATGCATTGATAAAAAGGATTTTGATATGTATTATTAAGTTTTACCTAAAAAGTAGTTTGTCAGCAATGAATAAGCAGGTGCATTTCTTATACTACGCGAGCACTGGATGTTACAACTTTATGAAGTATTTTTAAATTTGAAAGGTAAAAATAATATAATACACTTTTATTTATGCAGAGTTTTCCTGCTATCCCAAATTAGAGCATTCCATGAAACTTTTCTTTTTCTTTTTTTTTTGGAGGAGGAGGCAGGGGGAGAGGGAGAGAAAATCTTCAGCAGGCTTGACTCTCAGTGCAGAGCCCTACACAGGGCTCAATCCCATGACCCTGGGATCACGACCTGAGCCAAAATCAAGAGTCAGATGCTCTACCAACTGATCCACTCAGGGGCTCCTATGAAACTTCATAAGCAGAAATGGTACAAAGTAAAAAAGCAATTACATTTTATATGGAAACAAATTTAATCATTTGCAGATTGCCAGAATCACCTCTTAGGCTTTTCTGATACCTTAGAATACATCTTGCATCTGTATTCCCCTGAGAATTGTTTTAGGAGTCTGACGTTGTGAACCAAATGCCAGATTTGTTAAAAAGGAGGTAGAGTTTGGCCAGTTTGTAGAATTTAGCTTGGTGGTCAGGAATACCTAACTCATAACAATCCCCATTTAATTGCAGCCCCTCAGTCAGAATGAATTTCTCTGAGAACCACAATATAGTTTGACACCAGGCATTTGCTCACAGTTACTTGGCCCAGATTTTGGCCCTTTACATAAAATGGGCCAATCAGTGGCCCTTCTCTGGGAATCCTGAATCAAGATTATGAATAACTATTTTATTTTTTGCCATGTGTATCAGGGATCAAAGAGAAATAAAAAAGGGAAAAGAAAAGGGAGAACAAATTGTCTTCTGCCAGTGATTCCAGTTTGTTCTTGAGGCCTGGTTACATTTCTGCCTTTGGATTCAGTGAGAAACATTCATAATATATGTGTATGTGTTTGTTTTAACTGTTACCTGCTATACTGGTTCTATTATTTGTAATCAATATAATCCTGACTGATATGGTGGGCCACAGTGGACAAAGATATGTTTCTTGGAATTACTGTAAATAACCCAGTCTGGCTGCAACAGGGGACACATAATAGGAGATGGCGAAGAGCTCTACATTCTAAGGAGCTGGTCCTGGGCTGCCTTTGCTCAGTATATTACAGAGAGGAGTAATGGAGCACATTAAAGGACTATTCATACTCACCCACTGAAAACTGGTCAGTATTACGAAAGCTGACAGACAGGTTAAAGGGAATGGATAGAGCAATAGAAGTGTCTTGGTCTTTTCAGGGAGACCTAGAAGAGAATAGCGAATAGCTATAGAAAGATATAGATGTGACCCATGTTTAATGACAGCTGCAAAAGACACTCTATAATTTGAAAAGAAAATCTTTGTTCTCAATCTCTTAGATCCTAATGGACATGGATAGGGAACTAAACCATAAGGCTTGCCAATCCAGGTTAGTTTGACTCTACTATTGATTATTGGCTGCTGTCTTTTAAAATTTTTAAATATTCTCTTGCCTAAGCTCTTATTTCACTTAATATCTACATTTTTTTTTTTTTGGCATGCTGGCTGGCTGATACATTTGACTAATCCAGCATATTCTCCAGTGACCTTTGAACATTTTTTCCTACTTACTTTTTTTCAAAAGGATATTAAGTAAGTTCCACACATTTTTTAAAAATGAGTAAGACAGTTGGTTCTAATAAAGACAAACACACACATACACACACACACACACACACACAACAATATAGTAAAAGATAGTGATTTGATATCATGTAAGTGTTAATTAAACACAAAATGTATCGGTCCAAGAACCCCCAAATGACATAGGTTTTGCACCGAGGTGAGAACCACAGCTTTGGACTCATCATGAGCCTTTCCTGGATTTCTTCTGTTGACGTGGCACACAGGAGCATGCATGCAGGTCCAAGAGGAGATGACCACTTTGGGATAATGGAGAGAAGGAAGTGGCTATGGATTGTACATAGCTTTGTTCTGAATTTTGATGATAGTTTGATTATTACAATTCAAAGTAAAAGTTAGTGAAGTGTTCAAAGATTTGAATGATAAAATAATTTTTACTGAGTATTTGATTAGGTTTAAATATTTGAGGCCTGAAAGGCAAAACTATACATAAACTTGTATATATTATCACTAAGGACTGATCTGTTTTTTTTTTTTCCTTGCTCACAAAAATGGATCAGCCATTTATTTGAGCAGACATGTAAAGGAAAAAGACATCACATGATTTTTGTTGTACACTATTCTAGACACAGACACACACACCAATACTGTAAAAATCACATATTAAACTTTCTCATCTGAAAATTGAAGAATATATTTTAAAAATATGTACTTTTTTTTTTTTTTACAAATAATATGCTAAGTTTTTAACTCAGCAAATGTGCAGAGACACATTCAATGTGATAGAAAAAGGCAAAGTTATAGATCAGGAGCAAAGAAACAAGTAACAATGAACCCATATGATATTTATGTGTCATGCCCTGTTCTAGGTGATTGGCATATATTCAGTCTTCACAGTAGCCCTATGAGTTATATACTGCTCTCAGACCTATTTTATAGATATGGATGACACATGGAGAAGCAGGAACTTGCAGAAGGTCACATAGTCTGGGTTTGAAGGCTAACGGCTGATCTTTTATTTAATAAACAACTCTGTCAAAAGATCAGCTTTTTCTACTCATTATTCTCTTCTAAGAGAAAGAGAGGGGAAAGAGAGTGGAGAAACATGTTACTGAGCTGGACACAAACTAGGCTGTCTTTCAGCTTCTCAACAACACTGTAAATTGTGTTTTATCACCCTACTTTCATAAAAGGGGACCACATGGCTTAATTCTTTAGAAATTTGATGAAGCTTATGCAACTAGAATCAAATCAGGTAGAATTAAGATTAAAATCCATATCTATATCATTGATTTATTCATCTAAGAAATAGTTTTTTGCTATGTGCCAGGCATTGTATTGGATATTATAGACCAAAAAGTGAACAAAGCCAAGAGACTGTCCTTGCCTCCAAGGAATTAGCAATTTGGTGGGGAAGATTAGCACTAATCAAAGACAACACAAAGTATGTAAATTGCAATTGTAATAAGTGCTCTGAAGGAGAATTAGAGGATTCTACAAGAGTTTGTACTGGGGAGTTTGGTCTCATCAATGGAGGATAGTAAAGGTTTTCATAAGGAAGGCAAGATGGAGTTGGCTTTGACAGTGAAAAGGCCAGTGAAGTCTAGTTCAGGCAGGCGTGCTAACCTGGCACAGGGAAAGCTCCTGTGCCAGGGGAGATTGGGAGCTTGAGGTTAGAAGAATTGAGCCTTATAGGGTCATTTGATTAGAGTTTTGGTCTTTATCCCAAGAGCAATTAGAAGCTATTGAAAGTTTCAAGGTTCACTTTTGTTTTGAAAACATTACTCTTTCTGCTTGTAAAACACTCAGTTGGTTAGCCATTTTTTCTATTTGCTTTTCAACTGGTGGTTGTATGCATACTTGGAAAACAAATTTAGTTTGTGTTCTTATCCCTCTCAGTGTTTCCAATTTTCAGCTTTAAGTTTGTAAGAAATAAAGAAAATGAATTATAAAATTTCACCTCAACCTTTGAAACAGAGGTTCTGTAATTCATACCTTGGAAGAGAAGACAAAAAATTAAAAACCCAATGTTAATCAAGACTCCTATCTTATAGTTAAATCCTTTTTGGGCATTTCCTGTCTGCCTCCACACAGTCATCAGACATTGGGACCTAGTTTTTACCTAATAAACATTACTAATTTCCTTTGGTCCCAGTGGGAATTATGCGTTTACAACAAAGAGGAAAAAGATACCTGAAAGGTTAGTGACAAAAATTGTGAAATATATAGTTGAATGGATAAAATATTAATTTATGAATATTCATTTAATTTTGAAAAAAAGAAATGGAAACTTTCTGTTTAAATATGTTTCTTTCAAAATTTTGAAAATTCATAATTGAGTTATTTTCATTTAGTAGATAATATTTGATATAGACAGTAACAGTGAACATATTTTTCAAAAAATAAAATTTCTTTCTCTTTAGAATAGACTTCTGTGGTACTGAAATGATATAGCAACAAGTTGACCTTAAGTTCCAAATAGAGACCAGAATATTAGCTTTCAAGTTGCACAATTCCCAGCAAAGAATGGCAAGGTTATAGCTAAGAAAACGCCCATCCCAAATATATGGTAAATAGAAAGATACTATAAATGTCAGCAGTAACTAGCTGGAGTATTACTTTCATTGTTCAATTTCCTGTTGTCCATGGGTACCAAATAAATGTTAAAGCATGATATGGACAAAAGATCTACTACTTGGTAAAAGTTACAATCAATATTTTAATTAATAATTAATATTAATATTTTGTAGGACTGCACTATGAAAAATGAATGACTTAATGCAGACAAGTGGGTGGTTTTGGGAAATGGTTAGGAAAATTGCTTGCAACACCATATTAACAGTATGAGATTGGTTACTATTAAAACATGAAAAATCAAAAATTGCTTTCCTGGGGCTAGCTAAGGAAACTTCCTGAGCCAGATCTGAATTAAAATCTTTGTCTCTAGACTCAGACTGAAAAACTTCCTTTTTCTTGTATTGCTGAAGTATTTCATGTAAGAATAAGCTACATCCAATATTAACATATCTGCTATTCTTTCGTTAAAAAGTCAGAGTCAAAATAATCTGTTGTCCCCTCCCACTCAGGGATAAATATATTCAGTTCATACTATTACTCAGGTTTGGGTCCCTAGGTAGGTAAAAGAGAATATCCCTAAGATTACTTTAAAAGGTATGTTCAAATTTAGATGCTTCATTAATTTTTGTATGAGCTTTAAATGCAAAAAAAAAAAAAAAACCAAAACCCTCCTGCTATTCAAACATATTTCCCCTCTCACATAAATAACATTCAAGGACTTAAAAATATTTATACTCTGTAAATGTAGAAATATTAGTCCCTTGAAAGATCTCTTTATTTATAAAATATTTATGTTTCTGGTATCAGATATGGGGACTCTACAATTGGGAACATAGGAAATCAGTTATTCATGTAGAAATTCCCCCTCATAAATTTTGGCTGCCTTCACTGAAGGCTATCATCAAAAATGCTATCAATTTTCACCTCTCCTTCATTCCCATGCTGTCTTGTAAAAACAAGGGAGAAAGAAAAAATAATCTAAAGATTAAATGACTCTTCCACAAATTCACACTCAAAATTAAAACAAGAATATTTTGAGGCCACGTTAATATATTCCTCCCCTCCAAAAACTCAAGAAAACTGGAAATGATTATTGTTACACATAAAAATACAGACCCAATTTCCTGTATGTTTGCTGGAACATACCTGGTCTTTAAGAGAGTGAAAATAAAGAGTATGTTTATAGCACTACAATCCCTAGGGCAGCATCACTAGTGGCTTTGGTCTGGTTGCAACGGAGTGGTAAGTTGTTTTTTCTAAAGATTTTATTTATTTATTTTTTTAATGTTTATTTTTGAGAGAGACAGAGTGCAAGCGGGGGAGGGACAGAAAGAGAGGGAGACACAGAATCAGAAGCAGGCTCCAGGCTCTGAGCTGTCAGCATAGAGCCCGACGTGAGTCTCAAACCCACAAGCCACGAGACCATGACCTGAGCCGAAGTCAGACACTTAACTGACTGAGCCACCCAGGAGTCCCAAGTTTTTATTTGTAAGTGGGAGTCTCCCACCTCCTGCTGTAATGCTTCATCACTCCACTCCCCAAACTTTACTCAGTAGATGATTACAGTAACACTGTGTGATCCCTCTGATGAAGGCTTTGGGGTCTCTGTGATTAAAAGCAGGATTTTGGGAGAGTTCATACCATGTTCTTAGAGACAAATAGCTCAGTACAAATACTAAAGTATTATTGAGGCAAAAGTCCTTACCTTCAGAAACAAATTACAAAAGACCTAGTTGTTCATTTCCTTCATCTATTACTTTAAAAGCTTTGTTTTATTTTACTAATAATATGGTTGTTGCAATGTTAATTTTAAAATTTAGTATTTGGCTTTCCACAAGATCAAATAATATACTGGAGTTTAGGAAGAGGAGAGAGAAATTCATCAACAAAGCAATTGTACCTTTGGAGCAGGTTACCGGTGACGTGTGCAGTCACCATGTATAATGTATGTTCTAAGGGGATGCTTTTACCCCCTCTATTTTATTCAGCCTATTTAATTTGCTTTATGTTAATAGAGGCAAAAAAGGAAAAATAGCTATTTGTGTTATCCTACAAGTATTATTTGATTCTTTATTCTTTAAAGCTAAGACCTGGATCTTTAAGTTTATTTTCTCTGGCATACTCTATGCAGTTAAAATTATTGGTTAGGGGTCTCAATTTCCTTAATAACACACAATTGAATAAGATAGAAGATTGTCTTTGTAGATAATGTTATGTCTTTTGGTGTTGGGGGACTATATTTTAATTGAAAAATGTGCTTATCTAGAATTAACAAAATATATAAAATGAAGCCCTACAGTTACTAACCCTTTGATGTACTATTTAATCTCTTTGGGCTCTAAATTTCTCACTTATAAAATGGAAATGATAATAAGCAACATCATAAGGCTATTGATAGAATTATAAGACATAAAGTATAATGTCTGTTATATGATTTATTCTTATATCTATTAGTTTCACTTTTGACAATATAATATTGTATTTCATTTTATTAATTTGATGAAGACATATTATATAATAAACTCTGTATGCTATATATAACTCAAATTTATGAAGAAAGAGCTATGATAAAGTACATAAAGTTGAAAGACATATTCTTCATAACAAAACTGCTTGTTATCATTTCGAGAACAGTGAAAACACATGGCTGGCAACAGAACATTAAAATATGTCTGGTATTGTCTTGTTCAGAAACAGAGGTAATTTTTTATAGTTCTGAAAACATCAAAGAATGGATGGAGTTAGGAGCGATATGATATATTCATTTCTATAGTAGGTTGTTATAGACCAGTAAGGTAAACCTATACAATGAGGCCATTACATGGCCACTAAAGAAAAATTAAAACTAATTTAATACCAAGGTCTTGCCTCTCTTATCTAGATATTTTAATAAGACTACTTCAGCAGTAAATGATCTAATGCAAGTACACTGTTGATTCTCTTTTCTTTGCTAATATAATATTATGTTACTGTTAGGATTATTGAATTACTATTGAGATAGTAGATAGATACCTGGATAGATAACAGATTATAAACATAACTTGATCTATAATGTACTTCAAAGAAAAATGA
This sequence comes from Hyaena hyaena, assembly GCF_003009895.1. Classification (NCBI taxonomy): domain Eukaryota; kingdom Metazoa; phylum Chordata; class Mammalia; order Carnivora; family Hyaenidae; genus Hyaena; species Hyaena hyaena. The sequence continues at coordinate 2,118,281 of NW_024080901.1, read as the reverse complement.
AAAATATTCAAAATTCTACTTTCTTCATGTAATTTCTTAATCATGTATTTTGCCTATTCCCGAAAGGAAATAATATTTTTAAAAATTTTAAAAATTCTATTTTTCATTTTTTCCCTTGCCTCTTTAGAACTAACCCTGAGCAAAACTGTGGCATGGATTTCTTTTGTTTTTTCTCCTCATTTCTTTTCCTGTGTATGATACTGTTTATCCACAGGCACCAGGGCATGTCCTTGAAGTTGTTTTTCAATTAGTGGTGATGGATTTACATTGACCCATCCACACTGTTGACTCAGTGTCTTTTGTGGCCATCACCCCGCACTTTTGGACTCCAAGCCAACATTAGTAGTTCTGCTTTTGCTTTAGAACTCAGTGAAATGGACTATCTCATTGAGAGACTTCACTCAACCAGTCCCAGGTAAAGCAAAAGTATGGCTGCCTTTCTCCCAACCATCCTTCCCAGCCCTTTTTAAAAACCATTGATGTGATACATTCAGAATTCCAGAGAGGTTGTCTGTATTTATCTTGTCCTTTTTTTCTACTGGCAGGATTAGAAGGCTGAAACTTAAGAAAAGAAGCTCCAAATGAAGTATATTTTGAAAGGTAAGCCTAGGAATTACAAACTCCATAGAGTGAATAAGAATATTTTTAATATTATCTAGATAACTATGTAGTGCAGCTGTGTATTATCCTACTAAAGATAGTGATGTCTTCCGCATTATGCTAGAGCCATCCCCTACTTCACGTTGGCTTGTGTCTTTTACCTTTTAAAAAACAATATTTTCATTCACTTGTTTAACCTTTACATTTCCAGACAACCTAGTCACTGGAGAGCTCTTATATTTCTGAATTCTTTGCTTAAATAATATTTAGGCAGCTGACGGGTTCAGTTAACAAATTTCATGTTAGCTTCAGGTCAAGAATTCCTAAAACAATAAAAGCCTTATCCAATAATCTACTTCTTATCTCTGACAGAAGATGTTGATTTTCCTTTCTGAAAACATAGAATTGTCACAATGTGTTAATCTTTGTAGTTTCCTGATATACACATGTAGCTCATTCTTCATCCCAGCAGATGAAATCTCCTGATTTCAGGATTAACAAATATATTTTCCTATTTTCTCGTAAGTACATTTTGCAATGCATACGTTTACTACTGTTTGTAGGAAAAAAGTCTCAACTTTTTCCTTTTAATCTGTAAAATAAAGAAGAAATAGATAATAATCAAATTAAAACACACTATGCTGTTATAGGTATAATAATATAGAAATGCCATATTAGTCCAATCCATAGTTTGTCCAGCATAATTCTTAATTTCTTAGGAAATTCCTAACATGCTGAGTGATATAGATGCATTTGCTCTTTTAATTTTACTTTATTAATTTTGCTGGTAACATTATAACAATATTAAGAATAATCAAAACAGAGCAAGTTTTTCCTGGGTCATTAATTCTAATGATTAAAATGTATTTTACCTTTTTACATTTTAGTTGCCATATTTGCTAATCTTGTAGTTGACAAGTAAAATTACTTAAATTAGTTCTGACAAAAAATGAAGAGAATCTCTTTGATGGCTAACTTTTAAAAAATTTTGAAACAGTCTCAAGCTTACAGAAATTTGCAAGTTTAATACAAAAGCTTTGTGTTGTTGTTTGATATCATTTGAAAGTTAATATCTACCACCCTCCAAGGTCTTTAGGGAATATTTACTACAAATGGGGATTTTCCCCAACACAATCACAATATGATAATCAGTAAACTAGTATTGATATTTTATTACCATTTAGTCCTCAGGCTTCACTCAGTTTGCCAGTTATCTCCATGCTCCTTATAGCAAAAATATGCAGTTTAAAAATACTGATATATTTAGTATATATTTAGTTGATATATTTAGTCGTGTCTCATAATTTCCTTTAATTTGAAACACTTTCTCAGTCTTTCCTTGTCTTTTATGACTTTGTTACATCTGAATTTTTGGGTAATTTGGAGAAGTCCTCAACTAGGACTTAGCTGATATTTATTCCTGCTTACATTCAGATTATGTTTATTTGGCAGGAATATGAGAGAAGTTAGGCTACGTTCTTTTAACTGCCTCCTATTATGTGGCATAATATTTAATTTTTCTTACTGCTGGTAATATTTTCTTTTATCACTGGTCTGATGTGGTGTCTGCTAGCCTTCTGCAGTGTAAAGTTATTTCCACTTTGCTTTGAGATATATAAATATTTTATATGAAACTAGTTTGAAATGATATAAAGTCCTATTACTCATAAAAACTTCAATTTACTTAATTATATTCATATGAATTCATAATTCCTAGTTTCCTCAGCGAATGATAACTCATTACCATAAGTATTTATTTTGATGTTCAAATTTTCTCCAACTTAGTCAATGGCTTCATAAAATTTAAGCTTACTTCTGGGTCCTCTTTAAAAAGTTCCCTTTGAGTCAAGAATAGTCAATGGGGAAAAGATAATCTTTTCAGTAAATGGTATTTGGAAAACTGGATATTCACATGCAAAAGATTGGAATTGAACTCCTATTTTATGCCACTCACAAAAATTAAAGACTTAAATATAAGAATTGAAACCCTAAAACTTCTAAAAGACAACACAGGGGAAAAGCTCCTCAACATGGTCTTGGCAGTGATGTTTTGTATGCAACACCAAAAGCACAAGCAACAAAACCAAAAATAAATAAATGGGAATACATCAAACCAAAAAGCTTCTACTCAGCTAATGAATAATTATAAACAAAATGAAAAGGCAACCTACTTAATGGGAGAATATATGTGCAAACCATACAATAAAGTATCAGTATATAAATATATAGTGTTCTTATACAACTCAACAACAAAAATCCCCCCAAATCATCTAATTTAAATAAATGGGTCAAGGACCAGAATATACATTTTTTTCAAAGAGGACATACAGATGGCCAACAGGTAAATTAAAAGGTGCTCAAAATTACTAATCATCAGGGAAATACAAATCGAAACCACAATGAGATATCACCTCATATATGTTAGGATGGCTATTAGCAAAAAGATAAGAAATGTTGGGGAGCATAAGGAGAAAAGAGAACACTTGTGTGTTTTTCTGGGAATGTAAATTGGTGAAGCCACTATGGAAAACAGTATGGAGGTTCCTCAAAAAATTAAAAGTCGAACTACCAGGGTCACCTGGGTGGCTCAGTTGGTTAAGTGTCCAACTTTTGCTCAGGTCATGATCCATGGCTTGTGAGCTGCAACCCCGTGTCAGGCTCTGTACTGCGAGCCTGGAGCCTGCTTCCAATTCTGTGTCTCCCTTTCTCTCTGACCCTCACCCACTCATGCTCTTTTCTCTTTCTCCTTCAAAAATAAATAAACATTAAAAAAATAGAACTACCTTATGATCCAGCAATCCTACTTCAGGGAATATATTTCAAGGAAATGAAATAATTGTCTCAAAGATGTATCTGCAACCCCATATTTATTACAGCATTATTCACAGCAGTCAAGATATGGAAACAATCTAAACCTTCATTGGTGAGTGAATGGATAAAGTAAATATGGTAAAGAAAAAGTGAAAAAAATGTATAATGGAATGTTATTTAACCATAAAAATAAAAAGACTGAAATCCTGCTATTTGTGACAAATGGATGGACCTTGAGGGTATTATGTTAAGTGAAGTAAGTCAGACAGAGAATGACAAATGCTGTATGATCTCACTTATATGTGGGATCTAATAAAAGCCAAACTCATAGAAGCAAAAAGTAGAATGTCAGTTACTATAGGCTGAGGGGTGGGGAAAATGGGGTCATGTTGGTCAAAGGGGTAAACTTCCAGTTATAAGATGAATAAGTTTTGGAGATATAATATACAGCATGGTGACTATAGTTAACAATACTGTACTATATAATTGAAATTCTTATCTCCCATGCAAAATTATACTTAAATGAAGTGATGACTGTGTTAACTAACACTTTTGTGGTAATCATTTTACAATATATGTATATTAAATCATCATATTGCACATCTTAAACCTATACAATGTTCTATGTTAATTGTACCTCAGTAAAGAAAAAAATGTAAAATTTTCCTTTCATGTTCTGAGTATTTTCTTATTTTCTAGCACCATAAAATGTTCCTTCTTATGTTTTCTGACACAACAACATGCTTCCATCCTGTATTTTCTCTGCCTTAGCCATGAAATCGACTATTTCTCATGTACTCCTTTTGTTGAAGAATGACAGTTAGAATTGGATTTGCCCATTGTTATTGGGTGTTGCTGCTCACAGGCAAAGCTATATTAATTTTGATACCTACCTATATGTATGCTGAAGTACATGAGTTCCTACTGCTACATCCAATTTCAGTCCACACCACAGGGTTTATCCTAGTTTTCTTGCTTTTTGTATTGTTGACTCTCTTCTCCCACAGTGAGAAATCTGACCACCATTGTCCTTAATATATTTACTTATTTGTTCAGTCCTTTGCATGTAACCCATCTGCCTTTGCCAGAGCTGCCCCTCCCCTCCACAGATACCCTCCCCAGCCCCCTTGGCTCTAATACCACATACTTGGCAACACTACAATATGGGCGCTTTCCTCATCCCACTTGGGCCTCGACACCCCACACCGGGCAGCCTTCCAACACAGACACCTTCCCTGCACTCCTCAGGCTTTGACACCCGCCATTGGAGCACAGCAGCTCCCCTGGCTTGCTTGATGCCACCTAATCATTTGGTGTCTGATTTGTCTGGGAAAGAAAGGGAACAGGAAGAAGGAGAGTCACTTTTGTATTTTATTTTGTTGTTTTTTAAAGTTTTTATTTACTTATCTCTTTAAAAAATGTTTTTATTTATTTCTGAGAAAGAGAGACAGCGTGAGCAGGGGAGGGTCAGAGAGAGAGGGAGATACAGAATCCAAAACAGGCTCCAGGCTCTGAGATGGCAGTCAGCAAGAGCCTGATGGGGGTCTCAAACCCACGGTGAGATCATGACCTGAGCTGAAGTCGGACGCTTAACCAACTGAGCCACCCAGGCACCCCTTTATATACTTATCTTGAAAGAGAGAGAGAGTATGCATGAGCAGGAGAGGGTCAGAGAAAGAGGGAAAAAGAGAATTCCAAGCAGGCTGTGTGCTGAAAGCACAGAGCCTGACATACAGCTTGATCCTGTGAACTGTGAGATCATGACCTGAGCCAAAACCAAGAGTCGGATGCTTAACTGCCTGAACCCAGCCAGCGCCCCCCCATTTTTTTATTTTGAAATTTTAAGTTGATTTAAAAAAAGATCTTATTGTTTGACTTTCTGTGACATCTTTTGGAATGCCATGTTTATCTTGATCTATCACTACTATTGCACAACTGAGGCATGTTTTCCTCTTATCTCCCTCGAAATACTTTTCTGTCTTGATTTCTAAAGGCAATGCCAAGTCCTGATAATTTTCCTTTATTATTGACCCCTTTTTCCTAATCTTCTGTATTTGTTTCCTTTCTTGTGCTCATTCATTAGATAATGACATTCTTTAGAGTCCTGTCTTCTCTCCTTTTATTCATGACAGAGCTTCTTGGTAGGATTCAGTAATGACCTACATGCTCTTCACTTGAAAATCTAACAGCTGGGCCTAACTTAGTCTAGAGCCAAGATGAGACTCCTAGTTCAGTAGCATAGCCCCACAATTACATGTATCACCCCTGAACACTAAGTGTACCTTTGGAAAGTAAGCTGCAGTTTATCGGTGGTACAATGACATAAGTCAAGTTCTCATGAGCCTGCTTGGGGGGTCTCAAGTCAGTGCACCACCAAGTTTCAGCAAGGACTTACATGGACATTGGGTTTCAGAGTTGGTGACTTGCAGCCCCTGAGATGAGATGGCAAGTATCATAATTTACCTCACTCTTTTAAAGTAGGGAGAGTGGGTAGTAATCAAAATTGTATGTATAAGATGTCAAGCTCATATCAGGAAAGCAGAAGATAGATCCAGGGGTACAGAATAGATGGCAGGTAGAAGTGCCCAAGGGATGCTAAGCAGGATAACACTGGCCTCCTATAAAACAAGCCTTCAGGACTGGGCATGTGTGAGTGCTAGGGGTCAGAAAAGGTGAGTGTTTTACCCAGGCGGGCAGTCAGAGGTCATAAAGAGCTTTGTTATCATGACCTTTCCTCTGTTTCTCTTTATTAATTGGTGAAGTTCTCATTGTTTTTTTCTACAAAGAAAGAAAACAAAACAAAATTCTTTCCAAAGCCACTTTTAGGAATATTTGTTCAGAGGATAAAACTGAGATGAAAATAAGGATTTCCAGCACTATATCAAAGTGATGTGTTAATCTCGACACAAATAAGAACAGAAAATTTCTGTATCTTACATAGTCCTTGTCACTTTTTTGGATTGATCAACTTTGGATTGTCCATTTACCTCATAGGAATAGCATGTGATCTATTTCTTTTTTATTTGTTTGCTTGTTTTAATAAATGATGATTTTAAAACCACTTAGCAATTGCAGGGAAGTTACTCTTCTTTTCATAGTTTGGTAATTTACTTCTAACTTTACAGCAATGGCATTAATGAGACTAAACAATGTATTTTAAAAGAAGTTGGATCAACCAAAGTAGGAATTTGCAAATCATTTTGGCCCTGTCCTCATTCTATCTCTTTTTGGACATAATCTGATTGATAGAGGAGTAGGGGCAGGGAGGCTGGATGTGGAAGAAATAGCAAAAAGAATAACAAAAAAGGCTGAGCTCATCTCCAGGCTGGGCTGTGTCTTAGCACTGATCACATTTATCAGAGTTCCCAAGTGTGGTGGTGACAAATCCTTTTTCCTGGCTTCTTGCCTTACACAGGATTAATAAATAATGAGCTCAATATTTTAGGAAAGGATTATTTCATTATCATATCTTTCTAAAACATTTACTTTGGTTACGAGCCATTATTGATTTGTATTTGAAACACAGTACTATGATAGATATCTATACCTATATTTATACATCTCAGATTAAAGACAACATGACAAATCACACATATAGGTCTATATACAAAAACACATTGCTACACAAATGAATGATAATCATTTTTCTAACACCAGCTTATAATTTTATTCTTTAAAATATTTATTTTGATTTTGTGGCTAGATTTGAAAAAGATAACTTGAGGAATGTCAGAGACGTTTCTGGAAGTTAAGTCTTCTGATTTCTCACATGGAATAATAGAAAGCATCATTTAAGTGGTAGGGTGGGGAGGAATGGGCAGAAGTAGATGGAAGTGGAAAGTTGGTCTGGGCACACCTGCTGAGTTTGTCCCAGAAGAGGAAATCGAGATAGGAGCATAGGTTTGATAGTCATCTTGTCAAACCAGCCCTTCTTAGAGAACAACTACCACTATTTAGAAATGAGTTATCTCCTTACTGATTTATTATCTGGGATAAAATAATCACAGCTCTCTTCCTAATGAGCAGAAAAGTTTTATATATATTTTTGATGTCAAAGGAGCAGAAGTAGCCAAAAGCATAGATGAATGCAATTGTGTAATATCTAGTAAATACCACTGTGCATCATAAACATTAAGTTCATGATAACTTTCATCCAAAAGTGGGATTAATTTGATCTAAACCAGATGAATGAGGAAAGCAGCTACTGTGTAAATAGTTCACTTGTTACTTTTCCAGATAGAAAACAAACCAGCTATAAATCTTTTGGGGCCATTTAAAAAGCCCAAAACTTTCATAGTTTTGTCAGGATAACATTAATTTTTGGAATCTTTAGAATGTAATATTTTCCAAAGATACTCTAACGGGTTAGATGAACAAATAGGCACATAAAATATTTTAAGTGATACAGCAGCAGATTTCTTCCCTACACTTTTTCAGTTTTAGGCTGGAACTAGTTTTTCTAGGTAATGCTATTAAGTTATATTCAAATAGGCATAAAGAAGGTTCTTTTTGTTCTGTAGACTCAGTGTACCGTGACATGTCCACAATGGAAGAAGAAAAGTCATTGCGGTATTTGCTTCAGACCACCTTTTTGTGGCTACAAAGCCATTAACTACTTCAGAAAAAAACAGGCAGTGATGTTTTCAATAAAAAATGCCATTATGTAACCATGTGTCAATATGTAAATGATCAGTGTTCCAGCCAGATCCTTTAGCCTGCCTTTAAGCCTCTTACCCTGCTATCCCTTTATACTTGGGATGCTTAAGACTAGTAAAAGGAGAGAGAAACAAAGAAAGGAGCAGAGCATCTCTTTTAATACAGTTTGAATCCTTTCCCCTCCGAAACAAAATTCTTTTGGCAGTATTTATCCAGCAACTCATTTTTCATCTTCCTCTCATTTTCTTTGCATGAAACTTCATCTCCTTTAGTTTCAGCGCCTATGATGAATTTTCAACTTTCTCTACATACTCTTCCTGTCCTGCCTTGGATTCTAAAGGCTGAGACCCTTTTGGTAAATAACAGTTGGAATTAGTTCTGTTTTGTTTTTCATTTTTTTAAATTGTTTATTTATTTTGAGGGAGAGAAAGACAGAGTGCAAGCAGGGAAGGGGCAGAGAGGGAGAGACAGAATCTGAAGCAGGCTCCAGGCTCTGAGCTGTCAGTACAGAGCCCAGTATGGGGCTGGAACCCACAAACCACGAGATCATTACCTGAGCAGAAGTCGGACACTTAACTGACTTAGCCATCCAGCTGACCCCAGAATGTTTTTATCCTGAGACTTCATCCCCACATGCCTTGGGGATAGAATCAACCAAGGGAATACAGCACTGTTTTATTGAACATTAGAATAAGGCTTTATATTGAGATCAGGTCCTTTTTTATTCGTTTCTATACTTCCCTCTCTGATGGATGGAACAGCTAACTCAGTGCTTGCTACACAGTAAAAGGCACTCAATAGATAATTGCTTGGAAATGGAGTCAAATATACTTGAGTTCTCGCTCTGGTCCTCAGACTGGGTCACAGGGAAGTTTCATTTTCTCTACTATAAGACAGGAGTAATGCAGGTTTTATGTAGCTGTTACTTTAACTAAATGAGATGACCTAGTTAAGAAGTGCCTTGTAGAGTTCTGAGAACATAGAAAGTCCTCAATAAATATTAGTTCCTTTCTCATTAGACTAGTTATTTAACTTTCCTGAACTGTACTCTCCTCATCTGTACAAGAGGTTAATGATATCCTGATGTTCTCCGCCCTCCAGAGGATTAAATGAGTTTAGGTTTATGACACTCTTTTTATAATATTAAAAAAAAAAAAACTGATGTGAGTTATTATTAAGGTATTGAAAATCTTTGTCAAACAGATGTTAAAACACTGATGGGCTAAGGAATTTAAGAACACGGCGACTGCTGAGAAATCCTTATGCAACTTTTCAGAGCTTTAGTTTCCTCATTTGTGAGATGGCCATAGCAAGAGAGCTGACCTCGCAGGACTGTGGTGATGGTTAAATGAGATAGTGTGCAGAACGCGCTCTGAATGGAGCCTGCAGTGTCTTTAGTACTCAGTGTGTCAGGATTGCATTAAGTAGATTCATCTTTCTTGTGTGTGTTTCTGTGAACCTGAGACTCTGTCTTCACAACTTCAAATTATTGATCAACTTCTTTTCATGCTCCTTTACGGAAGACATACCCCACCACCTTCTGATCTGAACAGAAAGGGTGGGAGGTGAAAAAATAAATGTGGAAGCAATTAAGGATGCTTCACTTAACTAAACTGATATTTTATATAAAGGCTGAGGTTTTCATTTAATTTTTAAAATGATTTAAGTTGGTCCTTTTTAACTATTGATGATCATACCAAAATTGAAGATCATTCTGCTGGAAAAATTATTATGTCTTGGTCAATAACATTGAAATGGAAATGAACAGAAATACACATTAAATTGTGTGAGCTAGAAAGGGACTTTTGTGGATGAATAGTAGGTGTTCACAGAATCTCAGATCAGCTAGGCTGGGAGGGGACACACTCTCAGGAGTAGGTCAAACTCTCAGTCTTTACTTTTACTTTTCTTTGTGTGCCAACTTCTCTGCAGACATGTTTTACTGCCCTGGCTTGCAGGTGGTCCTCCCTGCCTTGCCATGGCACGGGATCTTGAAGAAAAATGGCTGCCAAGAGACCACCACTAGGGTGTGGGCAGATCTCAACTCACCCAGAAGGGCTCGACTAGAGTAGCTTTCTTGCATAAAATAAGTATACACTATAAGGTCAAAGCAGGAAGTCTTTCAATGTCATAACCTTCTTAAAAAACCCAGAAGAGTAATAATAATTCTGTGTATGATCAGCTACATGTATTGTTAGAAAATGAAAACGGCTTATTTATTTACTAAATGGAAATGTATGAGATCCAATGTGTTTTTGACAATTCTATTTTGAACAAAATGCTCAGTACTGTTTCATATGTATTTTTAAAGCCAACTAAAATATAAAAATTATTTGAATTTTAACAGTGGGTCAGAAGATGATGAGTGGCAAAATTCCTATGGATTTATAAACCCTCTACATTTCAAGTTGATCATTTGGTCCTTCAAGTAGAATTTGTGCTCATAGGGTAGTCATAATAACTCACTCATGTAAATTACTGCTTTGCCATATCTTTAGTCTGCCCCCAAATTGTTTTTGGAGGCACCTTAATCTCTTCTGGCTTAATGGAAGTTGGCAGACAAGGCAGCAGGGAGCTATTGTGGATTTTCTGTTGAGTTGGGGCCAGAGCTCCATCCTGAATTAAGTTCATTAACAACATTGCCCTCACTGCTCACTCTTTCCCAGACTTTATTTTAAGATTTTAAAGGTTCTGTTGGATGAAAAGAACATGGATTTTAGAAATTAGTAGAGTAGTCAGTATCTGGGAGACTGAGAAGAAGACTAAGGAAGTGATCTTTAAAGTTTATGAGTTTAAATAAGTTTTCATTAGGCTGATAACATCTTAACACTTTAGCTCATAACCCAGACCTATGTATTTACACATATTTTTAAATGATATGCATGTATACTATATATAATAAAGCACATGGCATTTTAGCTTTGTTTCTATAGCAGCACCTATAGTTTGCAAATAAATAACAAAATATAATATTTTTCTAAAATTATAAATATGGACTTAGCAATGATTATTAGGCTATGCAGTTATTTGGTAAGCATAGCACTAAGCAAATTAGCAGACAGATCCTCTACAGTGATTTATTTTGTGTATTGACTTAATTGATGGTTGATGTCAAGAAGTACAAAGAGTTGATGACGATGGTAATATCAGCCACCAGGGTCTGATTCATAAAGAATATTTCACCAGGCATTTTAAGAGGCAGTCATTTAGAAATACCCAGGCAGCCTTGGAAGAATCTTGCAATAAGTAATTAGATCTGACATTTCTCTTTATGATAGAGCTTATTTTCAAAGAATAAGAGATTTCATAGTTTACCCCAGGCTGCTGTTATCTTTGATACTAAGCATATGACCTTTCAGAACATTATAGGTTTGGTTTCTTTAATAAAGTATTTGATTCCTCTTGGACAAAAGCCAACTCTCTGTAGGTCTCCATCTTTTCATTTATAATATGAGCTTGTAAAATGAGAAGACCTATAATCTTAAAAGGTTTGTTAACAGATTTAGGAGCATCTAAAAAGCTGTGAATATTAACTAAGCCTGTCTGCAAAGAGCTGTGGAAGGAGGCAACAACTTTTGACTTTAAAAGCCAAAAATTCTATATGCCTGGGATCTCACTGAGGAGAACTGAGTATAGGAGAATCTGCTGCAAGGAATGTGGTTCAAGGTAGCAAAGCAAGAAAACAAAACAGGGTCTCAAACTTAAACATGCTTTTCCTACATGTATTTTCCTACATGTATTTATTTTTTTTATGCCTTTAAGAGTTGATTCTAAGAATAAGCCAAACTGTGGGGCTTACTTTTCATTCTTGCTTCAGGCCTTCTTGGACATTGGGTTTGTGCCTGAACTTCAGTTATATTTAGCAAAGGCAATATAGGGACTTTCCTAGAAAGCTTCTGTGAAGGAAAAATGTTATAATTTCAGCTATTCCAGCACATACAAATTTTTTTCCACAACCTATAATTGTTCTAGCCATACGTATGTATCTGGCACATAGTATGTTCTTTAAAAAGTGTTTATTGAATAAATAAATGCTATTTAGAGAGAAGCATCTCAGTATTTGAATAGACAAAAATTTCAAAAGGACTAAAGTCTGGGTATGATTTTATTCTGATGACTATTGCCCTAGTGAATAATTGGGTTCTGTAATTTATTTTTAGTAAACAAGACAAATCTGTCCCCAGTTAACTCCATTTTGAAGAAAGGCTGACTTCTCTTTGTTTTAACTTTGTTCCCTGTCTCCTGCCTTTTTTGTTTCCTTTGTCTCTCTTCCTCATATTTTTTCCCTGTTGTCTTGTTTTCCTTCCATTCTTCCTCTTCTTCCTTCCTGTTCTTTTCATCTTCTTTCCTTAATATCTTCCCTTTTCTATAGGCAGTCATAAGATGAGGCAGGTATTTTTTTTTTTTTTTACAAATAGTTTATTGTCAAATTAGTTTCCACATAACACTCAGTGCTCATCTCCACAAGTGCCCTCCTCCATGCCCATCCCCCCTCCCCCCAACATCCATCAGTCCTCAGTTTTTGTCAGCATTCAAGAGTCTCTCATGGTTTGCCTCTCTCCCTTTCCCCCACCATTTCCGCCCTTCTTCTCCCCCTTGTTCCTCAGTTAAGTTCCTCCTAATCCTCCTATACGTGCAAACATATGATATTTGTCCTTCTCTGCCTGACTTATTTCACTCAGCATAACACCCTCAAGGTCCATCCATGTTGCTACACATGGCCAGATTTCATTGTTTCTCATTGCCATGTAGTATTCCATGGTATAGATAAACCACATCTTCTTGATCCATTCATCTGTTGATGGACACTTAGGCTCTTTCCATGTTTTAGCTATTGTGGAGAGTGCTGCTATGAACATTGGGGTACATGTGCTCCTATGCCTCAGCATTTCTGTATCCCTTGGGTAAATTCCTAGCAGTGCTATTGCTGGGTCATAGGGGAGTTCTATTGTTAGTTTCCTGAGGAACCTCCACACTGTTTTCCAGAGGGGCTGTACCAGTTTACATTCCCACCAACAGTGTAGGAGGGTGCCCGTTTCTCCACATCCTCGCCAGCATCTAGAGTTCTCTGATTTGCTCATTTTAGCCACTCTGACTGGCGTGAGGTGGTATCTCAGTGTGGTTTTGATTTGTATTTCCCTGATGAGGAGGGATGCTGAGCATCGTTTCATGTGTCTGTTGGCCATCTGGATGTCCTCTTTGGAGAAGTGTCTGTTCATGTCTTCTGCCCATTTCTTCACTGGGTTGTTTGTTTTTCGGGCGTGTAGTTTGGTGAGTTCCTTATAGATTCTGGATATTAACCCTTTATCTGATATGTCATTTGCAACTATCTTTTCCCATTCCGTTGGTTGCCTATTAATTTTCTGGGTTGTTTCCTTGGCTGTGCAGAAGCTTTTAATCTTGATGAGGTCCCAACAGTTTATTTTTGCTCTTGATTCCCTTGCTTTTGGGGATGTGTCAAGTAAGAAGTTGCTGCGGTGGAGGTCAAGGAGGTTGTTTCCTGCTTTCTCCTCTAGGGTGTTGATAGTTTCCTGTCTCACGTTCAGGTCCTTTATCCATTTTGAGTTGATTTTTGTGCATGGTGTGAGAAAATGATCTAGTTTCATTCTTCTGCATGTTGCTGTCCAGTTCTCCCAACACCATCTGTTAAAAAGGCTGTCTTTTTTCCATTGGATATTCTTTCCTGCTTTGTCAAAGATCAGTTGGCTGTATACTTTTGGGTCCACTTCTGAGTTCTCAATTCTGTTCCATTGGTCTATGTGTCTGTTTTTGTGCCAATACCATACTGTCTTGAGGATGACAGCTTTGTAGTAGAGGCTGAAGTCTGGGATGGTGATACCTCCCGTTTTGGTTTTATTTTTCAGTATTACTTTGGCTATTCGGGGTCTTTTGTGGTTCCATACAAATTTTTGGATAGTTTGTTCTAGTTTTGAGAGGTATGCTGGTGCAATTTTGATTGGAATTGCATTGAATGTGTAGATAGCTTTAGGTAGTAATGACATCTTAACTATATTTATTCTTCCTATCCATGAGCATGGGATGTTTTTCCATTTCTTTGTGTCTTCTTCAATTTCCTTCATAAGTTTTCTATAGTTTTCATCATACAGATCTCTTGTATCCTTGGTTAGGTTTATTCTGAGGTATTTTATGGTTTTTTGTGCAGTTGTGAATGGGATCAGTTTCTTGATTTCTCTTTCGAAGCAGGTATTTTTTATAATAAAATAATTTCTTCTAACATACATTAAATTAATTTTACTTTTGGTAAATATAATACATTTATGATATTTCCTAAATCTTAAAAAAGTCTGTTTTCCATTTTTAATCACTTTCTCTTTGAATCATTCAGTTTTCCAAATATCCAACCATCCTGTTAGTATAGATGTAATCAGTAAATATTTATGGGGAAATACCATATGATTTCATATATTTAAAATTACTATTTAGAAAGAGATCAAAGAGAGGCTCCTAAACACCAGTAAAGAATTAATTTTAGAGAATAATAAGCCTAAACTAGAAAGTTTCCAAGCTACTTTATAAATAGAACAATAGCAAATATTTTCCCTGGCACTAGCTCACTCCTTTTCTAATAAATCAGTTCTGAGTAAATTCTTTGTTGGTTGGAAAGAAAGATTGGCATTTCACTTTCTGTGGTCATTTTCAATAAGCAGGTAGATAGAAACACAAAGAAATGAATAGATGGGAGCCTGAGGCAAGGAATGACAGTTCCCCCAAGATGAGAGGAGAAATATGAAGGATGTCCTTAGGTATACCTAAGCCTTCTCACAGCAGTGTCAGACTTGCACAACCCACCATGTTTCCTGGAGATCGGTAACCATCTGGGTCCCATTTGATCTGAGAAGAATGGAGCAGAGAGTCCAATTCCAGGGTAGAACACTAACAAGATAATGCCTTGTCATTGTGTTGATCTGTTAGAAAGTTGGTGGCCCCACATAAGACATTTCAGGTGTCCTAAAGGCAATTAACCACATGATGTATGAGAATCCAACCGTAGCAAATTCTGTGTAAGGGCATAGGGGAACTCTTTTTTGCCTACCACTGAAGCTCGATGGGAAATATCATTTGCTCTCTTAGCAGAAATCCACTTTAATTAAACAGTCTGTCTTCTTCAACACTCTTACCTTGGCTTCTGTGACACCTGTTCTCTTCATTTGTCTCTCACTGTTCTTTCTGTTTTATAAATAAGTTCATAATGTAGCTTATATTAATTTTCATTTTGTATGGGTCAGTGGATCCTTCATTAAGATAAGTTCTTCCCCATCTGGTATTTGATGGACTTTGTTTATATTAAATTAACTCAAAGATACTAGTGCTGGGCTGTGTGGCTCATGTGGTTCAAGTTGATGCTGTGTTGAGTCAGAGCAGATGAAAATTTAGCTGTTTCAATGTTTCTATGAAATAAAAATTGGAGTTTTATTTGAAATCTCTGAAATATTGTTTGATATACTGCTTACTGCTTTTGGAAGAGGAAAAGAATTTGTAGAGAAAACATTAAGGCTGAAAACATTATATTTTCTTATGCTGAAGCAGTCCTAAGAAAGTAAAATGCAAATGACTACAAAGGATTATAATATGAATACCAGGAATAGCATTTATCTGTTTGGATAGATAAACATAAGCCAAAGGGCAATATTTCTTCAGAATTTTGCCTGGGAGTGATTACATTGGAGTACTCTGTGATTTCTGAAATATGGTTGTTTTCTAGGACTTTCTTTATGCCTCTGGAGGGCCAGGTTGCTGTTCCCTTTTTTGGTGATTTACTCAAATACTCTGAAATCTGTCTTGATCTCTTCTTGTTCCATAATAATAATTGCTTCTCTTTCATAAAATTATAGCTTCAAGGAGTAAATATTATGTAATAAAGGAAATGGACATAGCATGCAGAATAGACATATTAGATGGAGTAACCCTTAAATATTTGAGTGGTTGAATTTGAAAGAGAGATTTATAATCCAGCTAGCATTCATTACTTGATTATTATGTGACAGGTATTATACTCAGCGCCTCCACATAAATTGCGCTATTTAAGTTCAAATCAATATTAATACACAGACATTATTGATTATATTATCATATTATCCCATCTTTCAGATGGAGAAATCCAGACACAAAGCAGTTCAATAATTTTCCACAGGACGCACAGATATGAACTGGCGGGGCCAACAGCTGAACATGGGTATTCTGACCCTGGAGGGCTTACTAAACCACTCCAACTCACTACTTCCTTTGCTTTGTATGCCTCTGGCCAAGACAAGAAACATTGACCAAAGGAAGTCACAGCAAGGCAAGTGATGGCTAAATATTAAAAAGAACTTTGTAAAGATGAGATCTGTACAAAGTAGAATGAAGTTCTTTAGGAATGATTGATGTCCCCTTGGTGGATTTTCCATTGGAAATGTAATGAAGACTCACTAGAAATGTTGCAATGAATATCTTTACTGCAGGGCAAGATTAAACTATTTTTAAAACTCTTTTTTCCCCCCTATCATAGTGTCTTTGATACTATGTGGATATGTCTACTTGAAACCTTGCCATCAAGTGTAGCTGTCTCTGACGTGTCCCACACAAACTGCCCGTCGGCTCACCTGGACTAACTCTAGCCCTCAGGTTCTTTTTTTACAAAAATCTATAGAGGGTTAGCAAATGCAGTCTGGCATGGAAGATGAAAGGCCATGAACTTCAAGGCTTAGAAGGAAGATAAAGAGAAGACCAAGTGAAGAAAAAGGAAAGAAAGAGAATGGGTAAGGTTCTCTTCTTTTGAAATTAACAACTTAGGATTTCTTTTAAATTTTTTAATTAAAATGGTTATCTGTATACAGATGCTTCTTACTTTGTAAACCCATTAGTTTCCAATAAAGTGTTAGACTTATTTGTTTTTAAGTTCAAGTCCAGAATATATTTGTATGAAATAGGTTAGTAAATGAGTTCTTCAAAGGTTTGCAGTTTTGCATATTCCATCCCAATGATGTCTCTCTTGGTAAGGATCTTTTTATAGAATCGTTCGGTATTGTACATTTTGCTGTTAACATTAATCTGCATACTGTTATCATATTTGCATCCATGATACCAGGTAAAAGTTATGCTTGTGGTGAAAATTTTATAAATGGTATTTTACCTGACTAGCTTTTAATTTTTCAAACTCCTATATTTCTTCTGAATTAAAAGTAGGTTATTTTCATTCTGTGAGTTGCCATTGCTCGTTGATTATCAGTTGCCTAGACACAGAATTTTTTACAGGTGATATGATTTTCTTTTTATCTTTTAGAAATATTACAGTTGAAACACCCATCCTATATGTCTGTATAATATTTTTCAATTTCTTATTACTTTCATTTAAAAATATATCTATTTTTATTTTCATCCTAATCTTGTGTTCCTATTCACTCTCATTTCTTTTTTACTTAGTTGGAAAAGACAATGTGTCAGTCAGGATAGTTTAGTTTATGCTGCAGTAGCAAAAATGCAAAACCTCAATGGCAGAGTCTAACTGAAGGTAAAGTGCTCATGTTACATGTCCAACAGTGGAGGTGGGGGTCTACTTCAGCAAGGCAGGCAGTCCTCACTGTCCCATGCTGGCTTTCTTCGAAGTTTTTAGCTTCAGAGGAAAAAGGGGCAAGAGTTGAACACTAGCGATTAAATGCTTCCTCCCAAAGTGGCATGTGTTACTTCCCTTCACATTCCATTGGCTAAATCAGGACGCACTACCACTCTTAACTTCAAGGAGGTGGGAAAGCACAATCCTTTATGAACTTAGGAGTACAGTACAGGCTCTCTTATTTTGCCAATATAAACACTGGTAATAGTCTACCGCATACTGGGTTTTTTACTTTTCTTAAACCCTCTCAAATCTAAGCGCTGCCACATGACGCATGCCTCAGCAGGTTAATTTGCCATGCTATAGCTGACCTGAAATGACCATACTTACAATATTTCAATGGTATTCAGGGGTGAGGTGCTTGGCTTTGGATGAAGACTTTGTGTGTATCTGTGAGAGTACTGTAGTTGAAAACACATTGATTTCAGTAACACAAGGCTGGCATGGACTCCCTTTGTACTGACCTTCAATGCTTTCCTGTGGTGCAGACCTATTTTGGGAGAGCTGGTCAGCTGGGTCAGCATTATCTTGGAAAAACATTGGAGCTGCTTGCTTGGTCCTGGGAACCATGAACCAAGGCCCACTTCGTAAAGGTGATGGGGAAGCAATGAAGATGGTATTCCTGACTTTACTAAAATAATAATTTTTAAAAGCCCAGTGGCATCAAGTTATATACTCTCGGCCTTAGTCTCCACATAACCAATTCAGAAATGGCCTCATTATCTTTTGTTAGTTTAAAATGAACAATCCTTCAAAGCAGTGTTCAGGAGTAGGTCAAAGTAGAGTTAACAGAACCTTCAGAATCTTTACAAATGTCTTCTAAATGTGTTTATTTTAGAAGTGCTTAAACTTTGACATTAGTTATAGACTTAAGAATTTAAACACCCTGTATCATGTAAAAGCTCTAACTTGTTGAATATTGTTAAAAGGTAACAAGTGTAGAAGTGACAACCGTTGGGGAAAAGCTACCTCACTTTTATTTCTGCAGAGATCTGAATACTGCTCCTGAAGGCCTTACACAACCCTAGGGATACCTCTTCCCTCCCTTCCTTTCCCCTCAACTCCCTCTTCTCTCCTCACTTTCTCCCTTTCAGTCTCCTCTTTCAGACTGTCTTTCTTTCTCTTTCTTTTTCTCTTTTCTTTCATACTTTGAATTAACAAGAGATAAACAGTTCTTTCTGAAATGTGTTGTTTGGCAGTCTAGCTCTTAACCTTATACTATTTATTGTTCTCTTAGAGAATGACTTAAGCATTACAGAAGTATATGGAAAGTACTCAAGCTAACTTGCTCCTCTCCTTAACTAGATAATAATTAAGTGCATTTGATATTTTTAAAAATGAAGTGTAGGCAATCATTAATTACAATTTTGTTGTTTCTTTTTTCTTCCTCTTAATTTTCTATTTCTTTGGAAAGGATAGGATACAATTTTGTACTGTTGGATAAACCTTGACAGGAGCTAGATTTAATATGATGGATAATGATACATGTTAATCAAGTGAAACTTTATTTTTATTTATTTTATTTATTTTTTGAGAGAGATAGGGGAGAGGAGAGAGAGAGAGAAAACCCCAAGCGGGCTCTGCACAATCAGCACAGAGCCTGATGAGCCATGAGATCATGACCTGAGCTGACATTGAGTTGGATGCTTTACCAACTGAGCCACCCACATGCCCCAATCAAGTGAAATTTTATAAACTCCTCCCACCAGCTTACCTTAGCATCAGTGCTGATTTAGGGAGCCTTTTTCTCTGACACAGCTGCTCTTCCAACTTAGTCTTTTGAGCCTCCTAATCTTTCTGGCATAAAACAACTTACTTAAGGTTAACTAAAAGACTTTTTTTTTCCTGAAGTGATAGGTAAAATTTCTTTTCATAAACAAAAAGTAAATAAATTTTTAAAGAGAAAAGATGTACAGATTCTAAATAGTCCAAGTGTAATCAAAATAAATTCTACTACATTTCCACCAGATGGCACCCCCCTTTTGAACTTTGGAAGGATTCTAAAGGCTGAGGAAATCCACTTTTATTTTAGAAATGGGATTGGTACCAGAAAATCTTCAGCCAATGGAATTGAATCACTAGAAAATAATACTTAATAAGGCTTAAACTATTCTAAGATGCTTCCAAAGTAAAATGCATAATTAGATAATATGTTTAATTTGAGAAAAGTTAAGTCAATATAAATAAAGCCAATTCTGGTTTAACCTGAACTCCACAGGACTTGAGTTCTACAAAATTTTAATTTTCATATGATCTTTCTAACCAGCTCTCATTTTGAGTACCTCCTTTAACTTTTTAGAAAGCACAGCCACTAGAGTATATTTAGCAATCGAGTGTCCTAAGTGAAGATTTAATTTAATTTGTAAATCAATCATCAACTTGCCAGTCAAACATTCCTAGGTAAACACTATAACATTTTGTCCAAAACCATGAGATTGGCAGTGTGGATCTTCCAAGTTAAACAATTTGAGGCCAAGTCTGCTAGCTACACATTTTTTTGTCCAGGCGCGTGGCTCCGGAATCTCTGGCTAAACTCTCCCACTGTCCATGCCGCTCTTCCTCGGTGACCTTTTCCATAACATATTTTGCCTTTGTCACCCCAACACAGTCAGTCAGTGGAAAAGCATTCTGTTTCACAGTCCCGTATTCACGAAAGACTTCCATTTTTCATTTTTATTGAGTAAGATCTAAATTGGATGATGTCTTTTGTTTTCTTTGGAATTTTACTCATTGATGATAAACAAGCATAATGAGAAGCCAGGAACAGATTTTTGCTATTCAGAGAGAACAAGGGCACATAAGAGAGCTTCATGCATTTGCTATAAGGAAAGTCTTGTACCTCTTGCTGCTCATATGTGATACAGAGCCTATGTCCTGAGGTTGGTAAATTTGCTAAAGTTATTGAAGACTGTCATGGAGAAGGGAGGGGGCCCAGTTAAGACTGATTGACTTAGTGGGAGCTATGACTGGTGTTCCATAAATGGCTTCTATGACACTTGCCTTTCAGTTTGACAGTGATTTTTTCTCAGTTCTGAATTTGCTCAAGACCAAGATAATTAGTGTCTCACCTTGTGAGATGAAATGGAAAAAAAACGAAAGAAATATTTAAGGTTTTGCAATGGTATTCTTTCTTCAACAGTCGTCATTTTATTTCTTCTACTACAGTTCATACTTTCCACAAGTATCACATTATTTGATCTCTAGAAGGTAAGTATGGATAATAATATTTAATAGGACCACAGAAGATATATTTTTTTATAACTAAAAATTTCTGTGGGAAATGTTATTTACTTATACCCTGTTAAGGGCATCTTAACAATCTGTCCACATGGTTGCCAGATTTAACAAGTAAAAATACAGGATGCCCAGTAAAGTTTGAATTTCAGGTAAATAATACATAAGTTTTTAGTATAAGTATACCCCTTGCAATGTTTGAGACATACTTTTTAAAAAAGCTAGTCACAGTTTATTTGAAACTCATTTAACCAGGTATTTTATATGGCAACACCACCTGGTAGCTGATTCTTCTAGATGCATCCCTCCTTCACAGTTGCCACAAGGACTGTGGAAAAACTTCCACACAGACAAATCTGTCAAGACTCCTCAGCCTTTCTGCCAACATCTTACTCTTCAAGTATGAACTCCTGGTCTTAAGAAATGAACCACTGGGGGCGCCTGGGTGGCTTAGTCGGTTGGGCATCCGACTTTCGCTTGCGTCATGATCTCGCGGTTCGTGGGTTCGAGCCCCGTGTCGGGCTCTGTGCTGACTGCCAGCTCAGAGCCTGGAGCCTGTTTCAGTCTGTGACTCCCTCTCTCTCTCTGACCCTCCCCTGCTCACGCTGTCTCTCTCTCTCTCCTAGAAATAAATAAAACATTAAAAAAAAAAAAAAGAAATGAACCACTGTAATTTGCTGTTTGAGGGAAACAATTCCACACTACCTTTATTTGGAGTTGCAGAGCCAATATGATAAAATCTGCCAGAGTGGTTTCTGGATTCTCTGAGGAAAGTCTTCTGAAGAAGAGCTGTGCCTGACGTAGCTCTCCTAACTTCAGTTCACGGGGTTCTAGGAAATAAGCTCCCTGAGGCCCTCTGGGTTGAGAGTATTTAGATTAACTTTGATTTTGATCTTACCTAGCAGGAAACCGACCCGGGAAGAAATTATTTATCATGACGGTCATCGTATTTTACCTCTGCCCTCCATGCCTTGCAATGAGGAATGGCTGCAGAGAATAAAAATTTATTATGTGAATCACAGAGAGTTTGTCTGGGAAAAGTTATGAAACCAACCCCATATTGTTTCTTTTCCTTTTTAGTGGAGGAAATAGCATGGGCCTTGGGAATGCATTCAAAAGTTCATCCTGGTTCTCACATGTGTTTATCTCAGAGTAACCTATAAGTATTCTTTCAGAAATACTACAAAATAAATCTTCCTTAAGAAAGAGGAAAAAGGAAAATTATAGCATTAAGAACATCCCTTAAAACACACTTGTAAATATTTAACTTTGCTTTAATATATGCTTAAAAAGGACTGATAGTGATGTGTATAGCATTATGTTCAGAGTTAGTAGGTGTAGTGGATATACAAAGAGAGAAAAATCAGAATTCTTATCTAACCTGAGATGATAATCTTGTAACAGGTGAGACTGATATATGCATGTGAATTAGTTAAGCAACACTACAAAGAAGTGTATGAGCAAGTGCCAAAGTTGTTCGTAGAAAGAATAAACATATAGTAGTTTACTGAAATTGGAAATGCATGGAGGCTTGAGTGGACTTTGAAGAATGGGCTCCATGGGAATTAATGAAGGGGGATAGGAAGCAGCATGAAAAAGGGCTGGGAACGGGCAGGAGCTTTTGAGGGTCAATGAAGACCAGGTCTAGATAGAGGAGAGACTCCCTGTTGAAGCAAATGTGAAGATCAATTTGCACAAGGAGAATGACATAGTATTATAATAGGGTAAGGAATTTACACTTGGTTCTCTAGGCCATGGGGAGCTCTTGTAGATTTAGAATCATGGCATGACATGCTGAAAGTGCTGTGGCAATAATCTGTAAGATGGAGAAAAGGGGAAAAAGATGGATTTTGCACAGTATATGTGTGAAGTGGTTGTGCACATTCACGCAGTGTTAGTCTAAAAGCCAACAAAAGATTTCTTAATGCCTATAAATTAGTAAATGTAACACACATGCAGATGTACACAGAGATGCACATAGCATGCATGTAAAGCATACTCTTTGCTCTTTTCTTCCCAAAGAATTACTCTTTGCTTTGCTATGCAATCCCCAGGAGAGGATTACTGAAAGCTGAGTGAATTTCTTACATGACCTCTGTTCTTTGTCGTGACTACCTCTAGGTTGAGCTGTACATTGTGTTCATTCTGTGTTTTTGGGTATTCCTTCATCACTGTGTTGCAAAGGGGGAAAGGTAGGCAACTGTAGCTCTCCTTGTGAGAGTTGTACTTTTTTTTTTTTGAAGATTCTGAAAGTCTTTATGATTATAAATAAATTAAAACCAGAAGGAGTGGTCTCCCTTTGCTACATAATTAAAAATAATCTTTCAACTGACATGATTGAGTGTTAAGGGAAATCCTAGCTGCAGTTATTTCCAGAACAATTCCTAAAGACTTTTGGAATGCAAAACCCATTTGTTGCATGCAAGTGGAAAATAAGTTTTTGTTGTTGTTTTTTTTATGTGCATTTTGAGGGAAAAGCAAATAAATCCAGCATGGTGAGGTCTCTGATGCTTTCAATATAAAAAAGGAAATGTACTGTAAATAACATACAGATTCGAAGCTTGGTTCTGACTAGTTTTTCCTGTGTTGTAAAAAATAGTTCCAGAATCCTGAGAGAATACAGAATGGGAATAATGTTGTTCTGAAAGATTTGTGCTGTTCCAAAACAGATTGTCTTTTATTGCAGTACCTATTACTTGTTTTTATTATTGCTTGCAGTTCATCTTGGTTTTTATTGTTGTCTTAATTCCAGAGTCCAGAGGATTCTGGACTGTGTCTCCACAATGAAATCAAAAGTAGAGATTGAGGGGCACCTGGGTGACTCGACTGAGCATCCAACTCTGATTGCAGCTCAGGTCAAGTCATGATCTCAGGGTTGTGGGATCCAGCCCTGTGTCAGGCTCTGCATACAGCCTGCTTATGTCTCTCTCTCTCTCTCTCTCTCTCTCTCTCCCCACCTCTTCCCTGTTCTGCCTTCCCACCCCACTGCTCTTGTGTGCTCTCTCTCTCTCTCTTAAAAAAAATAAAAAGATTGAAACTGGATTAATTCACATGCTTTTATCAGGTCTCAGATGGGCTTTGGCTAATCAAGAAGTCAATATCTGGATTAGGGTTCTTCAGAGAAGCAGAACCAAGAAGGTATATGGTCAACCAGGGACCCAAGTCTGAGTCCAAAGACCTGAGAACCAAGAGCTCTGATGTCTGAAGGCAGAAGATACATGATTCAGCTCAAGCAGAGAGTGAATTTGCCTTTCCTAGGCCATTTTGTTCTATTTAGGCCCTCAACAGATTGTGTGATGCTTATTTGCATTGGTGAGGGCATGATTCTTTACAAAACTCTACATTCAAATGTTAATCTCTCCCAGAAACTCCCTGATAGACACACCCAGAACTAATGCTTTACCAGCTATCTGGGCATTCCTTAGTTTAGTCAAGTTGACACAACTTAATCAACACAATCTCAATGACCTTAGTATATAAGTAGATAATTGAAATATGACTCAACTGGTAATCACTTAGAAGAAACTTAACACCACTTCTGTCTCCCAAGAGCATTCAACTTTATTCAAATGTATATTTAGAAGTGGTGAAGAACATGTTAAAGAATCAATTAGTCCATTATTTATGTACTTGCTATTCTTTTTAAAATTTTTTTTGTTTTAATTTTATTTTTGAGAGAGAGAGACAGAGACAGAGACAGAGAGAGAGCACAAGCTGGGGAGGGGCAGAGAGAAAAGGAGACATAGAAGCAGGCTCCAGGCTCTGAGCTGTCAGCACAGAGCTGGATGCAGGGCTTGAGTATGCAAGCTGTGAGATTGTGACCTGAGCTGAAATAGGATGCTTAACTGACTGAGCCACCCAGGTGCCTATATGTACTTACTATTATGATAAATGGTATGAAAAAAATGATAGAGTTATTAGAAAACCAAAGAGGAGGAGACATACATATGCTTGGGGATTCCTTGTAAAAATGATTTTTAAGCTGAACCTGAAGATGGAGAGGTTCTAGAGAGATGAAGGAAGCTGAAGAGCAGGAAAGAACGCCAGGCAGAGGAAACCATATATGGAAAAGACTAAAAGCAAGAAGCTGGCACATGCATAGAGAAAAGCACAATCCAGGGTTGGAGTTCAGAAAGGGTGCTGAATTCCATATATATATTTTTTCACAATTATTCATTTCCTATCTGCCCTTGGATACCTTCCTTTCCTATTGATTTTGAGACTTGACCATAGACAGTCTCTGGATAATGCAACATACATGGACATGATATTTTTCATGTATAAGCTAAAACTTTAAGTGCAATAGTATGGCTTAGGTGGACCTTCTTTTCCCTTCTGTCTGCCTCAATGGCATAGCACGCACTGTAGATATGGGCTGATCCTTTAGGCTTTCATTGCCAAATGTGAAACCACGGAGTGTATCACATTTTCCTTATAGCCCAAGTAAGAGTTATAGAGATTTAACTGGCTGAGAGTTGACATGGAATGTGAGTGACAAATAATTATGGCTCTTTGGAGTGATAAGCCACTGAGATTTGGGGCATTTGCTTATTGGACATCACCAATTCAACAAAAGCTAAATTATTTTGAGGGGAAAAAAGCCAGAGAGATACAGAAAGACCAGACCATGCAGGGAATTTTAAGTGACATTAATGATTTTGGTTAATCATATTAATGATTTTGGCTAATCATAATGAAAGAAGACTTTGGTTACCTCCATGTAGACCTGAAACTTTCTGGGTGGTTCTTCTTTCCAGTTGGTCTCTTGGCTCAGGTGGAACCCTAATGGTAAAGCATCCTGATGGGAACCAAAACTACCCCCTTATGCAATAAGGACCACCCTGAGCCAGCAAGACCCCACCAGTGTTTGACTCCAAGTCAAAGACCAATTTGATCTTCATTGCCTACCTGCACATACCCACCCACCTTTGCCCTGCATTATCTTTATATAAACCTGGAAAGATTTTTTTAGCATTTTTGAGACAGGCTTTAAGATACTAGCCCTCTGTATTCCTGGTGCTGGCCTCACTGAAATCAGTTCCTTTCTTATTTCACCATTACTCATTTTTCTGCCTTTGGATTTTGTCAGTAGAGAGCAGCCACACTTGGTTTGTGTGGGACCCTCAGGGCTAGGTGCTCCTGCATCCCTGCTCCTCAGCTACCACAAGAACCGTGGGAAGTCTTTGAAGTGAGATGTTGGAATAGTCAGAATATTTTTGTAAGAGAAAAAGAAAAAAACTTATCCTGGCTATACCAAAAACAACAATAAGAAAAGAATGCAAGTAACCATTGAGGTTATTGCAATAAGGGAGATGATCTAAAATTTATCAAATACTTAAAACTATCACGCTCTCTTTTAAGCAGTTTACCTGTGATAGCTAATGAAATCCTCACAATGAGGTAGGCTATTTTTCTCCTGTTTTAAAGACGAAGAAACTGAGGAACAAGGAAGACAAGCAATTTTGCCAAGGTTCCAGATATATTAAATAGCAGAGCCAGGAATCAGACTTCAACAGTCTGGCTTCACTGACTGAATTCTCAACCAGAGGGGTTTAGGGGAGAAATTAACTAGCATTGAGGGAAGAGACCTGGATAGACTTAAAAGGAGTTGAGAGATATTCACAAAGTAGAAACAGCAGGACATGGTTATTGACTGGCTATGGGAGATGAGAGAGGAGAAGATGTTAAAGATGACTTCCAGATTTGTGAAATGGGTAATACGCAGAGAGGGGATACCAGAGAGCATGAGTTGGGAGGTAAGTCTTAATTCAGACTGTGAACTGCTTGAGGGCAGAACTGTGTTATCAAGCTTTTGCTTTAGGTATCGCAGAGACTCAGTGATGGTTTATAAAAATGATTCATATACTTATAAAAATCTATATTAAAGTATTATGGGACTTTAATATCACATTTTTTTGTGTGCATCAAGATAAGTTTTTCTTAAAGGTTTCTGTTGATAGAATTCAGATTTTAATCAGAGAAAACACTCATTTTTGTCATGCATTTTTTTTCATATAAACAAGGTCAGTGTTTTCACTGTAATTTTGTACTTTATCACTACCTCTTTTTATTAGCGGGAAATGCTAATTCCTAAGATGGAACCACATGCTACTTGGCAATTTTATTATCCAGATTAGAGCAAATTTAATGTGATTCATGGCTTCAACATAAAACAGCACTTATACTGTAAATTGAGAGTGAAGGAACAAGCATTTACCCCGGGACAGCTTTGTGCCAACTCTATATTGACAAGTTACAAAAAGGTTATTTCATTTAGTCCTCACAACCAATCTTTCACACATTAAAAGCGTTTTGCCTTCGCTGCAAACTCTTCCAATTGCATTACATTTCTGGATTATAATAGTTTTTAGATCATACTATTTTTTCTTGAGAAATTTTTAATGTTTTGTAGTATTTATTACTAAGCATGAATAATACATGTAAACTTCCTTTAAACCCACAGAATTCAAATTATGCTGATATATACATATGTGTATATATATATCTTTTTAAGTAGGCTTCACGCCTAGGTCAGAGCCCAACACAGGGCTTGAACTCACTACCCTGAGATTGAGACCTGAGCTGAGATCAAGCATCAGGCACTTAGCCAACTGAGCCACCCACAGGATCCTATGTTGACATCTTAAGGAAGCTGGCATCTTTTCAAATCTTTGCTGCCAAATTACCCCGTACTGTTTTAGAGCCCAAGAGAGACACTTGCTGTTTTTCTGTTTTAATGACACATGCTATCTCTTTATTCTTTCCCCCTTCTTGGCTGGGGTTAGGGTTACCTAACTGCCTTCTGCTGAGACACTTACGTACCATCTTGAAGTACAGAGGGACATGGGACTGTCAGGCCAGAAGGAAACAGAGAACAGAGTAAGATTGATGTAAGGATGTCAGGAGACAGAGAAATATTTGTGCATCATCTGTGTGTCTGAGGTGAACATATGTGGCCAAGGTGACATATAATCTCCAACAAACAGTGGGACAGATCCACTCACAATAAGAGCAGCTGCATCAGTAGTTAACATGTAAGTCCCAACCACAAATCCTTTTAGCTGAACATCAGGCTTGGGAGTAATTGGCTAAGTGTGGTATTTGTGAGTTTTAAGAAGGCTTGGGATGCCTATGCTGTTCAAAAATATGAAGTTATTTAATACTTGATTTGAGAAGGTGAAAATGGCATGTTTTAGCAGTCAAATAGTTCACCCATAAAAAGGTAGTTGTTAACAAAAATTACTAATTGTATTACCTCAGGACCTTGTGTATGTATATGTCTTTACTACTCTATAATTTATTCAATGTCTACAGTCTCATCTAATCTTTACAAAAGCCCTGAGAGGTGGACAAAATAGAAAGGTTAAGTAATTTTTCCAAGGGCACGTGGATAATAGGCAGAATGGTCATGATGAGATAAGGGACCTTTTAGGAAGAAGTAAAATTGTGAAAATTAACTATTAGATTTTTTAATAAAAAAAAATTGAATGGCTTGGGACACCTGAGTGGCTCTGTCAGTTAAATGTCCAAGTCTTAGCTTTTGTTCAGGTCAGGATCTCACGGTTGGTGAGTTTGAGCCCCATATCAGGCTCTGTGCCATTAGTGCAGAGCCTGCTTGGGATTCTCTCTCTCCTCCTCTCTCTGCCCTTCCTTTGCTCATTCTCTCTCTTTCTCTCTCTTTCAAAATAAATAAATAAACAAAAAATTTTTAAAAAATTGAATGGCTTCTAACAATGTAGGGAGGTTCAAAATTATATTGAAAGGAAGTAATAACTTTTTTTTTTCCTTGGGAAATAATGGTGAAATAAGGTAAGTTTTGTCATTGTTGAATTGTGTTTATGAAAATAAATAGGACAGCACATATTAGCAAATATGTAAAAATATATTTTTATCCATTGTCTGGCTGTTGATTTCTGAATACTCTTCTCCAATAAAATGTGCCATAGATTTGGAGAAAGAGCTGATTCTAGAGCTGGGACAGACAAAATACAAGATCAGTGTGGACCATTTTATAGTGCCAGAAAGTAAACAAGAGTTGGCGGGGGGGGACCACAAAACAAAATAACTCCATAAAACAAAACAAAAGCATAGGGGGATGTTCAAAGGACACCAGGAGCCAATCTGAAAGAGCTCCCAATGGCCAAACCTGGAACAATAGAGCAACAATTATAGTATTTACTAATACTAAAGTAGTATTAGATTATAATATAAAATATAAAATAAATGCCCATGAGTTCATATTAAATAATCCATCGTTGAGTAAGTAAATTGGGTCAAAAAGGCAAATCTTCCCTATAAATATATACCAAATAATATATATATATATATATATATATATATATATATATATATATATATATATATATAAATCCTCTCACTAGGAGGTGGAGTTTACCATACCCTTCCACTCCCAGTTTGAGTATGGGCTAGAATCAGTGACTTGCTTTCAAAGAACAGTGTATAAGAAGAGAAAAATAATAACTTAACAGTGAAGAAATCTGGCAAATACAATCTTAACCAAGTGATCAAGGTTAGTCTCACTGGTGATAAGTCATGTTCATATCATGTACCCCCCACCTCACCATATGGTTTGATGAAAGGGACTCATCTTTTTTTGATATAATCTTCCCTAACCCCCTATCCTCAGCCTAATTATGAGAAAAATGTTACAAAGACTCAAATTGAATGACATTCCATAAAATATCTGACAGAACTCTTCAAAACTGTCAAGGGCATGAGAAACAAAGAAAGACCAAGAAGCTGTCATAGACCAGAGTAACCTAATTAGAGACAGGACAAAGGAATGTATTATGGAATCCTGGATTGGATACTGGAATAGAGATTGAACATTAATGGAAAAATGGGCAAAATCTGCAATTTAGTTAATAATAATGTAGCAATGGTGGTTTCTTAGTTTTGACAAATGTAACGTGATAAAGAAAGATGATAAATTAGGGGAAACCGAGGCAGGGTGTATGGGAACTCTGTGCTATCTTTGCAACTCTTCTGTAGATCTAGAATATTGCAAAATTTAAAAGTTTAATAAAAACTATTAATTTTAAAGAAGGCTCTTGTTTACATGTTGCTTTATGTATGTGTCTGTATATGTAGTGTGCATGAATATCAATCAGTAGTTCAGCATATTATTGAGAATTCCATAATGTTGAATCTTAGTGACCACTTTTTAATTAAATATTTCTATTATAATTTGGTTATTTTTTTTGTGTGTGTTCGTAAATCCACATGGCTTGTATGTGCATGTTGTCATACTCACGTATATTTTCACATGTTTATTTTCTTTTTTAAAAATGTTTGTTTATTTGTTTTTGAGAGAGAGAAAGACAGATCATCAAGCCCCGCTTGATCTCATGAACAGTAAGATCATGACCTGAGCCTAAATCAAGAGTCGGTCACTTAACCGACTGAGTCATGCAGGTGCCCCCACATATGTTTATTTTCATTCAGCCATGAAAGTGTTTTAAATGACAGCTTTTTTGATCATTCAAGACCCTTCTATCTGGGGACAAAAGCCAATGGGCAGCGAGAACACATATCTGCTTTTATTTCCTGTGATGATTAACAGGGAATCACTGTTCCAAATACTCAGCACCAGAGGCTTCTGTATCCAGTGCTAATTCTGATGGGAGTCAGTAGCCTTCTGGGAGTTATAATGGATAGAACAGGATTTTTGTCCTCCAGCAGCAGCGAAGGAACATCAGATCAAAGATTTCATACCCCTCTAGAGCCCTCAGACCTCATCCAGTGTCTGCCTCTGTTGATGATCAAATCATGAAGTCATGATAATGGCAAATAGTATCTGTTGCTCAATGAAAAATAACTTGGCAAGTATCTGTAGTGATATGAATAAGATGAATAAAAAAGTTTTTAAAGCCAAACTGGCTATTTAGTGAAATGAGAAGAGAAATGTGGAAGGCCAGTATTTTCTGCAAAACTTTGTGGTTCATCATGTTCAATTTGGTATTTGTTGGAGCGAAAATCAAGAAAGATGTTTGCAATTCCCTACTGTTGAACTTTGTCTATCAGTAACACAGTTGTTGCATGACTTTGATATCTTTAACTAACCTGGCCTGATGTGAAGAAGCTACTAATCCATTTTTCATGTATATATAATTTCCAAGATGCGTTAATATTTTGTTTATATTCCAAGGTTTTTGCAGTCAATTCCCCTGTCTTTCAGACTGTGTGTGTGTAAGATGCCAAATCAACTAGTAAATTCAGTGAAAAAACCCAAAACACAACACATTAATCCGATTGTTGGCTGTTGTGTTGAGAAAATGTGTTGATTGATTGATGATGACTCTTTGTTCTAGGCTATTGAATAGTTGTGTAGACACAGCCTCTTATCCTGCCTAATGGTGGTTTGGTGAATTTTTCTTAACTTGATTTGTTAATGTCTATAATGTAGATAAGGAAAATTTCATCATAATGCCAGGTTTCTTGATAATGATGGTCAAATTCACTCTAATCATCCTAATATGGGGAAATATCCTAATAATTTGATGCCTTTTTCACTTTACATTCAACACTTTTATATTGATAGATGTTCACACATTCTTTTTTTTTTTAATTTTTTTTAATGTTTTATTTATTTCTAGGAGAGAGAGAGAGACAGCGTGAACAGGGGAGGGTCAGAGAGAAAGGGGGTCACAGACTGAAACAGGCTCCATGCTCTGAGCTGGCAGTCAGCACAGAGCCGGATGCGGGGCTCGAACCCACGAACCGTGAGATCATGACCCAAGCGAAAGTCGGACGCTTAACCGACTAAGCCACCCAGGCGCCCCGATGTTCACACATTCTTATATAAAGCATTAAGTAAAATAAAGCTGTGAAATTAATTAGTTTTCTTAAAGTGGAATAACCAGAATTTTTACATATATACAAAGTAAAGCATCAAAATCCATCATCACAACCAAAATGCTTTTCACTGGGAAAATTGTCACTAAACTGTGAAAAGATGCATTGCTAATTGTTAATTATCAGATAAATAGGCTACTAACAAAAATGTTAAGCTGCTTTTGGTTTCTGATTTTAACTATATAATAAGATTTCTCTCTCTCTCTCTTTTTTTTAATAATTCTTTGGTGAGAAATGTCTTCTTTGAAGAATATTAACTTATTTCCTGAGGATGTATGGGCTCTCAGATCTTATCCTTAACATTCATACTCTTTAAATTTAAGGCTAATGAGATTTAATTATTTCTGATCCAAATTCTCTGTACTGCTGAGCTGTGTGGGACATTTTTTGTGAGGCAAATATGCACAGCATGGGGTCTTCCACATTTAACTTGGGAAGGTATCCACACACTCACCCGAGTTTAGTAGAACCACTGGAATAAACATTTGGGGGTAAGAATAAGGAAAAAGGATAGAATGGAAATTTCCAAGACTTTGCTAGCAATAAAATATTTTATTTAACAAAGACATTTTCCAGAGTTATCTGATTCTTGGATGTAACAAATTCTCTGGTAGGATTCTGTGGAAAATGGCTTACAGTAGTAAGGGATTGTGTTAATGGGCTTTGGAACGATGACAACAAAATGTTCTCTCTTTCTCTCTGTCTCCCTGTCTCAGCCTCTCTTTTTTGTTTGTCCCAAGTGTAACCTTTGGTCAGGATTCTTGGTCCCAAATTTCACCCTTGAGTCTGTTTTGAGAGTGAGCTTAGTGAAAGCGTTTTTATTTTTTTTTGTTTTCTTTTGTTTTTGTGGGTTTTTTTTTTTTTTTTTTTTTTTTTTTTTTTTTGTGTTTTTTTTTTTTTTTTTTTTTTGCTTGCCTTTTTGACTGTAAGTGAATAATTCTTGAGGCAGTATATTTTAAAATATAAGATCTCGGTTTTATATGAGCAAGGTAACTTTTTCATTACTTTTTCAGGTATTGTTTTGTTACCACCTTGAAATCTATTGTGATTTTTTTCCCAGAAATATCTTTTTGAAAATATAAACAGATCATGCCAAGGATCTTGTAGAGTCATGTCTGAGGAACTCAAATGGAAGTGTCTTGATGCCTGCTCCTTGGGAATATGAGTAAGAGAAAGAACAAAAGATGAGTCACTTCTGTCATCCAAAAAACTGAAAACATACTGAATATTTGCAGAACAACAAATGTCATTAAAATTTCTGAGAATATGTAATGGAATGTATCTGGTCTCATTTTCAAAGTAATATACATTCATTACATATGCCTAGAAAAAACAGGATAGGAGAAAGAAACTATTCAATTAAAATCTCACAGAGATAAATGTTAACATTTTGGACCTCCACCTAAATTTTTTTTTCCACAAAATTCTTTAATAGCTTCAACACTTAATACCTTTAAAACCCTAGAAGAAAAATAATATTAGGATGATTTGTTTTGTTTTTAAAAGTAAAACACATGCTCTGCTTCATATCTTTATCTTTAGTTTTGTGTTTCTTTAGGAGTTATTTTTCCTTAAAGGTGGACTTTTACAGAAGAATAACACTTCCAGTTTCCACAGCATACTATTTCTTTAATTATAGAATTTTGAGTCTCAATTCAGTCTTTCTAATAAACTCAGAGCTAAGAAAATAGGATTCTCTGACATTTGTTTTTTTAAAAGGAAGACAATGATGGAGCAAATTAATATTGAGAATGAAATAAGAATAGCCTGAATTCTGCATCAACATTCATTATTCAGGATTATTCCATGCTTCAGTATTTTGTTTAGGAGATCTTCATGAGCCTTAGACTTAGTTACATTATTTAAGAATTTAGCCCTTTATTTATTTATTTTATTTACTTTTATTTTTTACCATCAGTATGAAGAATCATTGACCCAAGACATCTACTTACTTTTTTCTTGGGGAAGGTAGAGGAGGAGGCTAGGGGAGCAGTAACATGCTGCTGAGTCCAGCACTTTGGTCCAGTTACCATCAGTTTTTTCAGTGACCACAGATTGAACTTCTACTTGCAGCCAGCTTTCTCAAAATACTTGTTTTTGGTCACAAAGGGAAATAAAATGAGGGTGCATGAGTCACTGTACATTCCTGAAAGTTACTAGCAAAACAATCTTCCTAAGGAGGGGCAGTAGTGTCATCTTTATCTTGAAAGAATGCATCTCAAATTATTGAATAATGTGGTGAAACTACAGTAAGACTACAATAATATGGTGAAACTACCTTTCAATCTAATCCTGGGTTTAGCTGTATCCTTTCTGATAGCTAGGATCTACCACAGCAAAGTAGTAGACATCCTGGAGTTTACTGGACACCCCTGAGAATTCCAGCTGTCAGTAGCAGCTTGTAGCTCCTGTACCCAAAGCCCAGCTGCTAGCTGTCATTTTGAAGCTCTAGTTTCGAGGTGGAATTAGTTGAAAGAAGAGAATGCTTTTGACTAAGGCCAGAAACTTTCCCCTCAAAAAGATGTGCAGAAGTTGATCTAGGGAGTAATAGAATTTATTGAAAAATTCTTCATGGAGGAGCCTGGTGCCAGAGACTTCTCCCTCCGTGTCTCTGAAAACATAGCCTTCAAAGGAGAGGCCATCTTGAATTTAAGGTCTGTTTCTACATAGGCACAGAATATGCTGTGCAGGACAGCCAATGGATAGCTTCCAACTAATGAATTAATTATTAGCCTCAAGTGAAAATAATTATTTATGTGAATTATAATTGGAAAAAAACAGCTACCAAAAAGAGTAATGGAATTGTCAGAGTGTCATGAATTGATTAGAAAGAAGAGGCTTAGTAAAACTAAATAATGACACTCATTTGGATAGTTTCTGTTTAAAATAAATGCAATCGAAAGAAATTGTGGTTGAAAAGTGCTTTGTTCAAGCATATACAAAATAAATATTTCCTAAATGCTTTGTTCAAGTATATACAAAGTAAATATTTCCTAAATTAGATGAAAATATATGTATCATTTTCCATTGTCTATCAGCCTAGAAAAATCAGACATATCACAAGAAAGGAAATGTTAGACCTTGGAACAGGCTAACACCCCAAGTATTACAAATTAGGTTTTTATTTTAAATCAGTAGATTTTTTTAAAGAAAAAAAGAGAACAATTAAGGTGGTCTTTTCTACTATAAAATGCAATTTCCCATACTGTTGTTTTGAAAGTTGAAAATTGTTTTCTTAATATACTTAGTAAATTTTTGCTCAAATTTAATAATGAGAAGGCATCAGTTTCCCACCACACAGCTGTTAGCCATTAAAGGAATGAACTTTGAACTTCAATCTCTAAAACATGTGCAAATATTTATATATCTGCAACTTAGGAAAAATGTTTTCCCAACACTGTTCAACAAAAACTTTTAATCTCTTCTTTATTTTTATATTATTGTAATATTTCAGGTGTCTCTGAAGACACAGCTTAAGCTTCTAGCTTATCATAATATTTTGTCCAGCCCAAATCTGAAGTAGCTTAATGGTTACAGATCATTTAGTCAAAGCAGACTACTAAGTATTTTATTGGTCATCTTTTTTGGGCATTTTCTTATTTTAGCTTTATTCCTACATAATTATGAAGTATTATATCATCAGTTGAAAAACTGGCAATTTTATTTGAAATAGAAAATTTTGAATCATGCAATAATCTTCATGTGATTAAAGAAGCAGCAGAGATGATCTATTAGGATCACATTTTGTATCATTCTTTGCTGAAGGGCTTATCATGATACTCATTTATTGAACATTTTGGGATGTTCATGAGTGGTGAGACACCATGTTAGGAGGTAAGCTTACGGAGATAGTCCTTGTCCATAATCAGTTGAGAATAGGTTATAATAATAATTCTGTATTATGAATGTAATAACAAGTATCTGCAGAGGATTCCACTGGAGTAGAGGGAAGACAGAACAAGGGTATTTAGCGTAGTGTAGTCTGGGTATAGAGGTAGGGACACACTTCTAAGAAAAGGTAACATTATCTGATATTTGGAGGCTGAATATAGCAATTTCTATATGGCTAAAGGCCAAACTCATATTTTCCATGGTAACAGAGTCATTTACACATTTAATCATTTAAATGTTTTGTTTAGATCTGGGTAGCTTTTCTCTAGACTCTCTCCTTAGTTAGTCTTCTGGTTTAGCTTTGATCATATGATTACCTAATTTCACAGCTGACAGGTATTTTAGTCCTCATTTATCTTAATTGTTCTCCAATTTTGTTGTGTACCACAATTACTTGGACAGATTATTAAAACATAGATTTCTGGGCCCCATTGCAGAGTATTAGAGATTGAGAATTCATGTTAAAAATGTTTACTTATTTATTTGGGAGGAAGAAAGAGAGAGAGCAAGTGGTGGAGGGAAAGAGAAAACCCCAAGGCGGCTCTGTGCTGTTATTGCTAAGCCTGACACAGGACTTGATCCCACGAACGGTGAAATCATGAACTGAGCCAAAATCAAGAGTCCGATGCTCAACCAACTGAGCACCTAGGTGCCTTGAGAATTTGCATTTTTAAGTTCCCAGGCGATACTAATGCTGCTGCTTCATGAACCCATACTTGGCTGATAATCAGAATCAACTGGGAATGTTTTAAAGCTATGGACTCTCGGGGTCCACTCCTAGAGACTCAAATTTAGTTGAATTTGGGTAGGAAAAAGGAACCTGCATTTTAAATATATCTCTCTAGTAGATTCTTATTATCAGTGGAGTTTGGGATCCACTGACATCATCTAGGTCTCTCATTTCACAAATGGTAAAATTGAGATGTAGAAAAGTTATGAGAACTTATAAAACGTACACAGCTAGCAAGGAGCAGAGCAAACTTTCATTCCTTCTATACCTCAAAATTTTTTTCCCTTAAGAAACCATAATGAGAATTAATTGTCTAGAAAACAAAGTCAATACTTTTATCATAACATTCAGTGTTGTCTAAAATCTCTTCCTTATAACCTACTGTGCCAGTAATTAGCCTTGGATACAATTGGGCCAGCCTCAAATCAATGAAGTAGAGAAAGTATCTGCTATATTCTGTGGAGGGGGCAGATGGATTCATGATTAGATTGATACTCAACCCCCTCTTTCAAGGAACTTTCAGACAAGTAGCAAACATCACATTCCCAAACATGCACAAATACACACTCTCACACAATGGTAATAAAAGACAGACTTCTAGTAAGTGCTAGAGAAGAAGTACAAAATATCAAATGAGCTTCAGCACTAGGAAACAGCTATTTATATAGGTCTATTTGCCAGATACTGTGCTAACTTTTTAGGGATGACAAAGTATTCAATTTGATTTTCACTCTAAAAAAATCATAATACAACTGTGCGAAACACAACTGACTCTACCCTGTGACATAATTTTAATCTATAAAATGTAATGGATAAAATGCCATCAGAAGACAGAAGTGAGAGAGATGAATTCAGCTGGAATATTTGGAAGTGTTCATAGAAAAGGCATTTGCACATTTACACATGGGTTTTGTTTCAATTTGGTTGTTCTTCCTTTAGTCTTTCCTCTTGATTAGTCTTTGCCAGGTGAAGGAGGAGGCAGAGCAAAAGAACAAGGTGAACCTGTGACGTGGACTTTTTCAGAATACATAACAGACCAATAGGGCTAGAACAAAACATGTGGAATCAGAACAGTACTCATGAAAGTGAATTTGAGCTGGGCTTTGAAGGATGCATAGAATTTCGTAAATAATACTAACTTAAAAATACTAACTTTGCACACATCATTAATTATACTAATTAATTTTAGAATTCTTCCTTTATTTCCAAACTACAGAATATTTTACCCAGGGTCAAATCAAGGTCCTTAAAATTTCCCACGCTGGTTGTTTATCAACCCTATCTGAGCATTACATTTACCTCTGGTACTTAAAAACAAAACAAAACAAAACAAAACAGAAGTTCTGGCCCCACTTGAGAGGTTTTGATTCTGGAAATTTCTATTTGAGATGCCTGATGGTGGCCCCTTAGGATTTCTAATTGTTTTTCTGATCTGAACCAATGGCCTACCAAATGCCAAAACCTAGAATGAGTTAAAGACGTAATTGCCGAATTGAATGGTTCTCTGCAACTTAAATGCTTACGTAAGGTCTTTGTACAGTTCTATTTTCTTTATACTAGGAAGATAATTTTAAAAGTGATTTTTTAGTATTTAAAAAATAGAGAGGGAGAGAGAGTCCAAGCGCAAGCAGGGGAGGGGCAGAGGAGAGGGAGACACAGAATCTGAAGCAGGATCCAGGCTCTGAGCTGTCAGCACAGAGCCCAGCACCGGCTGGAACTCACAGGACTCCACCTCATGAACTGCTAGATCATGACCTGAGCCGAAGTCAGATGCTTAACTACTGAGCCACCCAGGTGACCCTCAGGAAGATAGTTTTAATGTGCATACTTACTCTGACATCATAATAGGTCAAATCAGAGAAGAATTTCCTACATAAACATCTTGAGAAGAAGAAAACTCATCTATTTATTCCCTCATGTCCTCATGCACGCTTCCGCCAAGAAGTACCATCCCGCTGTACCCATTTGGATTAAAACAAAGCAAGGGTTTTAAGTGTACATGATTTTAAAATAAATCTTTTTTGTA
The DNA here is from genome assembly GCF_003009895.1 of Hyaena hyaena. Lineage (NCBI taxonomy): Eukaryota > Metazoa > Chordata > Mammalia > Carnivora > Hyaenidae > Hyaena > Hyaena hyaena. The sequence goes on along the minus strand of NW_024080901.1, from coordinate 2,079,845 downwards.
TGTAGCTCTAAGATGAATTGTAACTCACAATCAAATTGAACCAAGTTGCTCAGCTTGCATAAATGTTTTTTTTTAATTTTTTTAATGTTTTATTTATTTCTAGGAGAGAGAGAGAGAGAGCGTGAGCAGGGGAGGGTCAGAGAGAGAGGGAGTCACAGACTCTGAAACAGGCTCCAGGCTCTGAGCTGGCAGTCAGCACAGAGCGTGACGTGGGGCTCGAACCCACGAACCGTGAGATCATGACCTAAGCGAAAGTCGGACGCTTAACCGACTAAGCCACCCAGGCGCCCCACAGCTTGCATAAATGTTACAGAAAGCCTCAGGAAACCAAAATGTCTCCTTGACCCATATAGGATATTGAAGAGTTAGTCATTATTGAATAGTGCTGCATTTATAAACTCTGCATTTTTGACACTCACTCACATTAGTCATAGAGCGTTGTGTGGGTGGATAATGTGGTTAGAGTAGTTGTTGATGACTTGTTTTTCTTTGACAATTTAGTAAGCATTTTTAATGAATAAGGTTTTAATTATTTGTCTGCCTTCTCAGGCTATGATAAATGCATCATTTCAAAGTATAAATAAAGTATTTTTATTTTTGAGACATGATTTTCTGAGAGTCAAATCCCATAGCTGTCTATTTAATTGGATCTTACCGGATTGGGATTTTATTATTAGGCATTCCTTTAGCTCACTACTCAAGGTCAATGCAGATATGACTAAGAAAATTGTGTTTTCTCATGGACAAAAGATGTGACCTTGTAGAGCAAAGTTAAATATATTCACAATATGATGATATTTTAAAATCTTTTATAATCACTTTTTTTCTGCGTACTGTAGATACTATACTTGCATCTCTCTGGTCCTTCAGTAAGAAGAAATTTAAGCATACATGATACACAAGGACTAATATTTTCAGATTCATGTAAATATAAGAGTATAAAATACTATTCCAAAGTATAGTGCTTACAAGCTCTATCATGTGTGAATTATGCTCCCTCTGTTCATAGTATGTACCTTTTCATCTTATTATGTGAAAACTTACAACATGTATACCAGGTATCATATTTCAATGTCATATTTCTTAAAATGAGATTTAATATACCATTTACATTTAAAAATAAAGATAGGTAGAAACTAATAGAGTCTAAGGTGTTTTATAAAGTGACACTAATAGGCAATATTACTTTATGTGAATCTGAAATATACCTGGTATGTGTGTAATGATGAAGACTGAAAAATAATGGAAGTATTCAATTCTGAGCCAACTCAGATAATTTAATTTTAGAACAGCTAATTTGATATTCACCCCTATTCTAAAGTAAATATTATTTTCTCTACCTTACAAATGAAGAACTTGAAGTAGAGAGTTTAAGTAATTTAACCCATAGTTGAGTAAGTGGCAAAACTGGTATTTGAACCTATGTAATAGACTCTAGGATTTCCTTTTTTTTTTTTTTAATTAGAGAGAGAGTGAGAGAGAGCATGTGCATGAACACACAAGCAGGCAAGGGGCAGGGGTAAGAAAGAGACTCTTACGCAGGCTCCACGATCAGCATGGAGCCCTCTCCCTCAATCCCACAACCCTAGGATCATGACCTGAACCAAAGCAAGAGTCCCATGCTCAACTGACTGCACCACCCAGCCACCCCTAGGATTTCTGATCTTAATCACCACACTGTATTGAGAGAAGAATTTACATATATCACTCTTAACATTATGATACAGGCTGGGGGTAAGAAAGCACTTTATAAGATGAAAGGGTAAGTTCTGTAGCTTTCTGATGTTGAGCAACATATTTTAATACTCCACTTGCTACATGAGAAAGTTTGCTGAAATAGAGAAGTGGTTTAAATTAAAAAGAAATAATATATCTTGCACATGAATTTTTAAGATAATAGCAAGAACGTTGAACTTAGAATCAGGAATTATGAACTCTAGACCTATCTCTATCTTTGTCTAGCTACATTGATCTCTGGCTATGCACCAAAGCAGCACAGGACATGAGCAGTGATCTCACGGGTACTGTGAGGTATTTTAACATTTTTCAGGGGAAATATAGTGGTATTTGACATATGTTGGACACTGCTCAAATTACTTGCTCAAGGTAGTTGACGGTTTTGATGTTTTGTCATACTACATAGCATTCAATTACATCATATTTTTGTGAAGCTGAAGTTTCAATAGTCACTGTGATAAAAATCAAGTAGCACATGAAAATCAGCATGGAACAGAAATGAGGGTGGCATGGATGTACAACCTGATTCCAAGGTTTGAGAAATCAGCAGTGCCTAACAGGAAAACATATCCCATTAATAAATAATTGTGGCTAAGAATGAAGTAAAGATGCTATTCTTTTTCTTTCAATTAACATGTATGATTTTGTTTAAATAACTGCTGAGTTGTTAGAGCATAAATAATGTATTAAGTTGTTTGGATATAACTAATAAATGGAACTGGTACATGTTTATTTTGTACTAGGAGCATCATGAAAAATTTGCTGAGAACCTAAGGGATCTGTGACCTGAGAAAGCTTAGGAAACTTTGGAGCAGAAGTTTGATTTTTGGTATTTTGAAGTATTTTCTTGGCTTCAATTCTCTTAACTGAGAAACGAATGGACCAGAACAGATTGCCTCAAATTCTAGTCTCATTCTAACTAGAAATGATTCTGTGACAAGGTGGAGGGTAATGTAAGTGAATTGGATAATTCCATACCACATTCACCTATAGGACTTAAAACATTGTCTTAAGATGGGAGGAACATGGACTGTAGCTGTCCCATGTAATGATTTTCTAATGTATTTTAAACCAAATCTTAAAAAAAAAAAAAAAAAGGCACCTGGGTGGCTCAGTTGTTTAAGCAACCAACTTTGGCTCAGGTCATGATCTCACAGTTTGTGAGTTTGAGCCCTGCCTCAGACCCTGCGCTGACAGCTCAGAGCCTATAGCCTGCTTCAGATTCTGTCTCCTTCTGTCTCTGTCCCTCCCCCCCTCACATTCTGTCTGTGTCTTCTCTCTCAAAAATACAGAAACATAAAAAAAATTAAAGCAAATTAACTGAATTAACTGTTTCATATAGATGAGTTCATCATTTTACAAATATATCTCATTATCTCTTTCATCTATAGAGCTCATGATTTTTTTGTTTGTTTTTATTTTTTGGCCTTCAGGTGTTTTCTCCACTTGTTAACACACTGAATAAGAAAAGTCCAAGAGTAAGTGAAAATCTGCATTTTATAAACATTGGAAAATCTAGAGTGTCTGAACTACCTAAGAAAATATTGTCCCATGGCAATTTCAAATTAAAAACAAGTATCTCACTGTTTTCAATAAAAATTCTGGCTAATAACTACACCACAATTGCATTCTTTTAAGTTGCCAGCTTACACAAGAAAGTACCCATTTAGAGTCTTTGAATATGTATCTACAAAAAAAATATTTATTACATGGAAAAAATTCTATTCTCATTAAGCATTTTTTGCTATCATTTGTGACAATATGTTGAAACTGGAGGATTATATTAAGTGAAATAAGCCAGACGTAGCAGGAGAAATACTACATGATACTACTTATATGAGAAATCAAAAATAGTCAAACTCATAGAAGCAGAGAGTAGAATGGCGGTTGCCAGGTGGGGGGTGGGAGAGGAGGGGCAATGGGGAGGTATCTGTTGAAGGGCCCAACGTTTCAGTTATATAGGATCAGTAAATCCTAGAGGTCTGCTACACAGCATAGTGCCTATAGTTAATAATATTGGATTGTATTCTTTTTTTTTAAATTTATTTATTCCAGAGAGAAATAGAGACAACCTGAGCAGAGGAGGGGCAGAGAGAGAAGGAGAGAGAAAGAATACTAAGTAGGCTCTGTCCTATCAGCACAGAGCCCAATATGGGGCTCAATCTCATGAAACCATGAGATCTTGACCTGAGCCAAAACCAAGAGTCAGATGCTTAACTGACTGAGCCACCCAGGTGCCCCTCTATTGTATTCTTAAAAGTTTGTTAAGAGGGTATATCTTACATTGTGTTTTTATCACAAAATAAGTAATAGAGAGGACAGGAAGAAACTTTTGGAAATGATGGATGTGTTTGTGGTATAAATTGTGGTGATAGTTTCATACGTGTATACATATCTCCAAACTTATTAGTTTATATACACTAGATATATACTGCTTTTTGAACGTCAATTATACTTCAATAAAAATTCTTTTTACAAAAGAATTCCTCTAAGAAGTAATGAAGAGAACACTTGATGTTTTAAAATAAAAATGAAGGCTAGTAAACATATAAAATGTTAGAGATCGCATACTATTTCCAAAAAAATGTAGATGCATTATAAGACCTTGGTTGGATCACAATAACGATATCAACCCTGGAGATAAATCAGCGCTTTTAGTGTTTTACAAGTGAACTGAAGTGACAGTGACAATTCTGCCCATTCTTGGAAGCAGTCTTCGTAGATGTCAGTATGCATTTGTTTCAAATACTGTTGCTATAAGTGGATTTAATTAATTGTATTAGTTTCCCATTGCTGCTATAACAAATTACCATAAACTTAGCAGTTTGAACAATAAATCAAGGTGTCCACAGGGCTGTGTTTTCTCTGCAGTGCTAGGGGAGAGCTATTTCCTTGCCTCTTTCAGCTTTCAAAGGATGTTCTCATTCCTTGGCTTAGAATGCTCTTCCTTCTTAAAGCCAGCAACAGTTTGACCTCTGTTTCCAAAGTCACATCTCCTTTTGACTCTGCTACCTCCTTCCTTCCTTTATAAATCCTCCTGTGATTCCTGGATCCTACCCAGATCCCCACAGTCCCTTTTTCCATATAAGGTAACATCTTTGGGGGAGGGAGGTAATAATTCTTCTTATCACATTGAAATATGCTTTGCTTCATGCAACACAGGATTTTGGGAGGCAGTATAAATATTCTATGAAGATTAACTTGTTTTAGTTGACATATAGAATTCAGGCTTACATTTGGTAGAAGACATAAATTGTACACTAATCAGCTATTACCACATATGTCTTTAAATAAAGTTATCGGTTATAGCAAGAAAGTGAAATGATGAGACTTGTATAAGAATTTCTACAATTTGAAAATAGTTTTTAAATCTGTTTGTATTAGTTTTTTATTTACCTGAATTGAATCTAAAGAACATTTGCAAATATTTTATAATAAATAAGCAAGATAAATATATTTTTTATCTATAAAGATAGAGTACATCTTTAGCTTGTGCTCCACGAAGAAAGTTCTTTCATACCAAAAAGGGCTTGAGGTACCCCATGTATTAGCATAACATGTGGAGCTTATTAATTTCACACCAATTTCAGCTGCCAAGAAGGCAATACCATCAGAAAGAAACAGCTGTAATATACAGCGATTTACTTGCACAAGAAAAGCAAGGTGGCTGCTATATATTAGATCAGAGGTTCTTGAACTAGAATATGGATAAATACTACCTGGGGGATCATATTACATTACAGATTCCAATTCAGATCTGAGGAGTTCTAAGTTTATTATGAGGTTCTAGGTGATGTTATTGGTCTCTGAACTACACTTTGCATAGCAGGGTTGTAGAACATTCAGGAAAGGCTACTATAGAAATCAACTTATAAAAACATGGTTCTTAATACATTACTTTGAGTAAGCACTTGAGCAAAAACCAAAAATTTTGTTGTGAGTGCTAATAGGAAACAAAAAATGGACACTTCAGGGGTGTCTGGGTGGCTCAGTTGGTTAAGCGTCCAACTTCAGCTCAGGTCATGATCTCACAGTTTAGGACATCAAACCATGTGTCGGGCTCTGTGCTGACAGCTCGGGGCCTGGAGCCTGCTTTGGATTCTGTGTCTACCTCTCCCATGCTCTGGCTGTCTCTATCTCTCAAAAATGAATAAATGTTTAAAAATTAAAAAGAAAAAAGAAATGGACATGCCAGTAAAGATTGGGTGAGACATACGGTTATGACCATATCTTTAGTGAGGAAGAACTATGTTTTAATTACAATCCTCTGTATACACTTTCTAGTCAGTTGTGAGTAGGAACATATGGTACAAAAGTACTGTTCACATTATAATGTGTGAATTTACTTTTTCACAATAGATGCTTTTTTGCTTGTTTGTTTGAAGAATACCTTACATTATTGTCATATATATAGTTGGCACCACTGGTTTGTTCTATTTCTGGAATCAAGTTTTGAGGCCCAGAGTGGGAAAAACTAGATTAGCCCTAAACCTTAACAATTTCATTCTTATTTTTGTAGGTTAGTTATTACAAAGCTCTGTATTTAAAGTTGTTTCTCTTACCTGAAAATAATTAGATGATAAACAAGTAAATAAATAACATAGTTTTAGGCAGTTAAAATGATGCAGGGAAAAAGAATGGAGAATGAGGGAATTGTGTTGAACAGAAATTAGATGAAGTTAGACAAGAGTCTGGGATAAAAATTCTAGGCTGAGAGGAAGAGAAGATATACCGACCTTAACTAAGAGAACAGCTAGGCTTATCTGCCAGAAAAGATAGACAGTGTGGCTGGAGGGAAGCAAATTAAGAAGAGAAGGGAGGAGATGACCTTGAAGAGTTTGTAGGGGCAAAATGTAGTGCTTTGTGGGCTATGCAGTTAAGAAGTTTGGATTTTATTGCAAGTGTGATGGGCATATACTAGAATAGTAACAGAGGTAAAAGGAACAGATAATGACTACAAAGCAAAGATCTCCTGTTATTTGACCTCCTTTCTCCCTGTTTCTGATCAGGGCACCTATCACTCTATAATTCCTATTTATTTCATGGCCTATCTTACAACATGGAATATAAGATCCTTGGACTTTCATATTTCCCATCACTGTATCTCCACTGCCAGGAACACTGCCTGACCTATGTTAATTTCTTAGTAATTTGTTTATTTTTTCTCAAGGTATGGGTAGGTAGGACTTTTTGGTTGATGAGTTTGAGGAGAAGGTACAAGAAGAAAGAGTCCAAGGTAACAATATTTTTTCTTCTTCTGAGAAAATGGATAAAAAGGGTACAATATACCACAGCTGAAGAAATATTAAATCCAGGAATATTAATTTATTTTGAAAAGAAATTAAAAAATGAATTGAGCTTGAAATATATTAAAATTAGGGTAATGGCAACATATTCAAGGGGGAAGTGTCCTGCAGAATATTTTGAAATGTTTATACAGCAGAGACTCCTATAGTGAAACGTATTCACACAGAACACTAGATCCATGTGATTGAAGAGATGTTCTGCCAAAGAAAATTCACAAAGTTTGCATCTACTCAATGGAGCCTTCCTTCACTCTTTTATTGGCCTTGATACTTCTCATGTCTTCATTTTAATCTATAATAACTGCTTTCAGTATGTCCTTATGTATGTCTTCATTATAATCATGATTTAGTGTAATAATTATCTCAACATGTATACTATTTTTATTAATTTTAGTTACTTGTGTATATTTTAATTTTTACCACATTCTTTCAACTAATTTTCTAATTTAATTTAAAATGTATCTTTTATCTTTTATATACTTTATATTTTATTTTATCTTGTTTTATTTTATCCTTTACAGTTGTTGTTCTAGAAAAAAATAAACACAGCATGTAGATGTATGACAGGCATTTGAGAGGAATACCTTAGGAATTACCATGTCCTTAAAAAACGGTGGCTTGACATTTGGAGTCTTCCATCAGTACGCTTTAGATAGCTCTCCTGGCTCTCTAGTTCTAGTCTTGATAAAAAATAAATATAACCTATGATAACAGTGATGCCGTTTTGTAACTCATGTTTTCTGTTCTAAATAGCACTGGGCAGTATAGACTGAATTGTGTCCCCCTCCTAATCTATATGTTGAAGCCTTAACTCCCAATGAGACTGGGTTTGGAGATATACCGTTTAAGGAGGTCATAAATGAAGACATAGGGCAAGTCCTAATCTAATATCACTGTTACCTTTGTAAGAAGAGAAAGAGACACCAGGGATGCTTGCACACACACAAAGCCAAGGCCGTGTGATGACACAAAAAGAAAGTGGCCATCTGCGAACCAAAAAGAGAAGTCTTAGGAGAAACCAAACCTGCCAACACCTTTATCTTAGACTTTCAGCTTCCAGAACTGTGAGAAAGCAAATACCATTGTTTATGCCACACATTCTGTGGTATTTTGTTATAGTAGCCCTAGTAAACAAACACACCAGGTTCTTAACTATCATTGCTGTGTATCAAGCTTGCTGTAGTACACATAGCTTCCTCTGTTAATCAATGGGCAAAACTAGGCATATTGCTCTACTGAACATAGGGGACTGGTGAGTGTATTGTGCCTAAAGGAGAGCAGAATGGGTTATTGGAAAGTACTAGTGATGTGTGCCGAATGCCCAGTTTTTGGTTGTTTCTCTTAACTGATTACAGTGATTTCTCATCCTCTTCATATTGCCTTTCTGAGATTTGGTGCTCCCACTGACTTCTACCCACATTTGATTTCACTCTTTCCATTTACAGAATATAAGTTTTACATAACTGGCTTCTCAGGACCACTGCTACATAGTGACCTGATCTAGGAAGCCTAGTTCTCATAACAAAATAGTTCATATTCAGAAAATTAAAATTAAGATTACTGTAAGAATTCAAGTTTAATTAAAAGGTTTTATTAAGTAAGTAGGTATAATAAAAGTATATGTATATTAAAAGATATTAGTATACACACATGTAGTTTTCTGTTCTGACATCTGGGAAGATCTAAAAAAAAAGACACTCCAGTAGCAACAATCACACCTAGTGCCGAGGTCTTGGTTTCTAGTACCTTCTCCAAGGAACCAGGTTCTTTTGGAGAAACGGCTGATTCTAGGACAGGGGCAGGATGAGTCTGGAGAAACTAACCTGAAAGAAAGAAAGAAATCCACAATGATGGGCCTGATGAGGGTGTGCAAAAAGAACACAGGAGCCAAGTGAAAGAGCTATCAGTGGCCCAAACTGGAACAGTTGGGAACTACCACCCAATAGTATTAGATAAAAACCCAACTTGTAAAATGAATATCTGTGAGTCCCTATTGATGTAAATAAATTACAAGTTAATATATAAAGGAGAGAAAAAATTGTGCAGAATTCCTAATAAGTTATGGAAATACTCAACCCTAAAGGAGGGGAAGCATAACTCCCCACTTCTTAAGTGTGGGGTGTGCATAATGAATTTATTATAAATATCACTAGAAGAGTGGAAAAAAGAGTAACTTTATGGTGAAGAAACCTGACAAACATGATTTTGGCCAAGGTGAGCACTGACAGTTACAAGTTACGTTGATGGTATGTAACCTTGAAATGATGTGATGAAAATGGCACTTTACCTCTGTGATATTCCTCCCCCAAACCCATAATCCCTGGATAATTGGGAGAAAAACACAATTTCTATAGAGGGGACTTCTGCAATATGCCTGACCAGTACTTCTCTAAGCTGCCAAGATTATCGAAAACAAGTCTGAGAAACTGTCACAGTCAAGAGGAGCCAAAAGAAACACCACAGCTGAAGGTGATGTGGTATCCTGGGACAGGAAAAGGGAATTATATAAAAACCAAGGAAATCGGAATAAACTATGGACTTCAGTTAATAATAATGTTTAAATAGTGGTTTATTAATTATAACAAATGTGGTACGTAGTAAGATGTTAGTAATAGAAACTTTACTATTTGTATATCTGTATACATTTTCTGTAAATCTAAAACTGTTCTTTAACATGTATATTAATAATAAAAAGTAATTGGGAGAAAATATTTCAGTTACTGAATACATTCTGTATGCTAGGACCATGCTGGAGTTTTTTGTTCATCTTAGCTCAGGGAAACATCAGCCCATCCTAAGAGAGTACAATCATTTCAAATGTTGCTAGAGGAGACATTGCTGTTAGAAAACAAAATCCCATATGTTCAAAGCTTTGGAACCCTTTTTTCTCTTGCCATACAACAAGCTGATGTTGGCATAGATAAGAATGGGTAGAATAATTTAATCGTACTTAGTGTTAGAGCGATGATTTTTAATTACCTGGCACATGTAAGAGAAACTTTTTTCTTTTGATGCTGATTTAGCAAACTTCAAAATGAACATGGTGTGTCATGGCAATTTTATTATTTCTGCCAGGGTGCATGCAAATTTTTTAGATATCTGGTCTCAATTAGACAGTCTTTTGAACTTAATATATCTTCTGTGTACTGTCAGCTGACATCATAATTTCATATCTGATACTTGGATTGGCAATGTTCCTACTATATCTCACTCATAAAAATGAAATCTCAACTAGGAATAAATGTGTTCTTTGGGGCAATTAATGAGATAGTGTGTAAATCAAAGAGAAAAATAAAAACACCTGGCTAAATCAATTTATAAGCAGCATCCACTAATGTTAAATGGCAGCCAAGCATTCCTCAGTGTTCCTCTTAACACCAACTCCATGTGATTTCATAGATGTTCTGCCAAAAATTGTGGTCATATAAGTTTGGGAAAAGCTAGGTTTAACTAAATTAAATGGGAGATTTTTTCCAAATCTTCTCATAATATACTAAGGTATTTTGTGATTGCTCAAGTTTATATAATTTTCCAAGCCTTTTTTTTTTGTACCACAAACCCATTTTCATAGAAAACAGTATTATTCTAAGAAAGCAGTTTCTATGGAACTCTAAGTAGGAAAACTTGGTCTAGGTCAGGGTTCATCAAAGTCTGGTCTTGTGATCATCAGCATTGATATCAGTTGGGAAATTATTAGAAATGTAAATGCTGTGCCCATCTTACACCTCCTGAATCAGGACTGTTGGATTGGAGCCCAGAAATCTGTGTTTTAATAAGCCTTCCAGGTGTTTCTGATGCATACTAAAATTTGAGCACCATTAATCTAAGAGAAACTCACATCTTAAACTTAGAGACCAGTGTTGTTGATTGCTTAATATCTTTACTATGGTTGCTCTTCAAATGATTGATGATTTCAAATAGACTGAAAGCCATTCTTTCATTTGGAATTTCAGAGGAGCTATATATATATATATATATGAGTTCTTCGTACTCAGAATTCGATTAGTGGGATATATTGATTAAGAAATCGAGATGAACCAGAAAAATTCTTTGATTCTATAAACATCTGGTTTCTGTTTAATGTGGAATGAATGAGGGGGTCCTATTTCTTTAGGTGGGACATTAAAGAAGGATGACATTATGGAAAAAAATAAATACTGGGGTGCTTGGGTGGTTCTGTTGGTTAAGCATCTTAGTCTTGATCTCAGCTCAAGTCTTGATCTCTGGGTTGTGAAATCAAGCCCTGTGTTGGACTCCACACCCAGTGTGGAGTCTACCTAAAGAACAAACAAATGAACAATAAAACAAATACTTTGTTGTGGACTATGAGAAACAGTTTTTATTTCAAGGTACACATTTACTCAGTAAAGATAAAGAAGGTAAAGTAGACTGGTAACATAAAGGGTCTGTATAGTTAAGCATCATATATCACTCTAAGTCAAGATTACTTGAGTTTGAAGCCCTGCTTTTTCTTGAGCATGTTCTTTAATATTCTATGTTTTTTAGCTTCCTTATCTGTAAAATGGGGATAATAATAGTACGTATCTCATAGGATGCTATAACGATGAAATTACTAAGTTTATATATTTTTGATGGTTTCTTTTTTTCAGTTTTACTGAGGTATGTTTGAAAAATAGAAATTGTGTGTTTCAGGTATCCAATGTGATGTTGTGATATACATACATATTATGAAATGATTACCACAATTAAACCAATTGACATATCCATCACCTCACACACTCACATAGTTACGTGTGTGTGTATGTGCATGTGTGTATGTGATAGGAACACTTGAGATCAATGCATAGCAAATTTCACATATACAATTCATTATTATTAACTATAGTTATCATGCTATATATTATGTCTTCAGAAAGTATTCATCTTATAACTAAAAGTTTGTACCCATTGACCAGAATCTCCCTATTTCCCTTACCCTTCAGCCCCCGGTAACCACAATTCTACTCTCCATTACTATGAGTTTGACTTTCTTTTAGATTCCACATGTAAATGAGATAATGCAGTATTTGCTTTTCTGTGTCTGACTTATTTCTCTTAGTAAATATGACCCTCAGGTTCATGAATGTTGTTGCAAATGGCAGGATTTCCTCCTTTTTAAAAGGTTAATAGTATTCCATCAAAGATAGATAGATAGATAGATAGATAGATAGATAGATAGATGATAGATACCACATATTATCATGATATACCATCATATATATACAACAAATTATATGTATAATTATTTTAATACCTTTGTCCTTTAACCTTTATACCAGAGTTAAAAGTGATTTATATTCTACCATTAAAATATTCTGAACATGTCTATTATGTATCTTTATCAGCGATTTTTATGCTTTCATGTCTTTACATTACTTTCACATCTCATTAACTTCTTTTCATTTTAGCTTGGAGTGTTCCCTTTAGCTTTTCTTATAAGACAGATCTAGTGATGATGCACTCCCTCAGCTTTTAGTTGAATGGGAAATACCTTGTCTTTTTCTCATTTGTGAAAAATAGTTTTTCTGGTTAAATTATTTTGGCTGTCAGTTTTTATCTTTTAGCACTTTGAGTATATTATTCTGTTCTTTCTTTGATTGCAAGGTTTCGGCTGAGAAATCTGCTGATGTTTTCCTTGAATGTGACAAATCTTTTAACCTGTTACTTTCAAAATTTTTTTTGTTTTGATTTTTGATAATTTGGTTATAATGTATTCTGGTGAAATCTTTGAATTAAATCTGTTTGGGGGACCATTAAGCTTCAGGTACCTGAATATTCATATCTATCCCCAGATTTGGGAAATTTTCAGTCCTTATTTCCTTTTTTAAGTTTATTTATTTTTGAGAGAGAGAGATGCAAAGAGAGAGAGGAAGACAGAGAATCCCAAGCAGGTTCTGTGCTCTCAGTGCAGAGCCTGACAGAGGGCTCAATCTCATAAACTATGAGATCATGACCTGAGCTGACTCTTGATTTCAGCTCCATGCTGAGTGTGGAACCACTTTCCCTTTCTCTCTCTCTCCCTCTGCCCCTCTCCCTCACTTGTGCTTCCTCTCTATATAAAATTTTTAAAAATGCTTTCTGTTCTTTTCTCTCTGCATCTTTCTGCAAATCCTATAATGTGTATTTTAGCTTTGTTGATAATGATGTCCTATAAATCACATGGACTTTCTTCAATCCTTTTCTATTCTTTTCCCTTTTATCTCCTTTGATTAGATAATTTCAAGTGATTTGGCTTCATGCTTACAGATTCTGTCTTCTCTTTGATCAAGTTAATGTTGACAATCTCTATTGTATTTTTAATTTCATTCATTGTATTCCTCAGCTTCAGAATTTCTCTTTGGTTCTTTTTTTTTGTTTTTTTCTGTCTCTCTGTTGAACTTCTAACTTTGTTCATATACTGTGTATATCTTTGAGTTGTCTATATGTGTTCTCTTGTAGCTCAGTCAGTTTCTTTAATATAATTATGTTGAATTCTTTTCAGGAATTTCATAGATATCCATTTCTTTGAGGTCTGTTACTGGAAAATTATTGTGTTCCTTTGGTGATGTCATGTCGCCTTCATCGATTGACTATTTATTTATTTATTTATTTATTTATTGTTCCTTGAACTCTTGCATCGCTGTCTTTGTGTTTTAAGAAATAGTCACATTCTGTAGCCTTTGCTGAGTGGAGAAACACCTTCACCAGTTGCCTGGCTAGGCTCTTTTATGCTCTCTCTGACATTGTTTATGGATGCACCCATTCAATATCTCTTACTCCTTCTTGTGGGGGTTTCTAAAGCTGTTTGCCTTCTTTCAGTCCTGCAGAGCCAGGCTGCCTGCTGAGTCACCTGTTTGTTTTTCCTCAAGTGGTGGCCTGAAATCCTCAAGTTTGTGTGCTTTCTCCTAATCCTCCAGAGTAGGGGGTTTCTGTCCTTGCTTTGTAAGCTGTCTCTAAAGGCTCATACTAGACATCTGTTGGGGGGGGGCGGTGCATGAGGAACTGGCCAAAGTGAATGGGTAAAGGACACAACATAGAAGTTGCTCTTGGACCTTTTGAGAGGATCTGCAGGCAACGTGTTTCCAGAGGCTCATGGATGGGCCACTATATGAATTCATTGAGTCATTTAGTACAATCCACAACCCTTTGATGATTTGGAGACATTGTTGCTGTGTTTCCCCTCCCCTAGCCATGCTTATCACTTCAGTACTGTAGGGGGTGAGAAAGAAGTGGACTTCTTGGGATGTCCTGCTTGGCTGGAGAAGCCAGATGCTCATACGTTATGTTTTCACTTGCTCCTGTGGGAGAAATTGCAGCCTGTTGGGTCTCCTGACACTGAGCAGTGCTGTTTTGGGGAATAGATGATGCAGGTAAAGTAAAACTGTTCTTTTTACCCTCTTCAATGCATCTATTCTCTCTCTCTCCCTCTTCCTCTTCCTCTCCCTCTCCTTTTCCCTCTTCCTCTCCCTCTCCCTAACCCCCTCTGCTTCAACAGTGTGCTGGAACTTCTCTGATGGACTCTGGGGCTCTCATAAAGGTATTTTCATCCATAGTTGTCAAGATCAATAAGGGGGATGATGGTAAAAACTTTTTATTCTGCCATCTTGCTCTGAGTTAAAATTTTTAGCACTTAAATGAATAAGTTCAGTATGTGTTAAATTAATAAAAAACAAATACGAATAGTATTGATTCTAGTCTTCTATGGTTACATGAGTGTTCTCTTTGATTATTATAATGAAGCTGAAAGTTTGATATTTTATTATATTTTTATGTATTTTCTATTAAAATGGTTGAAGAAAGAATAACATTGTGTGTCATAATTTGGGTTCTTCATTCATTCATTCATTCATTCATTCATTCCATAAATTTCTCTAACTGTGTACTATTTGAAAATTAGTTTACTTGATCTCAAAATGCTCAAGGCTTGGCTGATATATACAATTTTCAATCAATTGATTCTGAACTTGATAAAATAAATTTCTGTATTTTATTGTATAATCTGATTTATATATTTTTAATCTTATTTTTTAGGTAAGTTAAGTTTCTGTAATTTATGCATGTTGTTCCCACATTTATGGATCAGAGAAGACTGTTGAGTTTTAAGAAAATATGAAAAATATGAGGCAGAAAGATGATGAGTTATAATTGAATTGATAATAGATATGTTTATTAAATGATAATTTGAGACAAAACATAATTGGTTAGAAGCTAAACTTTAAAATGCATTTGGAGTAATAAAATTAATCCATCCATGTGGAATTCATTTAAAAAATTTTTTGTGCATCCAGTTTTAGCCAATTATCTGTTGAAATACCTTTTAAGGGGCACCTGGTGGCTCAGTTGGTTGAGCGTCTGGCTTTGGCTCAGGTCATGATCTCACAGTTCGTGGGTTCGAGCCCTACGTCGGGCTCTGTGCTGACAGCTCAGAGCTTGGAGCCTGTCTTTGGATTCTGTGTCTCTCTCTCTGACCCTCCCCTGCTCATGCTGTCTCCCTCTCTCTCAAAAATAAATACAACATTTAAAAAATTTTGAAATACCTTTTAAGAGGACTTAAAATAGTTTTAAGATTAAACTCAAGTAATACATTAAACATAAAACAAAATTCATATGTACTTTTAATTTAATTTTAGTCTTTTATTAGGTCCTAAATTTGAATATAAAAATTTACATACATATGTTCTAACTTTATATTCAGTGCCAAACACCTTTATTCAACTAATGATTAAGTCTGGGCCACACAGCTATAAAACCAGAGAACACATTAAGTATATTCCCTTAAAGTTTCTATTTTTATTTTTGGAGCTTGACTAAGAGCTTATTATTTCCACATTGCCTTGAATAATCATTTTGCTTAAATTACTTATTTTAACTATTCCATATTTTTTAATTCCATGTCAATGAACTAATGTCTTTCTTCTTTTTTTTGATAAATTTTTATTTTCTAGACACATGTATTCCCCAGCCATAAGTAACCATTCACCCTACTTTTGAGAATATTTGGTAAAACAGTTACTGTTTACAAATTTGCTTTGGGATTCTGACTTTATTGGTAGCTATAAAAGTGACTTCTGGGTGTTTTGTTCAGATTTGACTTTTACACATGCATTTCTTTTTAACTGTTTGCCTTTTGTGATCAGATGTCTAGAGTTCTATGTTAACCCTTCAGTTTTAGATGCCGTATCCTCATCAATCTCTCAATTTCTCAAAGAATGATTAGCATTTCTTGGAATATGTCTTGCAGTGTTACTTGATTTCTTGAATATGTCAGGTAGGTATGCCTCACTTCCAAATGTATTATTAAACTGTAAAAAGGCAGAAAATTATAGTCTCATAGTAGTCTCTGCTTGGTGATTTTGTAGAATGAATGAACTACACTCAAGAGTTTTTTCAATGACGAATAGAAAGAAGAGAATGTCGTTTTGGAGCCAACTTCCTTTTTAAGAAACTGTTGAATAATGTTTACTGTGTAAAGCTAAGCCTTTATACATGTTAACTCATTTGACTTTTATAATCAGTCTCCTATGTGGTTGGAGTCCTGACTCTGGTATTCACCACTTATATAACTTTAGGCAAGTTAACTCCTCTGAGGGTCAGTATTCTCATCTGTTACAGAATAAAGAAGGTCTCCTCAAAATGTTTTGTGAAGATTAAATAAAATATCACTTGTAAAGTTCCTGGCACATAGCAATCATTTTTCTCTGTATTATAGATTTTCCTAGAAACCATTAGATATGTAAATGGAGAATGAATGTATTTTTAACACTCTAAATCTTTCATTTATACAAGGTCTGAGAGAGCTTGCTGATTTGCATAATGGGTTATCAGTCAAGGTTGATTAGAACAAGGAAGAGAACAGCCTAATCTGAAAACCTTAAAGTATTGGTGGGCCAACGGGAGAGCCAAAAGTGGCATTGCCAAGAGAAAGAATTTGTGGGGTGCCTGGGTGGCTCAGTCGGTTTAGTGACTAGCTTCGGCTCAGGTCATGCTGTAGCTTTGTGGGTTCGAGCCCCGTATCAGACTCTGTGCTGACAGCGAGCTCAGAACCTGGAGCCTGTTTCAGATTCTGTATCTCCTTCTCTCTCTGACACTCCCCTGCTCATGCTGTCTCTCTCTCTCAGAAATAAATAAAACATTAAAAAAAATTTTTTTTTTAAGAGAAAGAATTCGAAAGAATTAGTATGCTTAGTTAGCAGAGCTCCAGGTGACAACTAAGTGAGCCCTGCACAGCGTTTCTGTTCCTTACCTCTCCTTTCTCAGTTTCTAGCCCTGAAAAGATCTCAAGTGGTAGTTAGAAGTTTGGGGGAATTGGTGAAAGAGAAAAGTCTACAGCATGAATCTCCAGCCTTCCAAAAGAGAAGTCAAACACTTTAAGTTAAAGTATTTATAATCTAAATAAACTTTAGAATTCTCATATAAGGTGGAATGGACACTTTATTGCCTTACACAAAGAAGCTTGCAGTGATCATGAAAACTATAAATACTTCCTCAAATTTTACCTAAAATGAGTGCAAATCTTGGAGCAGATTTGCAATGACAGTGGTAGGAAACAGAAAATTATTTTCTTGTTTTGCATCCTACTATATCCAAATCATCCAATAAACTACTAGGTTACAATTCAAGTACCTAAATTGTTACTTGATTTATAATTTCTTTGTCGTCATAGAATAGGGTAAATATTTATTATAAGCTTTTAAGTGTTATAGGTGAGGTAGACACCTACAGAGCAGATTCATGCCAGGTGCAGAGAACTAGCCCTACTTTGAGAGTTGACATCCTTCTGTCTTTGGTACCAAGGGTTGAAACTTAATTGTTATGTATACTATGTCAATATCTATATATTTATGATATGTTTATAAGTGAGTAGACTGAGGGGAATTTCAGCTTTCTGGAGGTTAATACAAAAGACATGTTAAGAGGTTACTGAAATAATGCAGGAAGGAGAGATAAGTAGCTAGGAAAGTGTAATTAATGAAAAAAGAAAGGAAAAAATATAATCGAGAGATACTTTGCAGGAAAACTTATAATAGTCACTAATTGATAAAGAAATGAAGGAGAAGGAATAGTTTTAAATGACTTCAAGGTTTCAAGATTTCTTAGTTAATTGTGTAACAAGAATGTCTTCTGTAGTGAAATGACTCATTTCCAAGAAAATTAATTTTGCACCTGTAAAAGCTTAATCTCTGCTTTCTGACCCTGTTATGCTCTGATGGGCTTTGCAGTGCCAAGGGTTTGGGGATAGGGCATTAGATGAAGAGGGGTCTGGTTCTTGGTCATCATCTATTGGTGCTAGCATCTGTAAAGACAGCTATATTTCCATATGCTCTTTGCCCTGTCACCATTCTTTTTTTTTTTTCTTTCTGTGCAAAAGACCATCAGGATAACTAGGGCTTACTGCTATATCCATATTACTCTTGGACACATAAGAAACTGAACTTTTCTGCCTCCACGAAGCACAGTAGGATGCACAGGGATGCCTAAGACTCATATTCACAAGGGTCTCTATAAGAAACAAATGGCACATTCAAGTTAATGTATTTCAGAGAGAGTTTTTTTACACAGGAAGTAATTCTAAAGATGTGGTGAGTATAAGGAGATAACAAGGGATAGTCCAGGTACACAGAGCTAGTAGCAGACCCTAAAAGAGAGAGTACAAAGAGGACACCAGAACCTAGAAGGGGAGACAATTAGGAAGTGAGGCTGACTTGAAAGGAGGAGTGATCATTCAGGGGATGCAGCCAACCTCAGGTGACTCTTCAGGAAGGGCTTCAGTGAAATAAATATCCTGACATCACACTTTTTTTTCATTTTCTTCTGAAGTTCCCATTGGTCAAATCCCACTAGAACCAGTAAGGAAAAAGCAAAATAGAGAGAAGAGGAGAGTGAATCTGGAGGGGCAAATGGAAGATATCTGGCATGAGATATCAGGTATATCACCTTAGATATCACCTTTGGTGATGTTTTCTCTATTGACTCTTACTCTACTGAGTCCAAGGTGTTTGCTTGTTCATGTGTTTGTTTTACCATATTTGCCAGTTTTTAAGCTATATTGGAGACAAGAGCTCTTTATCCTTCAAAACTATCCGAGGTTCCTTCTCTGGGCTTGGAACGTCAAAGGTGGTTCATTTCTTCTTCAGGAAAACTAATATCTTTGGGGCACCTGGGTGGCTCAGTCAGTTAAACGTCCAACTCTTGATTTTGGCTGAGGTCATGATCTCACGGTTCATGGATTCAAGCCTGTGTTGAGCTCTGTGCTGACAGTGTGGAGCCTGCCTGGGATTCCCTCTCTCCTTCTCTCTCTGCATCTCCCTTGCTTACTCTCTGTGTCTCTGTCTCAAAATAAATAAACTTAAAAAACATAATTTAAAAGCACTTTCATTCTGCTGTTTTCTTTGTCCCTTTACTTATAAGCTTTTATTTCTGATCAGTTCTTATTACTCCCATCTGATGATTATTAAAAAGTAAGCAAGCATCAATTAGCTCCAGATGCATATATTATAACTGTACCAGAGAAACTTGACAGGGTTGAACAAAACAAACCCAGAGTGGTGACAGAGGCAGGGACTCTGAATAAAGGGTTCATGGAAAGCAGGACCCTTAAGTCAAAACATCTGAGTACAATCAGTGTTGCATCTGGCGTTTAAATAACTCTTTGACTTCAGAGATGGACAGACTTAGACCCTGGGCTACATGTATTAAATCTGTACTGAATTAAAGCAAATATCTTATTCTTCATTCTTATTCTCTACCATACCTTTTCCCCACAAAGGTCACTTATGTGGGTGGTGGCAAAACCATGTCCTCTATGTGTGAGACCCAGAAGATTCTGTCAGACATCTTTTAGTACTTTCCTGTCCATTGTAAAAATTAACAAATAATCCTAGCAATCCACAACAACAGAAGAGAGTCATCCATCAGGAATGAAGATTTGTATTTGTCTACTGAGTAAAGAATTCAGTCTAGCTGATTTTCTGCTTGAGAACAAAAGACACTTAGATAGTGAAAGAAGGAAATGATAAAATACCACCTACAGTTTTGCTTTATTGTGCGCTGGTGGCCACGATTGTGCCTCAGTGAACACTACTGAAATGTTGATTGGAAGTGGTGGCATAATCCTTGTCCCTCTTCCCTAATCTCGGGGGGGAAAGCTTTCAATATTTTACCGTGAAATATGTTTGCTATAGATTGTGTTAGAAGGTCTTTATTATGTTAGGAAGTTCTATTCTAGTTTGCTAAGAGTTTTACAAGGAATGGGTATTAATGTTTGAAAAACATTTTTATTCTGTAAATACTGAGATGATCATAGACCTTTTCTTTTTTAAGCTATGGGATATATTAACATTGGGTTATTTTTGAGTGGTAATCCGAGCCTGTGTTCCTGGGCTAATTCTCTCATGGTTGTAGTATATTCTTTTTAAATATCACTGCTTTCAGTTTGCTAATATTTTGTTCAGCATTTGAGTGTGTACGTTCATGTAGGAAATAGATCTGTGAATTTCCTTTCTAACAATTCCCTGTCAAGTTTGGGTATCAAAGTTAGGATAGCCTCAACAGAAGTTGGGAAGAGTTTGTATCTTTCTGTTTTCTGGAAGACATCGCACTAGATTGATGTCATGTTTTCCTTAAGTAAAATAATTAAATGGAAGAATTCACCAGGGATGCTATCTGGGTTTAAGCCTTTCTTTGCAGAAAGTTACTTAAGTAGGGGATTTTATTTCTTTAATTGATGTTGGAATATTCATATATTTTATTTCTTCTTGTTTTGGTAATTTATATTTTTCAAGGATTTCATTCATTTTATCTAAAATTTTCTATGGGTATAAGTGTTTATAATATTCTGATTGTCTTTTAAAGTTACTAGATATATGTATAGATATATGTTAAGTTACTAGATATATGTAGAGATGTGACCTTTTACTTAAGAGTCCTGATGAGTTACGTCCTTCCTTCCAGATCAATTCTGTTAGGAATATTTCAGCATTATTAGTTGTTTGAAAATAACTCTGATTATTATTTTTCTCTATGCATCGATTTCTGCTCTTATATTTATTATTATTTTAAAAAAAATTAACGTTTGTTTATTTTTTGAGAGAGAGAGCATAAAGCAGGGAGGGGCAGAGAGAGAGGGAGACACAGAATCTGAAGCAGGCTCCAGGCTCTGAGCTGTCAGCACAGAGCCTGATGTCATCCTAAACCCACCAACCTTGAGATCATGACCTGAGCTGAGGTCAGATGCTTAACTGACTGAGCCACCCAGGTGCCCCTTATTATTATTTTTATAGTCTTTTTGGGTTTGGAATTCTATTCTTTTCCTAGGTGCCTGAGTTACATGATTAGAGAATTGATGTTCAACTCTACAGCATTACATTTTCTTCTAAGCACTGCTATGGATACAATCCCCCATTTTCAATATGTTCTGACTTCACTTTAGTTCAACTCCAACTAAATTTACAATTTTGATTTCACATGTTCATATATACATGAGTCACTTATAATGGTATTTCTTAAATTTCCAAACATTAAACAATTTTCTAGTTCTCTTTTTGTCTTTATTTTTAGCTTAATTCCATTGTACTCAGAGAACATATAATACATGAGTTCATGTATTATACATTCTTTGAAATTTGTCAAGACTTTGTTGTATCAGCATTGACAGCATTAATTTTCGTTAATTATCCATTTGTACTTGCAAAAAAGTTAATTTGGTCATTGTTAGATGCAATGTTATATATATGTTAATTAGATGAAGTATATGAATTGTATTACTAGGTGTATATCCTTATGGATTTTTGGTTTACTTCCTTCACCATCTACTAGGAAAAAGTATAAAATCTCTTGTATGATTTTGGATGTGTCTACTCTTCCTCTCATTCTGTCAATTTTTTCCTTTTTTATTTTCAAGCTATGTTATTGAGAGCACACAGAAATTTAGAGCTGTTTTATCTTCCTGGCAGATTAACTGCCTCATGTTGGCTGTGTTATTATGAAATGTCTATCTTTAGCTCTAATATTATTTTATTAATTAAAACATCCATTGTCTAATAGGATAGTTACACTGACTTTCTTTTGGTTAACCTGTATGTAGTATATATTTTTCCACTCTTTTACTTTAAAAATTTGTCTTTAAGTTGTGTTTCTGGTATGCAACATATAGTTTTCCCTTAATCTGTCTGCAAATATAGTATTTTAAGTTCAGCATTTAGTCCATTTACATTTAATATAATTATTGACACAATTGGGTTTTTATCTGTCATGTGATTAATAGTTTCTGTTTGATCCACCTGTTTTATGTTCTATTTTCTCAGCTTTGCTTTCACATTTTGGATTAATAAAATAAAACTTATTATTTCATTTTCCCTACTATTAATTTATTAAATTTATTTATTAATAAATAAAAAGTGATACTTTTTAAAAACTAGTTTATACTTTTCTTCAGCTATTACTAAATTATACAAACATTGGTCCATGTCTTGTAACAAATGATCACATTTCTACTTTTATAATTGTGCTAAAACTCTGAAACACTTTAATGCCCTTTATTCCTATTCCATTTCCACATTGATGGCATAGATTTTATTTCTACATACATTTTATACTACATTAGATGTAATATTATATTTTGTTAATCAAATCTGTTCATATTTACTCACATTTATGCCATCCATTTCTCTTCAATCCTTCTTATATTCCTGTGTTTCCATCTGGGTTGATTTTGTTTCTACCTGAGAACTTTTCTAAGATGACATAAGGTTTCTCTATCATGCTCTTTACTTCATTCTGAGCCTTCACCATTAGTGCCTTTGAGCATATTTCTACCGGTGTTTTCAATGAATTTTAGTCTTTTTTTTAGCATGTTCTTCAAAATGCTCCCAGCCTCTACCTTTACCTAATCCCCAAGCTACTTCTACATAGTTAGGTGCCCTGTCTCAGTACCCAATCTGTATTGGTTTTCTATTGCTCTGGCAACAAATGATCACAAAGTTAGTGGCTTAATAACACAGATTAATTATCCAGAGATCAGGAATCCAAAATGGGTCGGCAGTGCCATCATCTGTTTCCCTGTCTTTTCCAGCTTTCCAAGGCCTTGTGGTGCCTTCCTCCATCTTCAAAGCCAGAAACAATATTTCCTGGCTCTGACTCTTTCTTCCATAAAACACCTCTTCTGACTCTAATCCTGCTGCCTTTTTCTCAATCACAAGGACTACTGTGAGTCCATTGTGATTATCAGGATAATTCAGAATTATCTATCCATCTCAGGGTGCATAATTGACAAGTGAGATATCATATCCACAAGTTTTGGGGATTGAAATGCGGGCATCTTTGGGTGGTTTTTATTCAGCCTAACACATGCACCTAATTTGGGAGTATAAATTTCAGGCTCTGAATACTACAGAATTTTGAATTTTTACATTTAAGACACTTCTTTTTCCCCACTTAAGCTGTTACTTATGTTCTGAAGTGCTAAGGCCAACATTGATTTATTTTTCCTTAGTATTTCTGCTGCAGCCTTCCTTCTTTCAGGCAGAAATGGCAGAATGCTCTAGGGGCTTGTAGGGCCGTGGAGTACAATGGAATGAAAATCAGACACATCCTTCGATATCTCAATATATCCCACTATATTTTGCATTTCTTTTTCATGCTGTAGTCTTATAATTTTTCTCTCCAAAATGTCTATTCTTCACCTTTTATATTGGATACGTTTAAAGGATTTAATCCAGGATAGTGTTAACTAAACTAATAGAATCATGCAGAAAGAGACTTCTATTAGTTTTGGAATAAAATGAAGAGAAAGAATGCTTTCATTAAAAGGTGACTTCTAGGGTACAGAAAAATAAACACAAAAGGCAACAAAATATCACTGTCTAATCTTTTCTGATAACATACTTAAGCAATTTTATGTTTGAAGCATAACTTTGGTATTTAGTGTTTCTACCGATTGATAGTACTGCTCGTTAATAGCTATATATTCTAGTTAGGTTTTAGCATGTTCTGCTGGTTAAGATGCCATGAGGTTCTTATACTTAGTTGAACAATCATATTTGGACATTTCTTCCTTTCATATAAAAGTCGTTCTCTGGAAAGATACTTTTAACTGAGGCAAGCTCTCTAGCAGAAAAATGAAAGTATAGTTTTGACACCTTTGCCACAATCAAATGATTTAAAAAGATTGCTTTAGAATACTATTAGGAGAAAATCAACTGTGTGAGGCTGTATAGAAAAAACATATTTTAAGTCTTCTAGAGATTATGGAATTTGGCACAGATGAGGAAACAGATATGTAGTCGGTGGTTTTTGTGCCTGTAATCCATGGAGCTCTGAGGATTTCATGGAGGGGTCTCAGAGACTGCCGCAAAGAGTAAAGGGTCAAACAGGCCAGTCTTCAACCAGAGCGTTCCGTTTTATCTGATTTATGTGTTAGTTCTGGATACCCTTCGTGTGAACAAGGGCTCTTTTTGGCTGAAAAAATTGGATAGGAATTGCATCAAATAACTTGGCCTAAATCCTAGTCAGTGAGGGGCGGGGCCAGGAGTACATCCTAGTCATTTCTTTCCTTTGCTCAAATCTCTTCAATGGCTCCCTGTCACCTTCAAAATAAAATATATACTCTTTCACCACGGCATGCACATTCTTGCTGATCTGACTCTTGTCTGCTGCTTTAGCTTATTTCCTGCTCTGCAGTCTTCTTAATACCCTGAAGACTGTCCACAAGTAATGTATTATACCCGGGGTCTCCATCCCTGCTCTCTTGATACCGGCAAGCTTCATAACCTTTGAGATTTTTCAATTCCTGTGTCCATGTACCTCATTAAGGTTTAGGACTCTGTTCTGTACTCCCATAGAGTCCTTTATGTGCTCTATTATGGGACTTTGAATAACATATCAAAATTGTTGTTTTGTCTTTCTCATCCAATTAAACTGTTCACGCTTCTTTTTCTAAAGCTTTCATCTCTGAATCCCTAGTGCTGAGCATAAGGATTGGATCAGTTTGATGATTAAACAGGGAAATCCCAATTTATTTCTTCCTCCTCTATTCCATGGTATGAAGAAATGTTCCTGTGGTATGATAAAGTAGAATGGTCACCTGAGCTAGCACATACAAACCCTGGGGTAATATACTAAGAATCTCGCACAGAGAGTCCTGACATGGAGGCTTTTTTTTTCCAGGAAGCAACTTTATTTGTGCCGGCATGACTCAGTTGGGTTCGTACCCCAAGAGCTGAGCCCAGAACGCCACATGGCATAGTTTTTTATATATTTTTTACTTGTTTGTCTCCCATATATGGTAACACACAAACACACAGTCTGATTAAGTGGTCTCATATTACAAGGTCATAAGGGATGTGATGTAAGTGTATAACCAGATTGCCTTGAGGGTTTTTGTTTGTTGTTTGTTTGTTTTCCCCATTCCTTAAGGAAGGGAGCCTACCACAATTCTAGCAGCTAGATTCAAGAGGTAGCACCAGGAAGGAAACATGTAACTCCCAACTGGCATTAAAGAGTCTATAAATACACTTATTATTTATTTAATTAAATAGGTTAGCTCATATTTATTAAATATTTTCTGTATAGTCCCAGACACTATTTTAAGAACTGTGGATACAGCAGTGAAACATAGAGACCAAATGGAAGCTTCCCTTGGAGCTTCCATTCCAGTGAAGGTAAGATAGATAATCAGTCATTACTTACATAATATGTCAGCGATAAAACTTCTGAAGAAAAATAAAGCAGGGTGGGGTAGATAGAAAGTAAATAAGAAAGGAAGTTGATCTATTTATTATAGAGTGATGTTAAGAAAGATCTCCCTGACAAGAAGAGGGATGTGAGCTGAATAAAGTCTGAAGAAAGTGAGACTGAGTCATGCTGGTAGTTGTGGGAGGACTACTCCAAGCAGAAGGAACATCAAGTTCAAAGGCCCTGAAGCAGAACTGTGGTTGAGAAAGAGGAAGGAAACTAGTGTCAGTGTGGCTGCAGAAAAGTAAACAAACAGAGAAGGGAGACAGCGAGGTCAGATGTGCTATGGAACATGACCTGATAAGTCATGGTAAGAATTTTGGTTCTTATTCTGCATACAGTGGGAAGTCATTGTAGCATTTTGACTGGAATTTTAATCTGCTCTGATTTTGATCTAGGGGATCTCTGTATGTAGAAGATAAGGAGGCAGAAGTAGGAGGAAGGACACCAGTTACCAGTCTGTTGTAATACTGTGGGTAAGAGATGTTAGTGATTTGAACCAGAGTGTGAAGAGTGGAAATGGCGAGGAGTGGCTGAATTCTGGATACATTCAGGAAGTATAGCTGGCTTGTGGTTGGACTGGATGTAAAATGTGAGAGAAGGGAAGAGACACATATGACACTTGACCAATGGGAAAGACATAGTTTATTACTAAAGTGGTGAAGACTGTTAAAAGAGCAGATTTGGGGAAAAACCAAGACATTTATTCTAGATACAATAAAATGATTATTAGAAATCCTTGAGGAGATATTAAAAGTGAAGCTGAATATTTAAGGCTTGATTTCAGAGACACATTCAGGCAAGAGTGATAAAAGTAAAATTCGTCAGAGTGTAGACAGTATTTACTGCCATGACTGGATGAGATCAGTGTAGAAGTAACTCTCACAAGGGGAGTTCCAAGGCCTGACTGTAGGGAATCAGGAAGATGAATAAGGACCAGCAAATGAGAGTGAGAAGGAGAGGCAAGTGGGAAAAATTAAAACTAGTGGTGTCTCAGATGGAAAATAAAATATTTTTTTTAGGAGGGAGAAGTTGATTAACCATGTTAAAAGTTGTTATGTCACAGAGAATTGTCCATTGGATTTGGCAACTTGGGGTGAATTGGTGAAGTAGTAGGGATAGAAATTTCATTGGAGTGGATTCAAGAGAAAATTGAAAAAAATTGGGTCTTGAGAAGGCTTTTCTATAAAATGTGGAAGGGAACGCGGGATAAAGGAATTTATTTATTTTGTTTGTAATTTAAGTTGAGAGGTCCTATAGCAGATCTTTAACTCAGCCTAAAGATGTTAATAGATTGCTGGCTGAAATCTTTGGAACTGGTAACTGGGTCTCTGAGGATGTAAGATACTGTATAGTTCTGTATCAATAGGGAAAATGGTAATAGGCAAGCTATGTGGAGGATAATGGGATTCCTGGATCAGGCACATGTTTAAAGCAAGTCTGGGAAGGAAAAGCACTGATGACAAGCCACCTGACAGTTTTTATTTTTTTCCTTATTGCTGCCTTTGCAAAGGGCCCAATTTCCCTATCTGTGAAGAACCAAGTTTCCTAAAGATGCCAGGCTGTTGCTGCATGTCAAGAGCACTCCACATTGCACCAGAGATGACTGCAGGTGTTAGGGAGGCGCACACTTTACAGTAGCTACTGCTTTTCAGGAGCACCATCAAGCATGTCTTCAGTTTGAATTGATGTTGACAAACATTGAACTCATAGATTGAGTCCCACAGACTGTAAATATAACCCATGAGCAATATTCCTGGGTTTTCCTACCTTTGAGATTTCTGTTTTTAATTAAAGATTTCAAAGATAATACTTTGCTTTTTAAATTGAACTTAGCATTTCTCAGCATTTGGGGGGCAAAAAAGGAAAGAAAACCATAATGGTTAAAAGTTCACCTATCCTCGTGGTGAGTTCAAAGCAGCACCCAAGAATATCCTCATTTCCAAGGTGGGAAATGATCAATTCCTGACACGTTCCTGTAGGCAAACTTGTCACTGTGGTTCAGAGACTTTTATACCTGCCTGTCTTCTGTTCTTTTCAACATTTTGCTGCGCCATTATCTTGGCCTCTTGCCACCTTGTTGAACCAATAGCTTGTTCTTCCATTTTGCCTGTATGGTTTACCCCAGTTTGGCTCCACGCCCAGCTCTCCCTGCTTTTAATTCACCTCAACTCTCTGATTTACTCTCTGGACCAAGTGAGAGACTTGGTGTCAATCTTAAATTTAGGGGTGTGAATCTGGGATTCTTAACAACTTCTCTGAGATTTCATGATATAGACAGTCTAGAGTCAGGAGATCAAGACAGGATGCTTCTAAAGAGCTGGATGCTATAGAGGGAGGGCGCAGGAAGCAGTAAGGCAGGACTCTATGGAACGTTCTGATTCTACAGCCCGCAGAGTAGCTCCTTTGAGCATGGTTCCCAAAGTCTGCCCTTGGGGTTCAAAGGAACATCTTTAGAGTAAACATGATCAACCATGATTTACTCTTTCCTTAAATCTCTAAATTTACCTCTTCTGCTATCTTACAGATAGATATTACTTTGGAATGCAAAGTGGTGAACAACTTTGCTGTAAGTAATAACACAAGGTATTTGTCTTTTTAGTTTTTTTTTATGTAAACAGGGATGTAGTAGGCATGCTCTACCTGAAGCAATGCATTTTTGAATATATAATTTTGTGTCTAGTTTTCAGTTATTTGCAAATTTGCAAAAATTTGGGTTATAAATTTCTCCTGAAATTATACTAGATAGGTGGCCTCTTAGACCATCAGTAGTTGTATTTTCCCAATATCTCTCAAAGCTTTTTGATTATAAGGCAAATAATTCATCAGCTACCTACCATGCATGGCTTTATTTGCTATGAATAAACAAAGACTTGGAGACAATAAAAATGAAACAAGTCAAAATGATAAATAAAAGAGAAATATAACAGTAGTTCTACAGGTATCTAGCAGCAATTGGTAACCACCAACAATGGAGGAAAACACTGAAAATTGACTAATAAAATGTTCATTCCCCACATTATGAAAAATCCTGTTACCTGAAAATGTGATTGCTAAATATGATTGTATTGTTAGGTGATGGGGGTGTCAGGATCTTTAGTAGACTACATAGTGTGATGCTTCAATAAACCCAATCTGTAGTTTTAGTTAATGTGCAGACTTTATAACTCATTTAGTTGGTTACTAGTAAGAAGCTCTCAGTCTTTTAGTGCCTAGAAAGGTAACCGGCACATTGTAGGTTTTTGATAAATATTTATAAAAGGAATAAAAGAAAAAATGAATAAATTAAAATTTAAAACTATAGAAATTTGAGTCTTACTGGTAAGAAGCAAATAAAATACAGGAGTTAGTCTTATCTTAGACATGTTTTAGCTAAATCAGGAAAAGCTAAATTGGGATGTGAGCTCAGGAGTGGACTTTATCATGCAAAATTTTATTAAGGAGCGGCCTGGGATCAATATTTGTGGTTGGGAGGGAA
This sequence comes from Hyaena hyaena, assembly GCF_003009895.1. NCBI lineage: Eukaryota > Metazoa > Chordata > Mammalia > Carnivora > Hyaenidae > Hyaena > Hyaena hyaena. The sequence goes on along the minus strand of NW_024080901.1, from coordinate 2,050,616 downwards.
AGAATTCAGTTTGGAAAGAGGGAAAAAGTGAAGCTGTGGGGCTGGCTCATCTACTTGGCTTTAAAAGCCATCTGGATTCTGAAACCCTCAAGATCTGAACTCCCCAGCCTAAAACTCTCCTATACATATCAGACTGTGTATCTGCCTGCCTACTTGATACCTCCACTTGAATGCCCAACAATCATCTTAAACTCATAATTTCTCAAACCAAACTGCTTCATTCATCCTCCAAACCAGCTTCACAGGAAGCCTCCCTGACTTCGTTTAATAGCACTCCATCCTTCTAGTTGTTCAGACAAATACTGTGCCATTATATTTAAGTGTTGTCTAATTCTCTTCCCACATTCAGTATGTCAGGAAATTCCTGTTGGCTTTGTCATCAAATATATACAGAATGTGATTATATATCATCATCTCCACTGCAACCGCCAAGGTGAGAACCACCATCCCCTCTTGTCTGGATTGCTGCAAAAACTTCTTTTACTGTGTCTTCCTGATTCTACTCTGGAGCCCCTAGAATCTTTTCTTAGTAAAGCAGCCAGAAGTAGCTATTTTATTAAAAAAATTTTTTTACATTTATTTATCTTTGACACACAGAGTGAGACAGAGCATAAGTGGGGGAGGGGTAGAGAGAGAAGGAGACAGAATCTGAAGTAGGCTCCAGACTCTGAGCAAGTGTTCAGCATAGAGCCCAACACAAGGTTTGAACCCCCAAACTGTAAGATCATGACCTGAGCCAAAGTTGGCCACTAACCAACTGAGCCACCAGGCGCCCTGAGAAGTTAACTATTTTAAAACGTAACTTAGATTATGTCAATCTTCTACATATAAATCTTCATGCTTTTATTTTTACTAGAGAGAAATTCTACAAATAACATTTGGGCTGCTGAATCATCTGGGTGGGATACTTGTTTAAATGCAAATTACTGGGTCATACTCACAGATCTCCAGAAGGTTTTCTATGCATTAGAAGAAAAACCTAGGAAAATTTTAAGGAGGAGATAGAACTTAGATGATGGACTGAATCTGTATCAGGAATAAAAGATGAAAGAGGATAGAAAATATCTGCACTTTGGGGTAAACCAGTAGATTGTTCATAATTTTCCTGCTGATACCAAGAGGTAGATGTATATGCTGGGCAATCCCAATCTGTATTTCACGAAATCAGACTTGGGACCCTCTAAAGGATGTGGATATGCCAAACCAGACTTTCAGGAAAACTGTACTTCTACAACATTGACAAGAGATGTCCATGGTGCAGGTCATCAGTGAACTGATGTATACATTCTTTCTCCATCTCACACTGGGGCAAAATATATTGCTAGAGTTGTGGTTTTCTTGGCCTGGAGGGCCAACACAGTCCCTGCTTCAACATCTAGGTCAAGGGGCACCTGGGTGGCTCAGTCAGTTAAGCATCTGCCTTCAGCTTAGGTCATGATCTCCTGGTTTGTGAGTTTGAGCCCTGCATCAGGCTCTGTGCTGACAGCTGAGAGCCTAGAGCCTGTTCGGATTCTGTGTCTCTTTCTCTCTCTGCCCCTACCCGACTTGCTCCTCTGTGTGTGTGTGTGTGCGTGTGCTCTCTCAAAAATAAACATTAAAAAACTAGAAAACAACAAAAAATCCATCTATATCAAGCCCACTGATCTGTCACTTTATATTTAAATATCAACTGAATAAAAACCAAAGGCTATATATCCTCTCCCTTTTTACTTCCAAAAAAATGCTGTATAAGCATGTGGTATTTATAGTTAACATACCGTATACGGTTTTAATTGTACATTTGTAAATGACATATATTATATTATTGTTTACATACATCAAAGTATTGGGGAGACTTGATAATGTTTTTATATTTTTATATTATATTATTTATATTTTTATATTTTTATTTCCTGAGCATTAGAAAATACAGAGATTAAATATGTTCTGATGTTTCTTTCTTTCACCTTCCTTCCTTTTCTTTTTCAATTATTTTTATGAAAGTTACAACTGCTGGATTTTTGGCCATCACTCATTCTCCAGTTTTATTTTAAATTTTTTTTTTCTGAGAGAGAGAGACTGTGTGAACAGGGGAGGGTCAAAGAGAGAGGGAGACACAGAATCCAAAACAGGCTCCAGGCTCTGAGCTAGCTGTCAGCACAGAGCCCGACATGGGGCTTGAACCCAAGAACCGTGAGATCATGACCTGAGCCGAAGTCGGATGCTTGACCGACTGAGCCACCCAGGTGCCTGACTCATTCTCCAGTTTTATTTAGATTTGCCACAAAGACAGTTGACATGAGCAGCATATAATATGTTGCTTTGAATGGCAAGGAAGTGCATCTTCTGAATGTGATTAGTAAAACAGTTGAGAGTTTTTGCCAAGAGACTCTTCAGAGATGTTCCTTTCTTTTGAAAATGCCTTGCAAAGAATGCTGACTTTAATGAATGCCAAGACCCACTGACACGGTCCCTACCTGAGGATTCCAGAATAAATCTAATTAAGCTGTGTCAGGACTGTCCCAATGCAGAAATTGTCATAGAGAAATAAATGTAGGAAGAAAGAATTTTTCTTGGCTTCTTTTTTGAAGTGCTTTTCAAATAATTTTTAACTGAGGTATAATTGACATATAGCATTGTATTCATTTCAGGCATATGACATAATGATTCGATATTTATATATGTTGTGAAATGATCACCACAGTAAGTCTAGTTAACATCCATTCCATACATAGTTATGGATTTTTGTCTTGTGATGAGGACTTTAAGATTTACTCCCTTAGCAACTTTCAAATATGCAATACAATATTATTAATTATGGTCACCATGCAATTCATTGTATCCTCATGACTTATAACTGAAAGTTTATACCTCTTGACCCCCTTCATCCATTTTGCCCATACTCTATCCCCTACCTCTGACAATCACCAATCTTCTCTCAGTATCTATGACTTTATTTTTAATTCTACATATAAGTGAGATCATACAGTATTTGTCTTTGTCTGACTTATTTCACTTTGCATAATGCCCTCAAGGTCCATTGATGTGTGGCAAATGGCAAGATTTTCTTCCTTTTGTGGCTGAATAGTATCCTATTGTATATATATGCTACATCTTCTTTACCTGTTCCTCCATTTTTGGACACTTAGGTTGTTTGCATATCTTGATTATTGTAAATAACACTGCAGTGATTAGGGGATACATGTATCTTTTTGAATTAGAGTTGTCATTTTCTTCATTTTCCCCCTGAATCCTCAGAAGTAGAATTGCTGGATTATATGGTAGTTCTACTTTTAATTTTTTTGGGAAACCTCCATATTGTTTTCCATGGTGCCTACCCAATTTATATTCCCACCAACAGTGAACAAGGGTACCCTTTTCTCCAAATCCTTGCTAGCACTTATTTCTTGGCTTTTTGATTCCAGCCATTCTGACAGGTGTAAGATGGTATCTCATTGTGGTTTTGATTTTAATTTCCCTGATGATGAGAGATGGTGTACATATTTTCACATACTTATTGGCCATCTGTATGTCTTTGCAAATAATTAATTTAAAAAGGAACTTGTTTTATCAGTGTGACAATCTACAAGGGAATACTTCAAACATTTAGCTTCCTAAGTTAATAATTTCCTAAAGTTTGAAAGGTTGCATATTAGTATTATAGCAAATAAATATAGTATCCTATATTAATGTCTAATTTAGAATATTAGATATATATTTAGGAATTCCCTTCCTGATGTTATTTAAAATATTGAACTTAAGGGAAATGTGGGTGGCTCTGTCAGTTGAGTATCCAACTTCGGCTCCGGTCATAGTCTCACCGTTTGTGCTTTCGAGCCTCACATGGAGCTCTGTGCTGACATCTCAGAGCCTGGAGTCTGTTTTAGATTCTGTGTCTCCTTCTCTCTCTCTGCCCCTCCCCCATTCTTGCTCTGTCTCTCTTCGTTTCTCAAAAATGAATAAATGTTAAAAAAATATTGAGCTTAATTGTATTATTATTCATTCATAGTACTATTCATTATTTCATTTAATGCTAATTGTGAATTAGAGAATTTCTTAAAAATTCTAAACTATATTATCAGTATGTTATAAGAATTTTTTGGATAAAATGTGTGTTCAGTGAATTAAATAATATTTAGCTTATTTTTTTGTACCTCTTTATATAAAGAATATTCAAAACAGCTAAAGATCGTCTGATGTCTCTATAGATCCTGGAAACATTTCACTCGATTGTTTTTCTCACTCAATTGTAAAAGCTTTTATTTTGAGGGAGAAAGGACCTTTTCCATTGTGTACTATAAGGTATAGCAATATATCAAAAAGGATTGTTATGGATTTCTGAGTCAGTTGCAAATATTTAAATTAAAAGTCATATAACATGGTGATTAAAAATGAAACAAAAGCCAAATGACCAAAACGGACTACTAAATTCTTCAGCTTATCTTCACAACTGATTTTAGTATCCACAGTCTAAAAATAATGGTTCTGCTTCTTGTTAATAACGATCTTAACTAACAAAGTGTTAGCTCTAATTTGATCAAGGGCATATAGATAGAAACAATCACCTTGTTTCTGGGATCAGACTCTGGATGGCACATCTTAAGAAAGACCAACGTTGAAGCAGAATATTTCAGTCTCTTCCTCATCTGATTTTACAGAGAAGTATGACTTCTTATTCCAATGGCCAGGCAACATTCTGCAATCTACTGAAACCATAACAATAAACTCTTAAAATTTCATGTCAAAAGCATAGCACCTAAGGCTTCATGATGAGCATGTAGGAAGAGGTGGCCTGTGTGTTAAGATAACAAAAACAGTAACACAACTCTGCACGATTTCTTACTCCTTGTAGAACTTTTTCAAAGAGATTTCTGTTCCAAAGGAGGTGTCTTTTACATTGCAGAGATTAAATAAGAATTGTGCTATGAATAAATAGGACTAGGGTAAATTCAGATTGGAGATTTTTTGTGGGTATGAAAACCAGTGTGGAGGGAAGAACATGGAAGTGCATGTCAGGTGACCTGGGTCCTGGCAGACCCTAACCCTAACCAGCTATGTGTCCTGGATGCATTCATATAAAACTCTGTGCCTAAATGGCATAAGAAATTCTTTCTAAGCGTATCATTTTGGGTATTCTAAAATTTTTAGAAAATGAATTTCATATCTAGTGGGATATTTGCAAGATGAAACACATAAGATTTATACAAATTTAGCTTTTTCCCTGCATCAAATTATTTCTTCAGTTACAATAGCAGAGGAGAGGGAACCAAATTACTGGAAAACTGTTAAAGCGACTGCCTTTGCATATATCCTAATGACATATTGCGTAGAAGACCTATAAACTATTAACAGAGGTCTCTTAAAGTTAAACCATGGGTTTTTAAGTTCTCACACCAAAATATACCTTTAAAATAAACATATGTGCAGGAAAGCATAGTTGTATGATGAGATAGTGTCAAACTATTTTGGTACTAACCAATTGGATGAAACCATGGACATTATTCTTGGAAAGATAGGAAAAGCTAATTCACTTACTGGAGCTGAGAAAAAGTTTATGTATTTGAAAATATTTACTTTTGGGTAAATAATTGAGTAGTTGTTTAAAAATTCAAATGGTATTAAGAGGTCCATTGGGGTTATTTGCCAAGCCATCAATATATTTCCATGTTTTTTCTTTGATACTTCCATTTTCTGTTGTAAAACATCCGTTTGCCTGCATTATATGTTTTTTTGCCACTGTTATTTTTCTCTTATGAAATTAGTGATTGTTTAAAAAGTAAACATCTTAGCAATGTTTAACATAGAAAGTGAAAGTCCTCTATAATCTCAACCCCTAGAGAAATCCCTCTCAGCAGGTTAGGTTTGTGTATGTGCCTTCTGGAATGCAGTACATTACGGTACGTTATGCTAATGTTTCCAGACCCAGTTCCAATGTTTGGAAGTCTTCCCCACAGCACCAGGCAATTCTCGAACACTAGCAGCGTATCTGAGGATTTAACTCAATTTTGATACTATTTACCTGGATGTAACATCAGATTCCACAGGCTGTGTTTGGTCCCGTAAGACTCTCTCACTCCCCACCTTAGATGCCAGTCCCCAGCCCCAGGCTTGTGCTTCTGTGCTTGCCTGTGCTCTGACCTACCGTCTGAAGACTGGAAGTTCCAATGAATTCCTTCTTAGGTTCCAAGAATTTGCTAGAGAGGCCCACAGAAATCAGGGAAACACATTTAACAGTTTATGAAAAGATATACTAAGAATAAGAATTAATAACCAGATGGAGAGCTACATGGTTCCCAAACAGAGGAGTTCTGTCCTCGTGGAGCTGGGACCTGGCTCGGTGGCATGTGAATGCATGCTGGTTCCCCAAGTGTGGAAATTCTCTGGATAAAGGGGACCAAAGAGCTGTACTCTTGAGTTTTTGTGGCAGCTTCATTACCGAGTCATGACTGACTAAGTCATTGGCCATTGGCTGATTTAACCCCTGGCGGGAAGGGGACTGAAAGTTTCAACTCTCTAGTCATATGGTTGGTCCTGCTGACAACTAGCCCTGCCTTTGGGTGGGATCCAAAACTCGCTATGATTAATTACAAGACACTCATTTCACCTGGTTTCAGGAACTGTGGATGAAGAGCACATATATCTGAGAAATATTTCTTATAAATCATTAATAGCACTTAATCATTTATGTATATGCCTTGTCATTGAGAGGTTTCCGATAATTATTCCGGTTAACAAAAAAAATCCGAGTAGTACTTAAAATTCACGGCATATGAAAACAACAAAACCCATCTTTCAAATATGATCTCTTAGAATACTTTACTATTTATGATAGTTAACATTTACTAAACATTTACTATTTTATTTGTAGTTAGTGTGCTAAGTACTTTATGTAATTAACTTCTTTACATTCTTGCTACCACCAGATGAGAAAGGTACTGATATTATCACCTCTTTTATTTTGGGAAAATGTAATTTACGCACTTTACATTTCACATCTGAAGAGAAGGATACCCTAGACATGTAGCTAGAGGGTAGACTTTAACACCCCTGTCTCACATGCAGATTCCAGACTTCTTTGCTTCAGACTCTAGTTCCTTTTTTTTAAAAAAAGTATTTAATTTTAGAAGTCTTTATTAAACTCCAGTTAGTTAACATACAGTGTAATGTTAGTTTTAGGTGTACAAGATAGTGATTCAACACTTACATACACACCTGGTGCTCATCACAGCAAGTTCCCTCCTTAATTCCCATCGCCTATCTTTTAAAAAAATTTTTACTGTTCATTTTTGAGAGACAGAGAGAGACAGAATGTGAGCAGGGGAGGGGTAGAGAGAGAAGGAGACACAGACTCTGAACCAGGCTCCAGGCTCTGAGCTGTCAGCACAGAGCCTGACGTGGGGCTTGAACTCATGACCTGTGAGATCCTGACCTGAGCCAAAGTCAGATACTTAATGGACTGAGCCGCCCAGGTGCCCCAGTCCTCATCACCTCAATCGCTCCCTCAACCCCCTCCCCTCTGGCAGCCATCAGTTTGCTCTCTATAGTGAAGGGTCTGTTTCTTGGTTTTCCTCTCATTTTTTTCCTGTATGTTCATGTGCTTTCTTTTTTTTCCTTTCTTTAACTTATTTAGTTTTGAGACAGAGAGAGACAGAGCATGAGCATGGGAGGGGCAGAGAGAGAGAGGGAGACACAGGATCCAAAACAGGCTCTGAGCTGTCAGCACAGAGCCCAATGCAGGGCTCAAACCCACGAACCGTGAGATCATGACCTGAGCCTAAGTGGGATGCCCAACCGATTGAGCCACCCAGGTGCCCCTCATTTGCTTTGTTTGTTAAATTACATATATGAGTGAAATCATATGGTATTTGTCTTCCTCTGACTGATTTACTTTGGTTAGCATAATAGCTCTAGTCCCTTTTTGCAGTCCACAAAATTCATCAGTCTTCTACATCCCATTTCCTGAATAAATGAAAATTTTTTGTTTGAACCATGTCTCTCTGCAACCAGATTTTTCACCTAAAGCTCAGATGCTTCTCCATGTTCCAATAAAACAAGCTGCTCAATAGTTTAGTGTATTATTTGGTCTCTAAGCCTTTCTTTCCTCATGTCATCCTTTTATCCATGCCTGTCTCCCCCCTCCTATCAAAAACTACCACAAACCTATTGACTATCGACAGAGAGCCCCATTACCTAGTCATTTATTAAACATTCTTTGGTCACTTTAATAGAAAGAAACTCTTTTTTCAGACTCCTAAGAATTTTGCTTTAACACTGTAATGATATTTATCACCTATTACCTTGTTTTAGGATAATTTGTTCACACCCCATTTATACTCTAGCATAGATTCAAACTTTTTGCAATCCCATCTTAAAAATCATCTATTGGTCTACTGCAATTATTTGACTAGAATGTGCTTGATAAAAGCTTGTTGAATTCCATTGTTTGCCTGTAGATTGTAGAATACTTTAGGATCAGTGGCTTTGAGGTCAAGAGGAATAATCTTGTATTAGAACTTATTTTGTAACATATCAAGAAGACTGAATGAAGGAGGGGTTGAAGTGGAATATCTGGAAAAAAATATTCCTCTAGAGGTTTATGACTAGTAAACTAGACTATGTTAGCTGGAGAGACAACTTTGAAGGAGAAAATTTGAGGGATTTTGTATGGACACTAGTAGCATAATAAAATATAGGGAGAAACATAAGATGACACATTTATTTGAAATAAGTAAGCAGGATGAAGATACTGAACGCTGATTGTAACTGTAGCATCTTAAAGTCCAGGAAAGGTTTGTGCAGAGAGGCCAAGAGAAATAACTTGGCCATTTGGAGTTCTACAAATTACCATAAAATTGCTGATCAAAAATGTGCACTAAATGGTGCAAAGTGTAATCTGATTGAGTTGGAAAGGTCTTAACCTCATATTAGCTAAAACAATAACATAAATTGTTTGTAAATCTGTGGAGTGAATGTTTTAAATCACTTTAGAGCTGGAAGAGATCTCAGAAATCTAAAATTTAGGCCAACAGCTTCAATTTCCTGATGAGGCCAGAAAGAATGTTTAGTATAGTTCTGGTCAGTTCAGTTGAGTGTCTCTTCAGTGGCAGATAGGTGTCTAGAAATTAAGCATCTAAAGGTGAAAGAAAAACCCAACTCCTTTCTTTCTCTCAATGTAAAACAGGTATATTAACAGATACATTGAAAGCAAAGTAGAATTATGATGAAGGCAGGCAAGGTTTATAATAGCAGTATAGAATCAAAGCCTGGTCTGGCTTTGGGATGAAAGGAGCTGGTGCTCAAGAAAAACTCCTTGGGAAAGCTGACATCCAAAGTGGACCTTGAAGTATTAACAGGAAGCAAAGGTGGGGTAGGGAAGGATAAGTAGGGAGTAGGGGCCACATACAGTCATGAAACAGAACTATATATTTGGGAAACGATGAGCAATTCTGTATTGCTGAGGTGTAAAATGCAAAGTAAGGGGAGTGGGTAGTGGGCTTGAGTAGTAGCGAGGACTGTGGCAGGCCAAGTCTGACATACTGGTGGGCTGGGATCATGCACTGTGGTAATAGGGAAGCCTTGTAGGGTTCTACCCTTGCAGATTGAAATTTCAGGTATGCTACTTTGGAGGTGATTAATAAAAAGTTCCCCATGCTTGAAGCTTTCCTACAATCTAAGGAAGTAGTGTCTTTTGAAGTAGTTTCCCTTCTTCCTGGACTGTGCCCCGGTATGAGGGGGAAGTTGACTAAAGTTTAACAAAAGTGCTGCTCACTGATCATGAAGTGGTTCAATTACTTTTTGGGTCCTCAGCTTGGGCTTTTACTCTGCTCTAGAGCCCCAGTTCTTTAAGGAAAGGCAATCCTCAATATCACCCCAGTCAAAGGACGCTCATGCCCTAAGCCTGAGCAGATCTCTGTAACCAGGCACCAGCACTATCAGTGCACATAGACAGCTATGGGGACAGGCCATCCTAGAAGATCTCCATTAGTTCTGATCCTTGTATCTGCAACCTTATGAACCCCAAGTCATTCAGCCTCTTTCTCTTCTTGCCAGCTTCCTCTTGGGCTGGGGTAAATGTTTTTTAAACTAGAGGTAACCAATGGCAACTTGATCCATTCTCTTACTGTTTTCTTTGGCCTGTGCAGTAATGCAGTAGTGTGTGTGTGTGTGTGTGATGTTAAATTTGTTATCAATATTTAGAACCTGCAAGATTTTATATAAAAATATGATTTTCAGGGGGGCACCTGAGTAGCTCAGTCGGTTAAGCATCTGACTTTAGCTCAGGTCATGGTCTCACTGTTCATAAGTTTGAGCCCCACATCGGGCTCTGTGCTGATAGCTCAGAGCCTGGAGCCTGCTTCAGATTCTGTGTCTCCCTCTCTCTCTTCCCCTCTCGTGCTCATGCTCTCTCTCTCTCTCTCTCAAAAATAAATAAGCATAAAAAAATTTAAAGATATGAATTTTTAATTCACTTGAAAAAAAAAAGGGACAATCTGGCATCATATGGATTGATGTCCTCGTAGCAGTCCTCAAGGAAGGACCTGACTATTAGGCATCCCTTGACTCTGGCCTTATGCTTGCCCTGGTCCCCTCAAGACCACTTTACTCTCTTCTTATCCACTTGCATTATCCATCTGATCTCAGAAGACATCTGAGACTGTGTCTCCTGCTTAATTTAAACCTCCCAAACCCAAATGTCTTTTAAACCTGTTTCCTAAAAAGTCAGGAGTACTTGACCTGTTTTTTGAAGAAAATACTATTCAAATTATTTTGAGTTTTTTTTAATCTTTCAAAAAAAGATGTCCATAGTGATAGTCATATCATAAATATAAGCATGGCTTCAGCATTATAAATATGTAAATTAATGAAATTCACCATATTAATGGATAAAAAAGAAAAATACATCAGTTCCATACATTTGAAAAAATTTGGTAAAATTCAATATATATTTCCAATAAAATAACTTTAATAAAATAGAAATAAATTGATACTATATCACTTTATCAAGTTAATAAAACCTGTTAAAATATATTTCAACACAATAACCGTGATACTTAATGGGATACACTAGAAACATTCTCATTAATGCAAACATGAAGGCATTGATGTTCTTGATGCTAATTGTATTGTATCCATTGTCTTCACCTTCCAGTAGGGATAGAAAGCCCACAGGGGGTCACATAGTTGCTCAGCTAGAGTCTGTGTTTTATAGCTTCCTTGCTAAGTGTGGTTGTGAGCATGGAACTAAGATTTGTCCAATGAGTTTGTAAAATGTCCAATTTCCAAGTAACCTCCTTGAAGATAAAATTGTTTGTTGTGAACTTGCTTTTCTCTTCCTGTTAATGGAGAAGTGTTGGCAAATAGAACAACCCCTTTGGAAACAGAGATAGCAGCAGCATACTAAGAATAGTCCAGTTTTGGGTCACTCATTTTTGGATTTCTACATGATAGGAAATAAACTTCTCTATTATTTAAACCACTGAATTTTTCCATCTTTCATTTAGAGTAGCTTAGCCTGTACCTTTACTAATATGGCTTCTATTGTTTAACATTGTTCAGGAGGTACTATCTAACATAAGCAGGTAAGAAAAATAGTATGAAATTATAAGTAAAAACTGTCTTGTCAAAATCTATCTTAAATTATGACTACAGATATGGAAAACCTGAGAGAATCCATTGAATTATTAGTATAAATAAAACAATTTGCTAAACTGCCTTTTGGTCTTGTAAAATTACCAATAGCCTTTCTGTTTACAAACATCAGTCACAAAATATAATGAAAGTTTCCATTTACCTAGAATAAAGAAAAGTGGTACTAAAATTACAAATTAAATTTTTAAAAAGTTGGTATATATTCTTATATATACAGTGTAACCAATAAAATCTAACAGCGATTCTAATAGTGAATAGTAAATCTGGTAATGATTTGATGTCTATCACCCATTTAAAGATATATGTGAAAAATGTCATCTCAGACAATTTGCATCATTTCTCTTTGCGTCATTTTTTTTTTTTTTTTAGTGTTTTATTTATTTGTGTGTGAGAGAGAGAGAGACAGAGTGAGCAGGGGAGGGTCAGAGAGAGAGGGAGACACAGAATCTGAAACAAGCTCTAGGCTCTGAGCTGGCTATTAGCACAGAGCTGACGTGGGGCTTGAACCCACGAACCGTGAAATCATGACCTGAGCTGAAGTCAGACACTTAACCGACTAAGCCACCCAGGCGCTCCTCTCTTTGTGTCTTTAAACACAGATTTTCATTCTATTTTTATAACCTTTATATGTGTGTATATAACATGTCAGTGTTTATTGATTACTTATTATACTTCTATACTATAAAATTATGTATATACATTGAAGTTATTTAAAAATATTTGCTATAAACATAAGATTCTAATTGTTGGAATAATATTAGAAATACAGTTTTTGAAAGTATTCTTGAAGAAAAATCTATCTCTTTATCTATCTGTTAATGAGACAGATCTAGCTTTTTTCGCCAAAATAGTTTCTATATACATAGATGAGTATTACTTATTAATGTAATGACTCAGCATTTATTACCGATTCAATTCCAGTATTTCATGTTCATATTTTAAGCAATGATAAAGTTTATTAAGATGAGGATCTATTATATGAGAATGGAAGTTTTATTATACCAAGGCCATTCAGTTCTTCAAGTGAATTCTGAGCTATGTAGTTAGTTAGTTCCTCCTTCAGTTGTGTTGAAGGGAAAATATTCGAAACAAAGTTATTAAAATCATCATTTTCTCAGGGTACATGGTGGCTCAGTCAGTTGAGTATCTGACTCTTGATTTCAGCTCAGGTCATGATCCCAGGGTTGTGGGATCAAGCCCTGTGTTGGGCTCCACACAGAGCATGAGGCCTGCTTAAGATTCTCTCTCTCTCTCTCTCTCTCTCTCTTTCTCTCTCCCTCCCTCTGCCCCTGCCCTGCTCATGCTCACACACGCATTCGCTCTCTCTCTCAAAATTTAAAAAAAAATCATCATTTTGTCAAACATAGCAACGTTACAAATTGTACTTTTGGCAACTTTGGAATTTTTTTTTTTTAACGTTTTATTTATTTCTAGGAGAGAGAGAGAGACAGCGTGAGCAGGGGAGGGTCAGAGAGAGAGGGAGTCACAGACTGAAACAGGCTCCAGGCTCTGAGCTGGCACTCAGCACAGAGCCCGATGCGGGGCTCGAACCCACGATCCGCGAGATCATGACCTAAGCGAAAGTCAGATGCTTAACCGACTAAGCCACCCAGGTGCCCCGGAATTTTTTTTTTTTTTAATACCTCAGTCAAGCACCATAATAAAAATCCAGATGAGTGAGGACTGGATATCTCTTTTGAAAAAGTGTGTGGGGAAAACCCATTATAAAGGAGGCTCCTTGAGTCTAGGAAAATAAGTTGGAAAGAGGAGGAAACAGATATGTAAAAGTTGAAGTATCAGAAATGGACTCCCTTAAAACCATCCTTGCATTGATATTTCTTAGAAAAACTTAAAATACCCCAGGACTGCATCTTGGCCAGTTTGAAAACTCTTCTTTTAAATAAAAAAAAATATTTTATTTATACCTTTTCATCCTGAATACCAGACATTACAAAGTGCATCTAGGAAATGTCTAGGGAAAGCTTATTTCTTCAGGAAAGCTTATTTTCAGGAAAGGTCTAAGTGTTCATTTTCATTTTGCATTATGTTTTTGTTATGCGCTTTCATTTTTCTTTTGCCCATTGGTATTTTCTTTGTATTACCAAATTTCTTTCCTTCCTTCCTTCCTTCCTTCCTTCCTTCCTTCCTTCCTTCCTTCCTTCCCTCCCACCGTCCCTCCCTCCCTCTCTCTCTCTCTCTCTTTCTCTCTGTCTTTCTGTCTTTCTTTCTTTCTTTCTTTCTTTCTTTCTTTCTTTCTTTCTTTCTTTCTTTCTTTCTTTCTCTTTCTTTCTCTCTTTCTCTCTCTCTTTCTCTCTCTCTTTCTCTCTTTCAGTTGCCTTTACTCTTTACTCATATAATGGTGCCCAGAAGGCTGACAGACGAAGCAAGAGATACTGTTTCAACTACCTCTTAACAGCAGTGCAGCTATGACATCAGCACTTGGAAGGGACAGACCCCTTAGTGAGGAAGGCAGCATGACCTTTCCTGTTTTTATGATGGTAGCGTCTCAGAGACATCATGTTTCCTTTTCAGGGGTCTAACTTCTAGATTCTTAATTTCAAAATTGAAATCTTGTTTTTTTTTTTTAGTTTTAAAACTTAAAAAAAGATCATCATAACATTGTTTAGTATCCCATGAGTGTGTGTGTGTGTGATGGACAGATAGGGAACTTCTTTTTACAATACCAACATGACAGTATTGTTGGTTGAACATTGAGCACTGTATGTGTGGAAAGAAATTATTATGCTAATACTATTTGCTGAAAGTGACTTGGATAAATTCAGGACAAAGTCTAACTTTAAGTAAAGCTAAAAGTAAATATATCACCATATATTATCATCATGAAAAACCCATCTATATAATAATGACTTATATAGAGAAAAGTAGAATAAGGGAATGGAAACTTTATCTCTGTAATATTACAAAACAAATAAGATTTTTAAAAAACCCCAATGTGTTTACTCTTTTCTGAAGTCCTTATGCACTTGAGAATACCTACATTTATTTTCTATCCAGTAGAGAGCAGTCAAAGTCCATGATACTCTCATAAAATCGATGCCTCAGAGTTACAGGCACATGACTGTGAACACTGTCTCGTCTCATCCAGGTCCTAGCCAAGTAAGGGTCTTCTAGAACACTGGCCTTGTGTTGTTTCCTGAATGCCACATTCCTTCTCGTACTTGTCCTTTATTTTAAGTAAAACACATATATCACTTTATATGCAAGTTTGTTTACACAAATGAAGGCATATGTTGAACTTGCTTTAAAAAATCTATAGGAACACAAACTATGCTGTTAGATGTTACTAATATAGGGACAAACTCACAGCATGAGAGTTGGGTAAGCTTGAATTCCGGGAAAGAATACCCTCAGTGCCACCGGGAGGGCAAGCCTTGTAGTTACCGGCAGCTAGTGTAGGACATCCTTAGGGCAATATTAGTGAAATAGAGAGATTGTTGACTGGTAGACAAGCTAAGGAAAAATTAAACAAAGAATTCCAAAGAGAAGATTAGTTGGTGTGATGGAATATGCATGTGGCACTCACCAGACTTCATCTTTGCTACTTTTCTCTTGTTCTTTCTGTGTTCCAGAGGAGATTAAAGTATGGAAGGATGCCATCTAGTTAGAAAGTGTATCTTACCATTTTTTTCTTAGTTAACTGTGGTTTTTACTATTATTGTCAAAAACCTTTGAGTACAGATCATTTCTGCTTTTCAGAAGGAGCACACTCCCAGAAAACAGTTTTGAAGGAGGACTGCCAAGAGGCAGCATCTTGGAAACGCACACATCGTCCTATTCTCTGAGTAGCCAAATTGACAGAAACCAATCTGTAGCTGAGTAAGTGCAACCGGAAATGAAGAATGAGGTGTATTAGGATAGTGGCAAAATTAAAAGTTTTAGTATATATATATATATGGGCCTTGAAAAACATGTTCGTTTTTCCTCTTGATAAGATTAATGTGCACTGAGGGTAGATTCAAAGAGTGCATTAAAATGCATCTTCATTTATGTATCAGTGACACTCTGGATCCATCATCTGTAAGACATAGAACTTAAGGTAATTTTTCTCCAGTAGTGATGTTGCCACAAGATGGCTTCCTCGTGTGATTTGGCCACCCGTACAACCAAAGTCATACACTTTAATTGGTAGACCAGAGTTAGGTATGTAATTTGTGGCCATGAAGCAGACTGGAACTAACTACCTCACATGCGGTGAGCTTGAATGTCAGCCTAATCAGCTACTTTTGCCAGCTGAACTAGTGTATCATGGGGACCATTGTTACAAATGATTTGTTAACCTCTGTTAACAACCTCTTGTACTTTTCTTTAAAACGCGTGCATTGTTTGAAGTTCACACTTGCGTTGCCTAGGGATTTAAAATAAGTTTGCATTTGGCAGTACTATTTTTCTTACAGTATCAAAGTTCCTCAACAAATAAAATAAGAACTAGTTTTTTGAGTAAGTTGGCAGATACCATTTTACGTGTATTATGAAATTTATGAAAAGTTTCATTTTCTTGGGAAATGTTTATGAATTAAAATAATGACTTTTTAAAATTATAATTTAGTCCGACTCTAGCTTGATTAGTAACCAGATTAGTTTTATTTTAGAAACGATACAAGGAGGGGCGCCTGGGTGGAGTAGAAGGATAAATCTCACTGTGGACACATGGATGCCTGAGTGGCCCTAAGGTATCTTTAGATAAAGCATTCTCTAGATATCTTCAGACATGGGTTGAAATGCTGGTCAGAGATTACAATTGGAGACATAGATTTAAGTATAGATGAGAGATAACTTTACTCATCCTTATCTTTTCTTTTACTACTATACTTAAAATTCTTGTTCCTTTGGCTACAATGGGAGTTTTGCCATTATTTTCAGTTTAATCTCTTACAGTGTTTTGATGGTTAACAGTGTTCTCAAGAAATTAGGCCTCCTACACCTGACCATGCATATGTCTGCAAATGATTCAGTTAGCATGTTTCCACGCCTTCCAGGCAGGGTGCGCCATTTTTTCTGCCCACAGAGGTTCTTACAAACTTCATGGCTGGTCTGCCTGGTATTGGAAATTTGATAAGAATTAATCCCCCTGCAAAACCTAAACTAAACTAAATTTTTATACATACACAACCAGGTAAAATCAGTTTAAAGATTTTCAACAGTAGTTTATGCTACCATCTGCATGTAATTATATTTAATCTCTGGAAGCCTACATTTTGCATTTAAGTGGTATAAATAGTTTATTCTTTCCAGCAGGTATTTGATAAGCTGTCCTATATTCTAGGCAGATTTCTAAGAGCTAGAGAAATAGTGCAGAATAAGGTAGATAATAGTCAAATTTATGTACCAGATGGGTAAACAGGCAAAATACATGTGAAGGTGATTTTAGATAGAGTTAAGGCAATGAAGAATATAAAATGGGGTATTATAATGGAGGGTTTAAGGATGTTGGGTTTAATTTGAAATGGGTAGTCAATAGGAGGGGAGTTTTGCATTTAGAGCTGAAAGACAAGAATATATTAGCAATATGAGGACATGGGGTCGGCATTCCAGGGAGAGTGAAGAGAAAGTGCAGACTCCAAGGCAGAGACAGTGTTGGTTATTCAGGGAACATAAAGCAGGACAATGTGGCTGAAGTGGATGGAGACGACGAGAGGCAGGAAGTATGTTTGGAGAGGTAGTCAAAGACAGGTCAGGTATGCCTGTGGGCCACGGAAGATGATTTGGATTTTATTCCTAGTGTGGTGGGAATTTATGCAGAAGAGTGAGATGTAACAATTCTAATTAATCACTCATTTTGTGTGTGTGCATCTGTCTTTTCATTTTAATGAAAAGGTAAATAGTTTCTTTGTTCTGGAATTTTTATGTCAGAGTATTCTAACATCAAGGTAGAAATAGACATGTTCAGAATATTACAGATATGCAGGAAATGTAATTGATCCAGTGCCCTCACAGACAATATAAACTTGTACTTAAGTGCATGTTTCGTTGACCCAGTGAGACTTTCTGGGACACAGTTCATCTAGTGCCATAAAGACAGAGATAGGTTAAGAAAACAGCATGTTTTTGTTATATAGCGTATTGTTGACCAGTTTCTCTCAAATATCCAAAGGCATAAAATGAGTATTTTCAAAACTATAATCTGAATCTGAAGGTGAATTAAAATACTTCTTAAAGCTGACTCTTGAAATCTTTAGAACTGTCTCAATGTTGGGAAAACATCATTGTTTCAGTATTTTTGTTTAATTTCACTTCATTCAGATGACCTCTAATATGATTTCTACAAATGATATGACAATTTCTTTGCCTTGAAAAATAACAAAAACATCACTCTGCCCTTAGTAAAACCTTTTTTAACTTTTACATTGGGTTGGAAATAACATTTCACTATTTAAATGTGGGGAAATATACTTTCATTTGAAAACTAATGATGCTGAGAAGATTATATTCTCTTTTTCAAAGTGTAGACAGGAATTTATATGTCTTTGTACTGTGGGTGTATAGGATTCCTGGGTCTCTAAGAATCTGTTTGGTGGTAGCCTCCCCTGAGTGAGAAGAGTGTTCTTCTGGGCCATCCTCTGACCTCCTTCATCTTGGACAGGGAAATAAAATGGGACTAGATAGGGCTTTGATTCTTGGGGCTGTGTACCTGGCAAATTCTCTCCTTGGATTCTCAAGAACCAAGAGGTGAAAGGATGAGAGAAGAAAATGACTATTTATTGTCTGTTTATAGTAATGAGCTCAGAACAACTCTGAATGGAACCCTAAAGGTAAAGAGTAGAGTCAGACCAGTCAGACAAGAGTTATATCATAAATAATATTTCCTGAACTTCATCTGCTAAGTTTGAGGCTTTGTTCCGTGTGTGTGTGTGTGTGTGTGTGTGTGTGTGTGTGTGTGTATGTAGGTATGTGTATTCACCTTTCATCATTCTCAGTAGTTATGTTCTAGAAAATTGCTGTGGGAAATTTAGGGTTAGTTTCCCAAGGGCTCTTGGTTACTTTTTTGTCAGCTAATCAATAGATAACCTTGCTTTATAGGTTTTTCTATATGATACATTATTTATTATATATTATTCATTAACATTGAACACAGGCCAACAGCAGTAAACCTCATGCCTTGAATAAGGTTTTCCCAAACATGCACATTTTCACCATAAGGTCCATCCTAGTCCTTCTGCATCTGAGAACATTAGACAGCACTGCTGTACTTCTCTGGTGTCCATTTAAACAGCGAAATCCCCATGGAATGGCACAAAAGGATGAAAAAGCATGACACTAAATAAACTGTGAAAAGGACATTTGTTTATAGTACAAGAGCTAAAACAAGAAGGTGGAGAAAACAGTCATGTTCCACCTCAGCTGGGAATGTGCACAATGGGTGGATCAAATGTTTTGCCACTCTGTTCATGTCTGTCAATGAGGATGAAAGCACAGAGTGGGGAAGGGAGTATTGATTTTGCCATTACAAATACATTTTAGAGAGTAGGTGAATCCACAAGTACAGAATTATTGAATATTGAGGATTGACTGTATATATGTTTACATCTATCATTCTTGCTGTTGTATCCATTTTTTTCCCATTAGCATTATGTGGGGAAAAGATCTTTTCGTTTTGACAATTTTTGCGCATCATTTTCCAAGAGAAAAATGTGATAGTGATAGTGATAGTGGTAAACATACAGTCTCAGGAACACCTCTCGTCTTTACTTGGACACTGACATTTTATTTTTTCTAATCAAAGTGAAAAGTATCAAAGTCAGTGAGAGGATAGCCAGAAAGTGTCGTTTCCCATCGGCTAAGGCACAAAGCATTGCTAGTGTGTTTTTTTCTCATAACCTCGGAGAGATTTTTAGAAATATCTCAAGTAGATTTTACAGCAAGCAATGGGAGCACATTGATTTATGAGTCCCCATCCACAACTATTGAGAATATAATGCAACTGAAGACAACTTGCTTTTTAACTTGGTGGTTATTTGTTCTCTTGAAATACAAACATGATTTCATCCTCTATAAATCAGTAAAAGCGTGGGTTGGTTATTTTTTTAAGCTTTGTAAGAAGGAAATTGCATCATAATAGTAGTCTTCAGATAAATAAGAACTACTGATTCCCTAATGTCAGCATTTAAACCACAGATTGAAAAATCAAGACCTTAAATTATTGTTCTCATATCATCGTAAAGTTATGAAAAAAATTTGGTATGATCCAAACAAAAAATAATAATAATAAAGCCAGAAAACTACGTATTCATTTGTTTTTATCTGGGCAGTATATGGAAAAATTCTTAGGAAAAAATAAGTTGGTGAAAACATGTAATCTTGACTTGTAAATTTGCAAATTAAAACCAACAAAGAACATAATAGCAAAACATAATTCACTGTTTGGAAAAGAAACTAATTCTTCATATGGCTTATTTTAATTTTAAAAATAGTGTAAGTAGAATTGTTATTCATGTTCCATATTCAAGAACTTTAATCAGTTTTTTTATCTATATATATTTCTAATACCATGTACCTACTATTTTTTCAATTAATATATTTGTTATTGCAGTACTTTTTTTCATGGCAGTACATGAAATCTTGCCCTAAGTTAACATTTTATGGTTAATAAATCTGAACAGTTTTTTTACCCTAGACTTTTCTCTGTATAATCTTCTTAACTGAGGAAATATTTTCTCTACAGATACTAAGTTACCTGAAAAGTTCACAGCAAATTCTTGCCAAATATGGGATATTCTCATTCCTATTTTTTAATTGAAATGTGTAAATATTTAAACCCAAATATTTTCATAGGTATTGTTTTTTAAACTTTAATTACCACAGCAAATGTTTTTAAAGAAAAATAATCAAAATGCAGGTGTCTATTCATAATTCTTTTTTATTTTCTGCCAAACTTAGATGCTACAAAATTATAAGAATATATATATTTTTATATATATAGTTAGATATAGGAACTGTAGCAAAAGATTTCTCCTGTGTCAAGATACTCCAGAGAAAAATTATAAAATTTCAAAATGAATTTTGTGCACTTTTGAGTTATCACAGCTTCTCCTGTGCTTTCCTAAAGAGAAATGTTGATGTTTTCCCAATTAAAGTTTTGGTTTTTAATAAATGCAACTGAGTAAAATCTTTAAGTGCTGTTTTTTGTTATTCCATTTGTTGAATGATTCAATGAAAGATTTCTAACTAATTTTGAACACGGTGCAATAGGCATATAAGGAACTCATTTGCAAAATGTTTAATTTGATTTGTAGGATACATTGATTTAGAATAATTCTTCCAAGTTCTAAACAGTTTTAAATCTAAATGATGATGGTAACAGAAAGTAAAATTGCTTTTTGCTATGCTGAAGAATATTTTTTCCATATTCAGTATCTGCTTTGTAACAAAATTTCGAAGTACAGTTACTCTGTAAAATATATAAAAATGACATAAATTTTAACAACTATGTTTTTTTTTAGACTGGCATAATCTTGAGCACAATTGTGAATTGTGTATGTGTTGCAGTCAATTCTAGATATGTCTCTTTTCCTTTTGTTTTTCGGTAAAAGAATATTATTTGTAGTGTTATGCTCTGCCCCAATAAAATTAATATTAGTATTACTATTGCAAAACCCAAATAACTTTATATTCTATGCTAATCTTTTAAATGAATTTATAACAGCATTTATAATAATAACATCAGATAGTTTACCCTTAATAGAATGAATTTCCAAATACATTGTTTTTACTCCATGATGACACTAATCATTTTTTAAACCTTTAAGGATTTATATTTCTGTAAAGGTTTTCCCTCTGCTAATGGAGTAAAAGCATTAAGAGCAACTGTTTCCATTTTCTCTGTGTTAAAAAAAATGAACAAATTTGGAACCTAAAATGCAAAACATGAACAAAACTAATTTAGAAGAATATTCCGTTTGATCTGAAGGAAAAAGTCATGCTTCTAGAGAAATCCTAAACATATCTTGAAAACTACACATGCTGTCTTTTGGCACAGTTAGTTGTGTTTTTTTAACTAACATTTAAAAAAGGTGACCATGATTGTTCTGAATTTTTGTATCTTTTGGTTTGCAGAAGTAATATTATTATGCCCGTTATGGTGGGTAGCAACTGTCAATAAAGATCTTATGTATTGTATACATTTATTATAAACTTTATTGAGGAATAGCAGCTCTATCTTTAATTTATTATTTAAATGTACTTTCCTTTTGCTGACCTCATGTTGTTGAAAAAAATTATTAAAATATAATAAACAAAGCACTACAAGCAAAATAAATAGCTGTAGATTGTGTCATACTTTAAATGACAACAGTACAGCCAAAGCATTCAGATTATTATTCTGTCTTTGCCCTATGGTAGGGCTTAGCCTTGGTCTCTTGCAGATGTTTTAAGGATCTCCTCCCTCTAATTACCCTGTATACTTTCCACTGACCTCACTTCCCAGTGGCCTGGGGAATTTATGCACCTTGAAGGCTGAGGCACCAACCATGGCACAGGAGGTTGGCATGCCAACTTCGATTTTCCTCCCGTTGTTACCCAAGATGAGGAGTGAGTAGTCGCCAGCCATTCCTGCCCAGTGTACTAAAATTTTTATCAGTAAACACCCTTCGAGCTGTCCTGGAAAGTGAAGTATTCATTCCTCACATCAGGAAATAGTTGAGAAAAAAAACGTGGTGGGCTTGGGTAGTGTTCAAGATCTCTGTGTGCTTAATGTGTGTCTCACACACAACTAGTTAAGAGATACCGTGGCAGATGTTAGAACTACGAGGTATAGTACCATCAAACCCAGTCAAGCTAATTTTAAGGATATTGTTAACAATCATACCTAGTTAAAAAAAAAAAAAACTGGGACAAATAGTTAATCAACCAGGAAAGCTGACATACGTGGGTACCCTAAAAATAACTAAGGTTACTGGAGCTTCACCTTATTGGAAATTTGGAAACTATGGCAATTCTTAAAAGCAGTTCTTCAACATTTTCCTTTTTTGTATCTATGTTTTTGTGTGATTCTTTAGCATAGTCATAGGCAGAACCAAAGCAGATTATAGAGTTGTGTTCTTAGAAGACTGTTATAAGAATTATATATGTAGGAAATTAGTAGTTCCTTACACCTATCAGTATTTAAATAAGTGTTGTTTTTTAAGCCTCTTTACTGTACTGACTAGTTTTCTTAAATTGTAAGCAACTGATTCCTTTATCCAAATCACATTAGAGCACCATCTGCTGAATATAACAATGTATAGTCAGTACAGCAGGTGAGACCAAATTAACCAAATATGGACGCTGCCTTCAAGAACTTTATGTTCTAGAAAGAGAGATAAAACATGCTTTATATTTATACAGGAGCAGATACTTTAGTACCTGACTTGTTGATTTTCTTTTTATCACTACTCATGTCATTCTTGCTGTTGGCTACCTCCTTTATGGTCTACCTGGTATCTTGATCGCTGCACACTTGACTTCCTTTACTACGGTCATGCTTTTTCTCCAGCCACCTTGGTCACTCACTCCTACGGTCGTTCCTGTAACTCTGAATCAATAATGACTATGTAAAGCTCAGATTCTCAGTTTCAGGAGTCTGGGTCTCCAACCACTACTTCCCATCCATCTGGCTTACTTCTTCCAGTAACTCCTACACCCACAATTTCTCATCCTTCCAGGAACCTGCCTTTTTGACTCTCTTTTTCACTGCACAGCATCCTTTTTATGGTTCAATTTCTTCCTCACTCACAGAGAAGTCCTTGGTTCCATGTCCGTCACTATAATCACTTTCTGGCAAATGGTCTTTCTCTTGTCTTATTTTACTGTATTAACCCAGAAAAGCACCCGCCTTACACTCAACTCACTGGAGGAAATAATTCTTCTCAATGGTCTCACATTAAATTAATAATCACAAATTCCAGCTGGTCTCCAGCACTGGCTAGCAGTCTTTCATTCTTCTACTAGATTTCTGTTCCCCCATTCTAAGAAAGTTATTCTACACCTTCTCTTTACATCACTCCCAATTCTGACGTACAACCTTAGACCACACATCCTATAAACATTGACAAGACCCACCTCACCTCACCACTGTGTCTTCAGACTAACCTTCAGTGATTCCAAGATACTTTGCTTCACCTCCTGTTAAGATAAGAGTCTGTGAGTCTACCTGAGGATGAACACTCTACCTTTGGCTACTCAAGAACTTTGCTCAAGTAATTGTCATATCTTGCTTTTTCAGCTTTGATTGCTCACCATATTGGATGGTTTCTAATGACATATAAAAATGCCTGAATATCTTTTATATAAGAAAAATCCATACTTATTTTGAATCCTTTTATCAGTCTGTATCCGTATACTTCATAGGAAAAAATCTTCTTAAAAAGACTGATTATGTTTTTGTTTCCCTTTTCTGCCTTTCTATCCTTTATTTTATCCTAATCAAGCTTTCTTCACCAATCCACAAAATTGCCCATTTTCCTGGTAACCAGTGGCTTCTATCTTTCCTGGCAAGTCCACTAATCATGTTCCAGCCTCCTCTTGATCGTTCAACAATGTTTGACACAATGGAACAACGTCTCCCTCATGAAACAGTTTCTTGTCTTGGCTGACACCACAGTCTCCTGGGTTCCTTTCTATTCCGCTGACTGATCCTCTTTATTCTTCTGTGCTGGTTCTTTGCTCTTGGCCAGACCTCAAGTGCAGGAGTTACCTTTCAGCACAATTCTTTTTTTTTCTTTTTTTAAATGTTTATTTATCAGAGAGAGAGAGAGAGAGAGAGAGAGCAGAGGAAAAGCAGAGAGAGGGAGACACAGAATCTGAAGCAGGCTCCAGGCTCTGAGCTGTCAGCATAGAGCCTGACATGGGGCTCAAACTCACAAACCATGAGATCTTGGCCTGAGCAGAAGTTGGATGCTTAACCAGCTGGGCCCCCCAGGCACTCCCTGGACTGTGTCTTTCAGTTCAATCCTGAGTGTTGCTCCTTTTTTTGTGACACAGAGAGAATTTCTGTCCTTGCATCAGAATTATCTGGAGCAGTTGTCAAAAAACAGAGTCATGGGGCCAACTGTCAGAGTTTCTGATTTGGTAGATCTAGGGTGGTGCCTAGGAATGTGCATTTATTACACATTTCGAGGTGATGGCTGATGCCACTGATCCAAGAACCACTCTTTGACAAACCCTGGTTTACAGAACCAATTAAGCCAAATGCTTTGGAATTGGCTTGACTTTCAGCCCTATTTCTACATTTCAACCCTGGGAAAATGATTTACCCTTTATATTTCTCAGTATGTTTATTTGTAAAATACAGACAGCGCAGAATGTTAGCTCCAGTGTTCTGAGAATTAAATGAGATAATCCCATGACTTCAATACTTTTCTGAAAACTGTTCCTCCTTCTTATACCCTTTCCTCTCTAAAACCTATTATTACCTGAGAAGTAGCAGGGCTGTGCTTTAAAAGATATACATCAGGTCAGAGTCATACTCTCTCCACATCTTATAGTTCATGTACACCCAGAATAAAATATCTGGCCCCATTCCAGATCAGTCTGCTTGCTTCGTCATGCACCTAAGATGTTGGTCTTTTTCTGCTCTAAGAAATGTTCCAGTTACCCCTTACTGCATAAGAAACTTCTCTAAAATTTAGTGGCTTACAACAACAACCATCTTACTACTTACTTCTCACAAGTTTGTGAGCAGGGATTCTAGTAGAGTTTGACTCGATGATTCGTCTGTCGTCCATGGTGTATTCAGTTGGCCACTGCCTGGGGGGAGATCACAGATAGCTTCTCTCGCATGTCTGGAGCTCAGAATGGGCAGCAGGAAGGCTGTGCTCAGTGGGGCCTCTCTCCATCTGCCTCTCCTTGTCGGTCACGGGTCCTCTCCCTGAATTCTCTCTAGAAGGTTTAATAGAAGCTACGTGTCTGCTAAGGGCTCTAAGAGACCAGGTGGAAGCCGCCTGCTCTCCAGGAGACTAGCCTGGAGCTGGCACAGCCTCACTTCTAACACACTTACTTTGTCACAGCAGTTGCAAGCTGGTTCAGATTCAAAGGGGGGGGAAAAAGATGCCACCTTATAATGGGAATGTGTCTAAGAATTTAATCCATCGCAGGCACACTCCAAGATCATTCCCAAGTGCCTTTCATACTTGTTCATTCTTCCAGGAATTCTGCCGCCAAAACTTCCCATGGCTGACTCCTCACATCTCAGCTTAGCCATCACCTCCTCATTACAGGAAAGCTTATCTGAACATGCTTCCTCCCACCATCATTATGTACTCTGTCACTTGTTTTATTTTCTTTTGAAATTGCTTTATTTTCTTTTGAAATTGCTTTATTTTCTTTTGAAATTGCTTTATTTATGATCTGCTGCCTTTCACTGGAAGGTCACCTCTGCAGGAACAAAAAACTTTCTTTCTTGTCAGCGCTATGGTTTCAAAGCCTAGAATGGTGCTTGACACATAGAAAATAAAAAAATATTTTCTTAATAAATATTTTGTGAATGAGTAAATTCATTATGACTATATAAGTCACGTATAGATGTATAAAGAAAAGTTTATAATTGCCATTCAAGCAATTTTGTTATTACTATCTGCACTTAAATTTTCTGAGAATAAGGAGTTTATATATATAAGAGACTTAATTTTCCTCTAAATGGATTCCCTTTTGATTGTTGATGAAATTGACGTATCAGGTGAGAAGATGGTGTTTTCACAGTTACATAATGGTACTCTTTTAAAAAATCTGTTACATTTTTAGAATGCATTGCTTTGAATTACACTTCTACCTAGAATTACTTGGTGCATGGGAGATAAGGATCTTTGGGGAAATTATATAGATTTTGTACTCTTTTTCCAAAAATAATGTCATAAATTTCAAACCAAGTTAAAATTCACCCTTAATTCCTACATTTTAATTTTTTTTCTAGGTCTGTTAAATGAAAACCTTATTTGTTTCAGTAAAGAAATTCAGTCTTTCAGTATAATAAGTAGTTCTTAAAAAGCAGTCTGAACTTCATGGAAGAGATTGGAAAATAGTTTCATGTTTTTTTTCATCATAAACAAACATTTGATGATTTCTGAGAAAATAAATTTAGATTTTACAGAACTAAAAATGTTTGGAAAACCTTTTAAGTTGCATAGTCCAACATGCCTCTGATTTCACCTTTCCTTGAGTACATCCAAGATTTTCAAGATTTTCTAAACAACTGAGTAATAATTTTGAGAGTAAATTTATAAATAGGAATTTTTGTTATGTTTAAGACCAAACATTGGTAAGCAGAAAGATAAATCATTTTTTACTTTGTGATTTAGCCAAAGTCATAGAAAAATATTAACATTTTGAAAGTTTGTTAAAGAAATAGATGCAAGGTTTTTCTTCTCTTTTTCTTTTTTGTGGTTCCTCTAGTGAATTTTTCCTTCCTTTATTCAATCTTTACTCCATTATGAGTGCTCATAATATACTGCCTAAAAATGGGACTCTGATTTTGCACATAGCTAAGATACAATACATATTAATTTAATTGAATAATTCTAAAAGCCCCTACAGAGGCTTTAACATACATATAATCAGGCAATACTTTCTTTCAGTTTAATGAGAAAAACTACCTGGACTTTTGGCTTAAGTAAGGTAAAACTTGTAGGAGAACATCCCCATAAATGCTCTAGTACTTGACTGAGGAAAGTATAATATGCTTTAAAATATTTCTCTTTTAAAATATGTTTGCAAAGTGTTTTTGCAATGAAAAGAGGCAAGTGGACTCATTTTCAATTTGCAAATAATTTCTTTAACTATTGAAACTAAGAATGGTCACTCCTAGGAAATCATAAAGTCCAAGTGAAAAGCATCACGGCAATAGTGCAATATTCTTAAGTCTTGGGAAAGGACAAGGGGAACTAATATTTTTGAGCACATACTATGCTGGGAAATTTCTAATATATCCATAATATTAAATATTTACAACAGTATTTTAATCAGTAGCCCATATTTCATGTAAAGAGCTATCAAGTAATTTGCCTAAACCCTAGACAGCAAAGTTTCATTTTTTTGTAGTTCCGAAGCCAGACCTCTTTCCATAAAACCAGCTGTCTCCAATTTACTTTGTAAGTAATAAATCTTTTTATTTTTCTTATGCATAATTATTTAAACAATTATTTGTCAGTAAAGGTAATGCCAAAAATTCAGTCAGTTTCCACAGAGGATGAATAACTAAGATGGTTTTAATGCAGATATGATAGTAACTCTTGAGAGCTATTTCTATAATATTCAGAAATTGAAGCCAAGTTTATAATGATATTGACCAAAGCTATTTAAAAATGATAATAAATCACAGAGGAAAAAATTATCAATTTATATGCAATAGCAGTCTAGAAACAAATTAGCTCCTAAACTGAATGCAGGTATCTCTCTTGGTACATAGAAGTAACATACGTCATGCCTATGACATTTGCTAAATTAAGAATTTAGTGTAAAATGATGTAAGCAAATGATGGGACTCTGCAGTAGCTGCTGAGGCTAGTGCATTTGCAGAAGAATTTCCTTGAGCCACAGCTGGATTTCTTCTAAGTGGGCCCAGTCAGGTCATTGACTTTTTTGTCCTTGAGTTAGTTGATATGATGTAATTGATTTCTTAGCCAGAAGCCAAGATTATTTCCAAGACAGAAGAAATAATCATGATCTCTTTCAAATTAATTATAAATCAGGGTTGTAATTTTCTTTGTGGACTAAGAATTGGGAGTTTTGAGTTTTCATACTAAAAGTTTGTAACTACCTTTACAAACAAACCTAAAGTACATGTTCTCTGTACCTCAGTATTTTCATCCCCCAAATGAACACATTTCTCTAAGGACTGTTTTCTGACCTTTGCAAGTGTTGAATGTAGAATTGCTGAGGGAGCCAGTAGGGATAAGTTCTCAGAGATGAAAAATAGGGAAAACAGATGAAAAATATGTGGGTAGGGAGAGAAAGGCAGACAGAGAGAGACAGAGAGACACAAAGGAAGAGGGAGGAAAAGATTGAGAGAGAGGAAACAGGTGACTCTCAAGAGGAATTCACCTGTGGAAATAGGGATTTGCCTGCTGAAACAGGGATTTGCACATTTCACTTAAACCTTATTTTTCTATGAAATTACAACACTCCTATTTTCAGCAGCTACCAGCAGAACACTAAATAATTGGATAAGGTGGCTTTACACTTATGAAAAATATATAAGAGGACAGGAGGCAGGTTATAGAGAGGTCAGTTTTAAGAATAATACATCAGATTAATCAATAGTCTGATATTCTTGAACTCAGCTTAACTGACAAGTCCAGGACACTCCTTGTTCTTCTCATTCGTGACCAGGTTAAAGCTTGACCATGAGCTTTCCCTAAATCCAGTCTCAACAACAAGGGTACTACCGGGGCCTTAGAGGGCACTCTGTAAGCTCGGAGGTCTGAAGTGCTTGAAGCATCAGACCCAGAAATTACTTGAATCTAATTTTCAGGTATACATGAGGCCAATGTAACATGAGCATTACATGAAATGGAAAAAGTGAGATGTGCTGCAGTATTTTGGATGGGCTTTAATCATGTGATGGATGAATGGAGAAGGGCAGCCAAGTAGCTGTGCAGTGAAGACTAGAGCTGGAGCCAGGGTCTTGGCAGCCCACAAGTGAAAACATCAGCAGATTTTGAAAAGATTAAACAAATCACAAATCACAATGAAAGGATAACTCTGGTGATACGGTTTCACTGATAACTGATGATAAACTAGATTACCCAGGGTCTGAATATCTAAAGGAAAAGTAAGAAGGAGAATATCTGAAAATTGTTTATTGTTATTATTGTTTTTGTTGTTGTAATTTTGTAATTAACAGACACCTGACCATTTCTCTGCTGAGAATCACTCTTCCTGGCTCCCCTGTCTACTGCATTAAAATGAACTTCTCAGCATGCGAGGGTGAGTCCTCCAGGATCTGGCTGGCTCTGAGCGGGCCTCCTGGGTCTTTGCCTGACTACCATTGCATCCATCCTCCGTTACATCCTGTGACACTGACCTGGTCAGCCCTCTCTGGAGAACCCTGTCATTGTCCACCTTGAGCCACCTCCTTGCTTATAGTATTTTCTTCATTTCCCATTTCCTCCTGTCTCTCTCTGCCTAAAGCCTACTCACCATATGAGATATCTTACATGAAATCTTCCCTCATTCTTCCCAAAAGAAATGACCTTACCTCCTTTGTTGCAGTGTAAGACTTTGGTTTCTGATTATAGCACCTTCGAAATGATCCCCGCGTATTTCCAACTGACAGACTTTGTGCATCTGTCAGTCTCTCCAAATCAGCCATGTTTTGCTTAAGGCATGACTTGCCTCGTTTATCTTCCCATCCCCAAATGCATAACGAGCAGGTCGGTCTGATTTTTGCTTCAACTGATGTGCAAGATTTTTAGTTTAGGAAACGACAATTCAAATTGAAAGAACATAAAGCTATGGTTACTATTATGGCTCTGATTTGTCATGCTGTCATTGCGGCATGTGGCAAAATATTGAGCATGCATGGTGATATTATGTTTCCAAAATCTTAGAGGATAAAAGGGGGCATATGTATGTGTGTGTGATTCTTAAAAATTTACCTTAGGCTTTTTCTTTACATTTTTTAAAATAAAAATGATCTGAGCAGCACAGGTTGAGAGAGCATTATTCCTGTGCTCATTTCTATCCTGACTATGTGATTTTGGGTAAGCTATTAATCTTTTTGAGATTTTGTTTCTTCAGTGGTGGAATAAAGGTATTATAGCAGAGGTGATCTCCAAGCTACAGCTCAGCTTATAACTCCTTGATTCTATTATATTCCATTTTAATATAAGGAGCAACGTAAGACACACACACACCATTAGTTTGAATATCATATACACAATCATGTCTACCATGCTTCCTTGATTAGAGAGAGTTTGGTGATGAAGAGTAATAGGCTGGACATGTGGAGAATGACAACCAGACCACACCTAATAGTCCTGGGGAGAATAAGAGAGATCTCTCAGCTTTTAAGGCACTAACTGAAGGAGACATTCAGGGCACCCACGCTGAGTGAGGGAAAATGTGCTGGGCTGGTACTGAAGGAAGCCTCATTGGTTTTTTCTTTAGTCATCTCAGGCCACTATAGTCACATACAATGAGCTGAGTGGCTTAAACAGCAGACATTTATTTCTTACAGTTCTGGAGGCTGGGAAGTCCAAGATCAAGGTGCTGGCAGATTCACATCCTTGTGAAGATTCTCTGGCTTTGCACTGTGTCTTCAGCAGTGGGGAGAATGAGAGCTCTTCTCTCTCTTCCTCTTCTTATAAGGGACTAATCCCATAATGGGCTCTACCCTATGACCTCACCTAAACTTACTCATCTCCCAAATGCCCCATTTCCAAATGTCATCCCACTGGGGGTTAGGGCTTCAATGTGTGTTTTGGAGGCACACAAATATTCTGTCCATAACATCCCATGATCACATGATTATTCCCTTTGGATGAGTCTGAGTCCCAGGGCCAGGGGGCTGTAATTCAGACAAGCAAAAAGGAAGTCTCCTGTGAGGCCAAGAGCCATGGTGGAACAGTTGGGTCTGTTGCACACACAAAGGGCAGTAATGAGGACAGCAGCGGCTAGATTCTCTAGCAGGGCTAGAGCCCTGTAACGTTGAGATGGGTTGCTCAAAGGCAGTGACCGGTGGGTCACGGGGCCAGGTAGGAATGTGGAGGCCGACCTAGTCTGACATTTCCCATTCATCTTCTTCACGTTGAGCCCATGATTCAGTAAGAAAGAGGCTCAACTGTGCAACAAGTATGTAGTACCAGTGAGCAGAGCAATTGGAAAACCAAACTCATTTTGGGTTAACTTTTTAATCAATTTATTGGATTTTCCTCTGTTCTGGTAGCATGTAGGGACAGTTAGTGATAAAACATCATAGGGATGATTTTAAGGCTGTTTCCAGCTCTAATTTTCTATATCTTTAAATACAAATAGAATTTAATAGAGAAGAAGAGGAGAAGAATGGGAACAGAGTGGCTTCTGGCATGTAATTAAATTTACTATAGCTGTGCAACTCCGTCTACACAAGCTGGGCAAAATAATGAGGAAGGTGGGCTGAAGTCAGGCTGTGTAGAAAAGAGGAGTCCTGAATATTCCACACTAATGTCTGACAGTTCTTTGTGTGTATTGTCAGCAAACTACACCTATTTGGAGCATGAGATTTAAAAGATTGTTTCTTTTTAAGAATGCTCTGATTTGTATATTTGAAACATGAAAAGACCTCACTTTGCAGGGGAAAAAAAAGGCTGAAAACTATGCTATGCCTATGGTGTGTATACTTCTAAAACTCAAGAAAATAAACAAGCTTCAAGGAGATCAAAGACTTAAAAGAAACTCACTTTCTCTCATAACAATGCAGTGTCACTGTATTTTTATTCTTGGTCCCATGTTTGACTTGATTTGTGATTTACCATTTGTTAAAGACTTCTAGATGTCCTGCCTGGACACCCAGAAGTTGTTTCCGTTTTCTATAGTCAGCATGTGCAATGTTATTTAAAGCCTACATTTGCTTTTAAATATCACCAGTGGTTTTAGTGCTACAGAGGTCAAATTTCAGCCTAACTTTTTTGGACTTCCAGGCCTGGAAACCTTTTAGCAAGCTCTGTTTCTGTTTCCATCTCCTGAAAAAGTTGTCTCTGCAGACAGAGGTTTGGCATCTATATCCCTCCCTCACATATTATATATTACTTATGGAACTTTGAGGAATCCAAAATGCTTCGTAGATGGAAAACATGGGAGGGATGAGAATCCCTGGATTTCTGCTTTAAATGTTTAATATTGACCCATTCATGAAGTTAACGTTTAGAAATTAAAACTTGAAATCAGATGTTTGAAAGAGGTATAGAAAACAATGCATTTAAATGGCTAATGAATTCACTAGGGAATCAGAACCAATCTCGAAACATGTGCTAGAGTGTATTTTAAAGTCTGTTTTCTTAATGACCAGATATCTTCCTTCAATTTATTATTGCTATCTTGACTGTCTAGTGAGAAAATACTGGATACAAAGTTCCCAGAGTCGAGATCTACTCATGGGTGACTATGCACTTCAGTGTGGGATAGATCCTACTCACTGTATTTCATAGCATGGTTTTGTGACCTGAGTGATAAGCCCCGAAAAAGTCAGTCATGTTTATGATTGGAAATGGAAATAGTATTATAAATTATTTCAAAGGTTATATTCAAATTTTAAATGAAAAACACATTCTATTTCCATTTCCAGACTTTATGAAGTTTTATTTAAAATTTTATTTATCTTTAAATTTGAGAAAAGTAAAATTGTTATGAGTTGTACTTTAAGGGAAAGAAAATAAGGTACAGATAGTACTTTTGTGTTTTTCTATTTTCTTCTTATCCAATAAACACTTACTCAAGGGCATACTAAATACCTCTACTTAATAGAAATAGAATCTCTATCTTTGTCTGATTTTTATTATGGTTACTTATATTGTTACAATAAGAGTTAGCCTGGGGGGATCAGGGAGGCTCAGTCAGTTGAGGATCTGACTCTTTTTTCTTTTTCTTTAATGTTTTTTTTTTTAAATTATTTTTGAGAGAGAGAGAGCCAGCAGGTGAGTGGCAAGGAGAGAGCGACACGCAGAATCCAAAGCAAGCTCCAGGCTCTGAGCTGTCAGCACAGAACCCAATGCAGAGCTCGAACTCATAAACTGCAAGATCATAACCAACTGGGCCACCCAGGCACCCAGGGCATCTGACTCTTTATTTCGGCTCAGGTCATGATCCCAGGGTTGTTGTATTAGCCCAGCATCGGGCTCTATGATGAGAGTAGAGCCTGCTTAAGATCCTCTCTCTCCCTTTGCCCATCTCCCCCACTCACTCTCTTACAACAACCACCGCCAAATTTAGTGTAGCTACTAAAATTACTGTAGAAGAAAATCTATTTAAAAATTTTTTAACGTCTATCCATTTCTGAGAGACAGAGAGAGACAGAGTGTGAGCAGGGGAGGGGCAGAGAGAGACACACAGAATCCAAAGCAGGCTCCAGGTTCCAAGCTGTTAGCATACACAGAGCCCGACGTGGGACTTAAACTCATGAACTGTAAGATCATGACCAGAGACCAGAAGTCGGACACGTAACCAACTGAGCCACTCAGGTGCCCCAAAGAAAATCTATTTTAAATTTTAATTTTTGTGAATATTTATAAAATAATACATATTTATGATAGAGTATATACATGGTATTTTATAATAATTGTAAACTCCCTGTATCTCTATTTTATGACTCTTTTTAGTCCTGTTATCTTATTTTTCTTTTTTCAATTACAATAATTTAAGTTTATACATGTTACTGTAAAATTTTTATTCAAAATCTGTATTCTCAAATTTTTATATATTACTGTTTTGTTTCTAATTTATTTAGTTATTCAGTTATCTGTATACATTTCTTCTTTCCTTTCTTACATTTTCTGTCTTATACTTTAATTATCTAGCTCCTAACATTTCTAATAATAAAAACATTTAAGACTATGACTTTGTTTTTGAGAAAATTTGACTATACATTCTATATTTTTATATAAAGAATTTTTAAATAATTATTTTCTAAACATTGTATAATTACAGCATCATTTCATTTTTCCTCCAAAAGCTCTTTGTGTATGATTTCCTTCTTTTTGAAATTTTAATGTCCACTTAATTAGTCCTTTATATTCTAATTTATTTTCACCTACTTGTTTGTATACTATTACCTTCTTTCTACTGTTATTTCTTTTATTTATGAATCTTTTGTTCAATTTAATGCTATATTATTCATAAAGGTTGATCACTGTTTTAGACATATTTATAGGTTTTATATAAAATAATATTTAAAAATCTCATCCTTACTTATTTCCTTTGAATCTCACTTTACCAACTTTACCCCTTGAGATTCCTATTTTATTTTATTGTGAATTTTCTACATAGGAATTTTCACATTTTTTTAAACTTTTCAAATAATTTATTTAACACATGTCTGTTTTAAAAAGCATATGTTTAGACTTTTTCTTTTTTTTACCCAATCTAAGTCTTTGTTTTTTGGTAGAGGAATTAAAATGTTTGCATATAGTATGGTGACAGATTAATCAATTTTACTTATTTCAACGTATTCATGATTCTTATACTCTTTTTTTGTTTCCTGTGTTTTGTGTCTTTTATTTTATGAGCTTTTTCATTCTTGCTCTTTTTTTCCAATAACAGTGTAGAAGAATTACATTCTTTTTTTTCTCATTTTTGTTAGCCATAAGTGTTTGCAAAATGTGCCACACTAATCTTTCACTTATTACCTCATTCTTATTTTATTCATTATTGGAAAATGTTATCATCTTTGTATTTCTCATCTGTTTTTCCCTATTTTTCTTAGTTTAATCTCACATGTGAAATAAAAATTTTATTACATTATTGGGTTTTGCAATTTATGTCTTCTCTTACAATATTTTTAAACATTTGAATAATTTTGTCATTATAGTCACAGAAACTGCTTACTTTCAATTCCATAATTAAGTGGTTTTATGGTTAGTATATCTTTGAGAAGTATTTTCAGCCTGGGCCTACAGGTATAATATTTTCTTAGTCCTTATGTATGTAGTATGCTTATTACTTTCTTCAGGAATTAAAAAAAAAAAAAAGAAACAGGATTTCTGGGTAAAAACATAACAAATCCTGGTTTATAAACATTTTCACTCAACACTCTGTAGTCCTTCATCTATTAATTTTTTACATAATAAGAATAAATATGAAGTAGTCTTAGATTTTTTTTAACTAACATTTTGTGTTTTTCTGGTATGGATACCTATAATTCTTATTTTTCTTGAAGTCTTGATAAAAATGTTGTGATTGAGAATGGGGCACTGAAGAGGCTTTAAACTCTAACACTCTGCTAGAGAACAAACTTATTCTCACCCAAATTGTGTAATCTTATGTTAAAGAAAATAGACAAATCAGAAAGGAGAATGTGTAACTGAACAGATTTGTCTGTTGCTAGATGCCCTTTATTACAAGCATGGAAAATAAGTTAGTCTAAGAAAAGAATGAAGAAAATATCTGAATTTTCTTACTTTATTT
Organism: Hyaena hyaena; assembly: GCF_003009895.1. Lineage (NCBI taxonomy): Eukaryota > Metazoa > Chordata > Mammalia > Carnivora > Hyaenidae > Hyaena > Hyaena hyaena. The sequence continues at coordinate 2,014,904 of NW_024080901.1, read as the reverse complement.
ACTTGTAGACGTTGGAAAACAACAGGTGCTGAATCACACGTGCTAGTCTGTGTGCCAGGTGCTGGGTGCATATTTGTCTCCTCAAAAAGATGAGAATGTCATAGAGGGGAAAATACCCATAAACAAGTGTAAAAATAAAAAAAAAGGAGTTGTCAGTGTGATAATAAAAGCCTTTGGAGGATATTATTAGACCCAAGAGGAAGGACCATGGTCATTTGTGCTCTAGCAGGTCATGGGGCTCAGAGAAACTTGCAACTGTGCCTGAGGTTTATGCCTGGTTCCGTCTCCTTAAGAGAAATGTTCCTGATGGAGCCCAGGGCTTCCAAAACGAAACCAGGAAAGTTCGCCCTCCTCGGACTTAATTCACTCAATACCATGGTTGAAGGATTGGGTGACACAGTTAAGGGAAAGCATGTTTTCTTTTCATTGTTGTTGGAAAAAGGTTGTATCCAGGTTTCAAAAGGCACTGAAGGCAGAGGAAGGGAGAGCTCCTGTTCACCATATGAAACCACAAATAAAATAGTTTTAAAATGTTTGTTTTGGGAGTAACTTTTTGCTTTACTTATTTTTATTGTAAAAATCTGCCAATTATCAGAAAACATTTATTGGAATTGCTAGTGAAAAGAGAAAACATCGCACCAAAGTGTGTACTGGTGAGGAAGAGCTCAGCCAAGCGTGAACTGGGTGAACTCGCACAACAAAAGCTGGGAGCACAGACAATCTGATTCCATCCTCTTGAAAGTGTAGGAAAAGGTACACTAATTATGGAATAATTATTTAAAACTTAAAATTATCCTTTTTGTTTTCAGACGTATTATGCCCAGTTAACTAGCCCAGCAGTTAAACCACCTGTCAGCGTCTACCTGTGCTGCATCTTCTCTGCTCCAGCCCTTCCTCAAACCCACGTCAGTGAATTGTTCCCATAGAACAATGGTCTCCAGTCCTGGCTGTAGCTGTGTGTTCCCAGGACCTGGGAGGCTTTGTAAACAATAGAGCCCATGCCCCTACCCACTGCCCTTAAAGGAAAGAAAAAGAGAGAGTGGGAAAGAAAAGAAAGGAAGGAAGGAAGGAAGAGAGAGAGAGAGAGAGAGAGAGAAAGGAGAGAGAGAAAGAAAAAGAAAGAAGAAAAAGAAAGAAAGAAAGAAAGAAAGAAAGAAAGAAAGAAAGAAAGAAAGAAAGAAAGAAAGAAAGAAAGAAAAGAGAGAGGGAGGGGAGGGAGGAAGGACAGGAGGAAAGAAGGAAGGAAGGAAGGAAGGAAGGAAGGAAGGAAGGAAGGAAGGAAGGAAGGGTGGGAGAAATAGAGTAAGAAAAAAGAAACGATCTTAATTTGACCGTCCACCTGGCACTGGCATTAAAAAAACAAACAAACAACTTGTATGAGCCTGTAATGTATAGTCACAGACCTATTGAGAGCCACTAACATTCCTTTCTCTGGGAGGAATCAAATTCCTCCCAAAAAGGATGGTGATATGATGTACTTTTAAAATTATTTTTTGTTTGTTTCAAATTTTTACTTAAATTCTAGTTAGCAAACATCTACTGTATTAGTGTAGAATTTATTGATTCATCGTTTACATGTAACACCCAGTGCTCAACACAAGTGATCTCCCTAATACCCAGCATCTATATCTACCACTATTAATACTTCCAGCAGTATAACTAGTATCAGTACTTTTTTTAAGGACTGTGAAGGGATATTAAAATTATATAAGTTATATGATGGGGCTTTTTATTTGTTTGTTTTCTTTTCCTCAAGGAGCGTACATCTATCAGGGAATAAATGTGAAAAAAACCCTTTTATACTATATTTTATTCTATCATGTAATATATTTTAAGACAGTAGGGTGTATAATACCATTATAATCCAGTTCAAAGGACAGAGGTGAGGTCGAGTGAATGTTACAGAAACAAAAGGGAGCATTTCAGTTGGACTTTATTGGTTATAATTTTCTAAGTAGAAGTGGGGGAACTGGGGAGAGGGTGGAATTCAGATGAAAAAAAGTGACACCAGTGGGTTATCCTCTTTACAAAAGGGGGAAATTGAGGCACAGACTAATTACCACAGTCTGCTATTTGATATCAGAGACAATATTTTTTCCTTCTTCTTTTTTTTTTTAATTGTTTGGTTTATGGTCTTTTCACTGTATCCTGTCAATGAAGGGCTGGGAACCTTCCAAGCATCAAGAACCTTATCTCTACTTGCCAACATTTTTAGACTTTAAAAAATATATTTTTGAGAATACAGAGAAATAGATGGCATTTTGTGGGAGTTTTTTTATAGATCTTATTAAGATGAGTGATTTAGAAAAGAGTCACTAATTAATCAATGCTGTTATTATTTTGAGAAAACAGAAGAATCCGTTGGGAAAGAACCTGCAGTTGGGAAGCCACAGCTTACTGCCTGTTGCTTAAAATTGTGCTCATGCTGGAGAATGTAAACCATGCTTACAATCTGCAAGTGGGCAAACAGCTTTTTGAATTCCCCTTTGCTGTAACTTCTTATTCAGTGAAACAATACTCTTTAGGTCTCTGCATAAACTATGGGAGAAATTGACTTAGAACTCATTTTAGTGCCAGGTTCTATAACAAACTCATTGACAATGAATCCTATTTTGAATTTATGTTTGACTTTTAAAAATACATCCAGTATTCTGTGGCAGTAGATTAACTCTGAAGAACCAAAATTATCCAAATCAAACAAGAAAGAGAATTATGCACTAGAGATGATCATAATTGCAGAATTTGTTGTGGAATATTTTAAATGAAGTGTGTGTACACCGGATAGGAACATTGCGAAGAGTGGGTTTTGTCGCCGATCTTTCGATGGTGTTTGGGTTTAAACCACAGATTCATCACTTTGTGTGAACTTGGGTGAGAATTTAAATTTCTAAGCTTATATCCTCATTGTTAATGAGAATTATATATGGTTATTTTGAGGATGTAAATCTATGCCTAGCACATAAGAACTAAGAAAGATCAGCCATATAAAGCCATGTTTCTTTTCTCCTTTGTTTTGTTTTTCTGAGCCTCTGGAAGAAGGTTCTGGTAACAATTTCAGTTACAGCTTGAAGTTTATGAAGGAAAAGGTACAGTAATGACTCCTTTTCTGCGTCCTACCAAGTGAAGTTCACAACTAACTGGCAAAACCATCTCTGTGTTGGTTTGCACTCTAAAGGTATTGCTAATGTATCATGTTTTAAAGGTTTGTTTTACCGTTATAAGTTAAGGCCAAGTTCAAACATGCATTTAAAGCAATGCCTGAAAGAATGATTTAATACATGCCTTTGTAAATACAGCAGAAGACATTCATTAAAAGTGGTTGATCCATTTTGTAGATGAAGAACTATACATTGATTACCATAGTGTTTTAAGCATAAAAACAAATAGCAAATACATTTTATTTATTTTTATTTTTTTTTATGTTTTATTTATTTTTGAGGGAGAGATCGAGACAGCGTGAGCAGGGGAGGGTCAGAGAGAGAGGGAGACACAGAATCTAAAGACAGGCTCCAGGCTCTGAGCTAGCTGTCAGCACAGAGCCCAATGCGGGGCTCGAACCCACGAACCATGAGATCATGACCTGAGCTGAAGCTGGATGCTTAACTGACTAAGCCACCAGGGCACCCCAGCAGAATACATTTTAAACAACTACATAGAGGGGTTCCTGGTATAAATTTGTAATTTTTCCTCCCTAGAAATTGGTAAAGCCTCTGTTTTAATATAATGGTGGTTTTTGTTTTACTTCTGGAATGATTTCAATGTTGCTGCTTCTTGACTCTTCTCAGTTTAGATGATCCTCGCCTCACACTATTTTTCTTCTTCCCTGGGCTGTGCTGCGGTCACTTTCTTATACTCCTTCACCAAGGTTGTACGGAGTCCCTATTATTTATCTAGCACTGTTCTAGGTATTGGAATACAGTGTAAAAGTGACTAACAAAACTCCCTCATCCCTAGATTTTCTAGAGCAGGAGACAGAACCCAAAAGCACACAGAATTCTTCCAGGTAGTGCTCAGCGCTACATGAAGAAGCAGATACTATAAGGAGTTGGGTAGAGAGCACCGAGGTTGCCACTTTTCAGTGAGATGTTCAGAGGCCTCTCGGAGGAGATTCTTCTTGACTCGAGACCTGCTGAAAGGTCTGAGTGTTGGAAGAGAAGTATGGAAATTTTTATGTTCTTTCTGCAATTGCCTTAGATTTCACACAGTCTTTGCCAAGTATCAGACAGAAAAATAGTTGCTTCTGACAGATATTGTGTAAAACTTTCACAGCAGTTACTCACAACTGATCAGTGGCTTTTTACTGTTTATTCCCCACCTTTCTTTCTCTCTTTCTCTCTCATCCCCCCATCCTCTCCCTGCCCCCCCGCCACTTGTTTCCCACCTTATTTCCCTTCTCTGTTTCCTTTCTTTCTCTTCCCTTCTTCCTTATATTTCTCTGGCTTCTGTTGTCTGGAAATTCATTGATTATCCACTTCATGACTCCTATTTCTAGAATTCACCAACAGTAAAAAAAAGAATTTGAAAGGTGTGATGCAAAGACTGAAGTTTTATTTTTAAAGTGACCAAATAGAAATAAACTTCATTATATATGATAAGCTAATTATAAATCTTTTTACTGATCATTGCTTTGATACATCTTGGACTAACTTCAGTTGAAATCTTCATTTGAAACTGTAAGAAATATCTAGGAAGAAGAAACTTTCTGTACAAATTCTTGTATATCTAAAGGTTATCTACAGATAACATAGATATTTTTCTCTAACATAATAAAATACATTTATTTTTTCTGTACACTGTGACTATATTTATTTCACAAATATAGCAAAAGTAGTTTTTATGTCAGAAAAATGTTATTTTCCTGTACTGTTTCAATCAAGCCCTATTCTATTCATTTGGAAGGCAAAAATAACTACATGATATATGAAAAATTCAGTCAGTAATTTCATAGCACCCAGGTAGGTAAATACTAACACTTATTGCATGTCTGACATGAACACAGTAACATTTCTGTAACAGTTATTTATTAAAACAAATCTAGAAGATTATCTTTGCCTATGGCTTGCAGTTGAGCAGTTTCACAGATAACTTTCCCAAAGTTAGTTAGATTATCAGCCCCCTAAAAGTCAGGATGCTCAGGACCTTTCTCAACTGTGAAAACCACATTCCTTTTAATGCATTTTCTTCCTAGAAAAGCAAGCAAGCATGGACAGTATACATGGAGGAGAAAAGAGGCTACACAAAACTGAATCAGCTATTTTTCTTAGAGTTGAACTTAGGTGTAGACAAAGATTCAGAGTTTCCATTAAAGTAGTATTTTAAATCTAGATAGTGAAACATTACCCAGAATCAAATAAGTTACATTGACTCCCATTCTCTACAAAATAAGATTAGGGCATTTTTGGTTTTCTAGACTCTATTCGTGATCTACTAAAGGCATTAAGAACACAATATTGAAGTTTACTTGTAGACTATTCCATTTCACAATGACACCATTTCTTTAGCCTAATATTTAAGTGTCAGATCAATGACTAGTAATGGAATCCCTGGCTGATGTAGGAAATTGCTTAATTAGTTTCATACAAATTACTTATATTTTCCATGGCAGTATGAGTTAATATAACAAATCCTTTTGGAAAACTCATTATACAGCTTTGTTTCAGTTTCAATCTTGTTTATAAGATATACATTTTATTACAGTCTTCTTACTGAGATTCTTACTTGATTTTCCATCATTAAAGATTTTATACTAAAATTTTAAAATACTTGCTTTATTATTTCTCTGGCCATATAATTTTTATGTCATCAGTTTTAAATGAAAGCTATGTGTTTTCTATAATAATCACTGTTTTAAAAGAATTATTTAGTTCTCATTTATGTGCCATAACTTATTTCTATTGTGGGAAACAATCAGGTATAAGATGCACCACTGAAATAACAGATTAAGTATACCAAACACTTTTAAGGCTACTTTCAATTTCAGATATGCTAAAATGTGGAAAATGCACATTTTTAAAAAGTAGGAAGTATGGTATATTTTTGCCTGAGGATTAAAAAATGTTTTTTTTTTTAATATGTATTTACTCTTGGGAGAGAAACAGACAGAGTGTGAGCAGTGGAAGGGCATAGAGAGGGAGACACAGAACCCGAAGCAGGCTCCAGGCTCTCGGCTGTCAGCACACTTAATCTGACTGAGCACCACCGCCCCCTCGTTCCCCCCCCCCCCCCCCCCCCCCCCCCCCCCCCCCCCCCCCCCCCCCCCCCCCCCCCGTAGGCGCCCCTGTCTAAGGATTTTTAATGACTGGTTAAACTGAATTGGCAAAACCTCTGGAGACTGACTCTCAGTTTTAACACATATCTGGGATTTTCAGAATTAGTGAAAATCTCAAGTAATAGATGGTATGTGTTAAAAAGAATTCTCACTTTCCATCTCAATCTACCAAGTGAGAACAATGAAAATCTTTTTCACAAACCTTTTGTAAACCTGTCTCCTTCTTGGTAAACAATACTCATAAAATATGATGCTTGCTCTTCTGCCTCCTATTGCCAAAGATTTGTTACACTCTCAGGGAAGTATATCTTTATTTGACAAAGTAGTTTTAGCTTTAATTTTTGAAAATTATATGATGAATGTTATATTATCCTGAATATTATCTCAGAACAAAGTTTTGTGTAGGCGTGGGCTCTATGTTTACAACTTCCTTGCCAGCAGCCCCTAACATTTTTCTGACAACCACTAGGCACTCAATAAATATTTATTGAATTAATGAATTAAAAAGGACCAGTTGTTCTCTATTAATATTTTTTAATAGTTTATTGTCAAGTTGGTTTCCATATAACACCCAGTGCTCATCCGCACAAGTAAAAGCATACAAGGAACATTAGAAAGAGCAGAAACAAGTGCAAATAAGGGCAGTGATTTATAACTTAGAAGTCACAGTCTTTCCAGTGAGTCATTCTGTGACATTATGATACTTCCATTGCTAAATTTTAGTTGTTGATGTTGTTTAGCATTTGATGGCACTTTTTGTTTTCCACATGGTCAGCAAATATTTTCTGTCCACCCCTTCCCTTTGGACTTTGTATTATAAAGCAATCTTGTCAGCAAATATAGTGTTCCGAGTGTTTCTGGTACTTATGCCTGACTCCAGGAAGAACTTAAATTGGAATATGGCTTCTATAAGTTCCCTCCCTCCAAACCAGATACAAAGTGGTTGTACAGGGTGAATTAGGAGCAAATTCAGTTTCCTCTAAAAGAATAACAGTACATGATTCTAACATGGCTTCCCAACCTCTAAGATCCAGTGAGAGAAAAAGAGTGAAGATGTACCGTATCTTTCTCTCCAGACAGTGTTTTGATGCAAAGGGTTAAAGCGAGCAGTCTGATTCACATCAGATTCCTGCAAATCTGAAAGAATCTGAGTCCTTTCCTTCTGGTCATGGGAGAATCAGTCCTTCTGTCAACAGCTACTACTCTTCAGACATTTGCTAAGGAGAAGAGTTAGCCATGGCCTCTGCCTCCGAGGGGCTCTAAGATGCTTATAAACTATCATAGTGGACAGTGAAAAGTGATGAATATCACAAAGGAGGTACAAACAAAATTGTATGAGTGTTCCTAGAAGGAAGAAAGATCTTTTCTTTTCTTTCTTTCTTTTTTTTTTTTTTAGTGTTTTATTTATCCTTGAGAGAGAGAGAGAGAGCATGAGAAGGAGAGAGTCAGAGAGAGAGGGAGACACAAAATCTGAAACAGGCTCCAGGCTCTGAGCTAGCTTTCAGCACAGAGCCCAATGCGGGGCTCAAACCCACGAACCGTGAGATCATGACTTGAACCAAAGTCAGATGCTTAACTGACTGAGCCACCCAGGCTTCCCAGAAAGAGCTTTTCTTTGGGAGATTAGGGAGGTCAGTGGCATGGCACTGAGTTAGAATTATGGGAAAGATGCAGATATGTAAAAATAAAGAAGAGAATTTTAGGTCAATGATATATAAGCAAAAACATCTACTCTTCCATTGGTTGGAGACTATGAAATCAATAAAGTGGAAATATTTTAAATATTGTTAATAATAGGTGCTTTTTTTGTTGACTTAAGTATAAGTTATTAAGTTACTGTTTCTGCTTTGGAACCTACCCTTCTATCCTTGCTTTCTGACGATAGAGCTGGCTGCTTCATATTTGCTGTTTTGGCTACTTGTTATTTCTGTGAGCAGCATCCCACGTAGTGCCTTCCCTCTGCCAGTTGCATTAACAGAATCCACTTTGCAATTTGTCCAACACCTGCAGAATCAGCCTCATGCTTCCCCCTCAGAGATAGCAGCTGGTCAGTGTCTATTCCTCAGGTTTCTGGCATTCAGGCGTAGGAGGCCCTCTTCTGAGGTCACACCAGCGTCCACTGAGTGGTCTCAGGACCTGGGTATACTCCTCTAAACCTCCTCTCTTTATGCCTCCAGCCCAAGGGGTTCACCCTCCTTCTAAGACTTACTACCTCCAATGATCTTTTCGCGTTTTTCTTTTCTTTTATCCTCTCGGTTACCTGGTTAAAAACTTTATACTAACTTAACAGATCTTTATTTAAATTCATTGTGTTCAAATAACTGATACGGATTCTGTCCTCTGATGAGATCCTGGCTGACACAATGAATTAATTACATCTAATCTACAATATTGGTGACAATTCCGACATCGCAAAAGTATTTTGGAATGATCACTAGAGAATTCTTATGTATTTCTATGTTTCCAAAAAAATGTTAACAACATACATCAACAAAATCAAAACATGAGCTATTTTAATGGTTCATTGCTTATTGAAATGTATATAGTACTTATATGTGTTTTTTCTGTTTCACTTTTCAGGGGTCGAAAAGATACTCATTTTTCAAAGGGAAATATTATATAAGATAACATGCTCTGGATTAATTGCTCTAGAGTGTTGTAAAAATTTTTACACATGCTCCCTCTACCCTTCTCCAATTTTACCACCATGTACCTTGACTCACGTACTATTTGAGGGTTAGTGTCTGTGTGTATATGAGTGGTCAACTGACATCAAGGCAAATGGAGGAAGGCAGTGAACTACCCTGATGTCATCTTCCTCAACCCCATCAACTGCTCATAAGCCCCTGAGTGTTGAGCAGATCTGCCCATAAGGACTACTCAGCAGAAAAATTGCCTATTTTTTGGGGAGTGTATTTTTCTTCTGGGCCAAAAGTAGGAATTTTTTCCATAAACAAAATATAATACATTTTAATACATACATACATATGTATATATATTCTCTTTTTAGTCATGGCTCCTAAATAAATTTATTATCTTTAGGAATCATAAGTTGCATAACATCTCAAAGTATTATTATTATTATTTATTTATTTCATCTGTGTATGCACTATTTGATTACTATATTTAAAAATGTGAGGCCAGAGTATGAAAAACTAGGGAGCAGATTTCAGAAAAATTTTCACTTTATCCATTGTTTTGGATATGACTATATGTGATTGTGTGATGCTTTGACAAAAACTACTTACTAAATTATATTTATCCTGCTATGGAGACTATGAAAAGTTGCAACAGTCTATTCATTTGTACTCTATTACTTGCAGATAACTATGTGATCATAGCAGTTTGATTAGGGACATTTTGAGTAAGCTTGAAGTTGCTAATTAAATACTATGAAAACATTAAATCCAATGGCATGATTGTGAAAGAATGGGTTTACTTGCTTACAATAATCTTTGTAATATGCCCAAATATAATATATTAATTAATATAATAATATAATCTGAGTAAATTAAAGGAGTACTGCAGCTGTCTGATACTTCTTATGCAAGAGTAGTCAAAGTCTTACCTGCTATACCAAATCACTATAAATTTAATGGCTTAAAACAACAAAGATTTCTTCTCTCATGGTTCTTTAACTTAGACATGTGACATGGGTGTGATTGGACTGAAATCTAGATGTCAGTGTGCTTGTATTTCTGGAAAATCCATTTCTCATCTGTTTCAGTTTCTAGAGACTCTTCCTTGGCTCATGAACTCCTTGCATCTTCACAAGGCAGCAACATTGCATCTCCTTGCATCTGACCTTTCTTATATTGTCACATGTCTTTTTGACAGCCTGGAAGATGTACTTTTAAACACCTGTGTGATTAGGTTGGGCCTACTAGATAATCCAGAATAATCCTCCTGTCTCAATGTCCACTTTAATCATATCTGCAAAGTCCCCGTGCCATATGAGTTAACATATTCATATTACTGGGGGTTAGGATGTGGACATCTTTTGAGGCCATTATCCTGCCTACCTCACCATCTTACTCATTTTTTGGTTGAGCCCCAATATAAGATTCCCATGTCAAAAAGAACTTCTTTTGTAATACTGTAATTCTGATCTGGGTAGGGATGGGTAAAGAGGTGGGGGGAAAATGGTTTAGATTCACTGATAAGACTTTTTAAAATTATAGACATACTTTTTCCTGTGAAGTCAGGAGTAGAGAGAGGGAGATACAGACTCTGAAATAGGCTCCAGGCTCTGAGCTGGCAGTCAGCACATAGCCCGACGCGGGGCTCAAACCCACGAACCGCCAGATCATGACCTAAGCGAAAGTCGGACGCTTAACTGACTAAGCCACCCAGGCGCCCCTGGACTTTTGACATAAAACTCCACCTCCATTATCTCTTGTCTCATTCTTCTATAGAATATTACTTTCATGAGCCTCTGTTACTATTAGGACTCTGTTATGGTCATCTGTTTGGGGGATAGAAAAAAAAGGAAGAGGATGATTGTTTGACTTCTTTGGTACTATTAACTCTGGCCTTGATATAGAAAGAATAAAGGAAATATGACTCAACTAAGGAATTGTTTGCTATGTTTTCATCTTCCAAAATGATCTAAGTAAACATTCTCAAAGTTTGAGAGCCTTATGACTATTTAATAATGGGTTCTTTGTTTTGTTTAGTCTCCTTAGACAAGCCAAAAGCACTGACATTTGTATTATTAAAACTCTTTCTTAAAGTTTAACAAGTTGCTTTAAATTGTTTCCCTGAATGAAAGCAGGGCAAGACCAATCATTTGCTGATAATTGAGCTAATGTGATATGGGAAATTTTCTGAAAATGTCCTGTTACTAAACACAGGATTCAGAAGCACTTGGATTAAACAACCTGCTTATTGGTTTACAAGAAAAGCTGGGGGGAAAAAAAGCTAGTTTTAAGTATGTCTTATTAAATAAGGTTATTTCATCAAACTGGAAAAAATTGTGTCTTCTAATAATTTAAACTTCTAATATCCCTGGGAATGGAATTGATGATTTTATGTGTAATCACAGGGAGAAAGCATTTGACAAAATACAGCATCTTCTCATGATAAATTTGGTATATAAGGAATGTACCTCAACATAATAAAGGCCGTATATGGCAAACCCACAGCTGATATCATACTTAATGGTGAAATATTGAAAACTTTTCCTCTAAGATCAGGAAGAAGATAAGAGTGCCCATTCTCATCACTCTCAGTCAATATGATAAATCCTAGTTAGAGTAATCAGAGACGGTAAATAAATAAAAGACATTCAAGTAAAAAAGAAAGAGGTAAAATTGTCTTTATTTATAGATGATATGATCTTATATTTGGAAAATTTTGAAGACCTAATCAAAAAGCAGTTGGAACTAATTGATTAATTCAGTAAAGCTGCAGGATATAAAATAAACATATGGAAATCAATTGCATTTTTTATACACCAACAACAAAATATGTGAAAAATAAATAAAACAGCCTCAATCACAATAACATCAAAAACAATAAGATGCCAGGAATAAACTTAACAAAAGCATTACAAGATAAGAATAGAAAAACTACAAGACTTGGATGAAAGAAGTTGTAGAAGACACAAAAAATGGAAAGCTATCCTGCATTGATGGACCAGAAGAATTAGTATTGTTAAGATATCCATACTACTCAAAGCCATCTGTAGATGCAATCAAATCCTTATCAAAATTCCAATGGCATTTTTCACAGAAATAGAACAAACAGTCCTAAAATTTGTATGAAGCCAAAAAGATACTGAATAGCCAAAGCAATTATGATAAAGAAAATCAAATCTAAAGACATCATACTTCCTAATTTTAAACATACTACAAAGCTGTTGTAGGTAAAAGAGTAAGGTTTTGCCATTATAATAGCTACATAGACCATTTGGACAGAATAGAAAGTCCACACATAACTCCTACACAGCAAAAGAAACAAAAAAATGAAAAGGCAATCTACAGAATGGGAGAACATATTTACAAACCATATATTAGAAAAATAGTTAATATCCAAAATTTTTAAAGAATTCAGGACAGCTCAATAACTAACAACACAAAAATCCTGTTAAAAAATGAGCTGAGAAACTGAATAGACTCTTCTCCATAGAAGACATCCAGATGGCCAACAGGTGCATTACTAGTCATCAGGAAAATGCAAATCGAAACCACAGGGACATATCCTCACACGTGTTAGGATAACTATTATCATGAAAACAATAGATAAGTGTTGGCAAAATATGAAAAGAAAAACCACCCTGTGAACTCTTTGTGGTAATGTAAATTGGTGAACCACTGTGGAAAATAGTATGGAAGTTCTTCAAAAGATTAAAATAAAACTATTATACAATCTAGTAATGCCACTCCTGTATATATATCCAAAGGAAATGAAAAGAGGATATCAAAGACATATCTACACTACCATGTTTATTATAGCATTACTCACAACAGTCAAAATATGGAAACAACCTAAATGTCAGTCAGTAGATAAATGGATAAAGAAAATGTGATACACACACACACACACACACACACACACACACACAGAAAATTACAATGGAATATTATTTAGGGAGGAGAAAGAAGGAAATCCTGCTATTTTCAACAGTATGGATGGACTTTGAGGGCATTATGCTAAGTGAGATAAGTCCGAGAAAGACAAATACTATGATACCACTTAAACATGGAATCTAAAAAAACTGAACTTATAGAAACAGAGAGTAGAATTGTGGTTACTAGGGGTGGGAGAGGTTATGGAAACTGGGGAGATGTTAGTCAAAGGGTACAAACTTGCAGTTAGAAGATGAGTAAGTTCTGGAGATCTAATGCACAGTATCATGATTATAGTCAATGGTACTGAATTATATTCTTCAAAGTTGCTAACAGTGGATCTTAGCACAAAAATAAAATGATAATTATATGATGTGATGGAGGTGTTAGCTAATGCTGTGCTGGTTATGTTGGCAATCATATTGCAATATATAATTGTATCGAATCAACACGTTATGCACCTTAAAGTCACACAATGTTATATGACAATTATACCTCAATTAAAAAGAGATTTTTCATAGAAATAATTATTTCAAATAGGAAACACTGAAGATGACTTGTGTTCATAATTTGACATATTTTAAATTATTACATAGTCATGAATTAAAATTATATTTTAATGATGAATGTTTTCAAGAGATTTCCTCAGAAAGAATAACCAAGATGTGGTTAATAATATTTCAGAGTTATCTAGTATTTAAAAACATATAAATAATGTTGTTATTATTTTCCATGCTTTGTTGAAGTTAAATGAACATAATAAATGCTCATGATTTTAATCTGCACTGTACATTTTTTCTTCTTTTAGTATGTAAGAAACAAAGGGACAGCCATTATTTTACTTTCAGAAGTTATATAATGAAGAAAAAAATAAGTTAAACTAATCATCCCCTAGAGGTTTTCCTTGAGGTTTTTTCATTTGTCAGTCTGTTTTTTAATTAATGCTGGTCAGTAGATGTTAGGGACTATGATTTCTGTCATATTAAGGCTAACAAAAGACATATAAGACTTTGGATATGATGATAACTGCTAAACTTTTCAAAACTTAGCTTTTTCGATAAACTAGAACCAAACAAAATATTTCTATCATTTCTGCTAAAATTTTCACCCAGCACCATCATGTGTTTTAATAACACCCTCATAAACAAAGATGGATGCCTGGTTACAGAAAATAGGAGCCATGATTTGGTTAGAATGACAGCACAGTTGCTCATAGAAAGCATATGATTATTGTGAAAAAGCACTTCTCTCCAAATAAACAAATTGGAGCAAGAAAACAAAAGAATGCTTTTTGAAAAAAGCATAAGTAATATTATAGTAAAGAGGATAAAGCTTTATTAACCTATTGAAGTGTTAATTTAAAACATTAATGTTGAGTGGACAGATGTGTGGACTGTGAAAAAGTTATCTACCAATTAGATATATTTACTTTATGCAAGTACTGTTTTATTTATTATTTATTTATTTACTTATTTATTTTTTTATATTTTAGAGAGACAGAGAAAGAGAGAGAGCACATGAGCAAGGGAGAGGCGTAGAGGGAGAGAGAGGTAGAAAGAATCTTAAGCAGGCTTCAGGCTCAGCACAGAACCCAAAGGAGGGCTCAATCCCACAATACTGGGATCATGACCTGAGCTGAAGTCGATCAAGTCAGACACTCAACCGCCTAAGCCTTCCAGGTGCTGCAAGTACTGCTTTAAATGTTTTACCTGTAATACTCGTCACAATTCTGCGAGCTAGATACTATTATGATCCCACTTTATAGACAGGAAAAATGAGGCACAAACAGGTATGTATCTTGCTAAGGCTTCCATAGCTAATATGTGGTAGAGCTAAGAGTTGAACCCAGGCAGAGAGGTTATGGAATCCAGGCACTTAAATATTGGGAGATACTGAAGGTTGAGAGGAAATTAAGGTTCAATGATAGTGTACTGTTTCAGTGATATCTGGCACAGTAAACTGTCTGTACTTGTGCTGTCACATTTGCTGCGAATCCAGGCCTTATTTGAGTTTTACTGCTGGCAGTATGACCATGTACAGGGCCACTGATGCTACAGAATTAATAGTAGTTCTTATTTTCATAAAGAGGAAAGCTTAGCCTTTTAAATTAGAAAATTTTTGGTCTTCACATCTTCAACTTAAAAAAGGACTCAAATAAGTTCCAGTCACACAATTCATCCAGAAAAGACTGGCAAACTCCAGCAACAAAAATTAGAGTCCACCCAGAATTCATAAGTTTGGCATTTTGAAGAAAATGCAAATTTTCTGCTGTTTTATCCCACTCCCTTTGGCAGAATGTAGCTTCCATTCTTTAAAGTAATTATCTTTGCCAAAGTTGCTTACAAAAGACATGTAGAAACTAATAGAAATGACAATCAGACATTGTTCACATAACTGAAGTGACTCGGGATAATAGCAAATGACTATTAACAAGTATACACTTTAAAAACTTAGACAACGTTGAAAACAGCCAGATTTTTTAGATTTTTTCCTTTATGCCTTTAAACTTAAACCTCACTTCGCAAAAATCTACAAACCAGTAACCTGAATTAAAAGTAGTTTATTAAAAGGAACTTAGTAGCATCTAACTATATATATATGACTATATATATATATTTATATATATATAACTATATATAGTTATATATAAATCTACTATGAATATAGGAGACAAAGATTGTTTTGAAAAGCAAATTTAAAAGTCTGCTATGTAAGGAGTTATTTTTATAACAGTTTTTTGTTGTCAAATATACATTACCTAATAGTTATCATTTTTTCCCATTTGTAAGTATATGATTCAGTGACATTGAATGCATTCCTAACAGTGTAAAACCATCACCACTATCTATACCTAAAATCTTTTCATCTCCCCACCAAAACCTGTGTACCTATCAAGCAAAAACTCCCTCTCCTCCCCAGTTCCTGAGACTCTATTTTACTTTCTTTCTCTATGAACTTGACAGTGCTAGGTATGCTAGAAATCTAATTGTTGACTTATTTTCCCCTTTTTAGAGGGAACTACCATACTAGTTTCCACAGTGGCTGTACCATCTTACATTCCGTCAACAATGCCCAAGGGTTCCAATTTCTTCATACCTCATCAACATTTATCTTCCCTATTTCAGAAATGATAGCCATCCTACTAGCTATGAAGTGATGTCTCATTGTGGTTTTGATTTGAATTTATCTAGTTTCTAATGATGTTGGTCATCTTTGCATGTGCTTATTGGCCAATAAGATATTTCTCTGTATTTCTTTGAAGAAATATCTGTTTAAGTCTATTGTCCCTATCAACTGTGTTGTTTGTTTGTTGTTGAGTTGTCAGAGTGCTTTATAGATTCTGGATTTTAATCCCTTCCTTACCAGATATATGATTTGCAAATATTTTCTCTCATTGAATAAGTTGTCTTTTTGCTTTCTTAGTAGTATCCTTTAATTGTACAAAAGTTCTTAATTTTGATGAAGTCCAATGTATCTGTTTTTCTTTTGTTCCTGCAATTTTGGTGTCTTTATCCATGCACATGAAATATCTTTTCATTTATTTAGGCCTTCTTTAAGTTCTTTCAGCAATATTTTATAGTTCATCTCCATGGTTAGATTTATTCCTAAGTATTTGATTCTTTTAGGTACTATTGTAAATGCATTTGCTTTTCTAATTTGCTTTTGAGATTATTCAATGCTGGAGTAAAGAAACAGCTGGTTTTTGTATACTGATCTTATACCATGCACCTTTGATGAATTTATTACATCTAATTTTTAATGGATTTTTAGGATATTAAATTTTTAGAATTGTCTATAGGTAAGGTCTTAACCCTGGTAACCACTGATATGCTCTCCAATACTGTAATTTCATCATTTCAAGAATGTCATATAAATGGAATCACACGGCATGCAGCTTTTTGAGATCGGCAGTCGACAAGTTTAGGTTCAGAATGCACCTCCTGGCTGACTTTGTGAGCTGTGATTCAAATGCTAACTTAATTTTCAGAGACTTTTCTGTGCTATTGTGGACTGTTTGGTGTGCTATCCAGAGGCTAATTTGAAACCTTAGTGGTTTTACACATTGTAGATCAGTTCACAAATAATTCGCTATGTGGATTGCAGGCAGTTCCATGCAAGGGTTCTTGGAAACTTTCCAGGAGTTACATACAGAAATTTAAAGAATCCTTTTCTCCAGCTCCCTCTTCTATGTGGTTCTCTTCGCATTGTCCAGTTCTAAGGGACTAAGGTGCCACCGATTTGCTGTTTTTCACTAGAGCAGACAAGTATGGTAAACGTGCTCCAACTCCTAGCTCCCAGAGAGCCAGGTGCACAGAAGGAAGGGCATGACATCAGCTCATAGTACCACAGGGTGAATATGGTCAACAGTGCTTCTCAGCACCCAGAGAGGAGGAAGATTTGTCTCGGCTCACACAATTGCAAGTTGGGGATAGCTGACAAGACTCCATCCTACAGTCTCCACAATGTTTCGTGGATAGTGGGAGAGGTAGGCATAGGCAAAAATTTCTATTCTGCAGAGCTGACTTCTTTCTGATCTTGAAGCTATGACTTCTTCATGATTCTCTCTACCTTATTTTTCCCCGTACTGCCCATTGCATCTTTTCTTAACCAACTCCTATAAAGTTTAGGTCAGAGCTTATCTCTTGTTCTTATTGTACACACTCCAGTGCTGCTGTTGGGACTAAGGGTTACTCAATGAGGAGATTCTTGGGAGAAATTGACTTGTGTCTCTGGATTTAATCACATAAATGAACATAGACAGAGAATGACTCTTGCTTCTTGCATGGGGTTTTCTGGGGGCAGAAGCTGCAATGGAAGTAGAGACATAGGGATATTGATTCCTGGGCAAAAGAGGAAAAGATGAAGAACCACTCCCAAAATTTTCCGTAGCTCCAGTAAGGTGCATAAAAGGACCTTGGATATTCCTTTAGTTCCATGTGAAGGAGCAGGGAAAGGGAAGAGGCAAGAACAGTGGACACCTGGACAGACACTCAGAGAGGACATCTCCATCAAACGAAGAGGTTAGCGGTATGGATCTCTGGCTACCATTTTTACACTGGCTTCACTAAGACCCCAGTTCTAGCCACACTAGCTATCTTTGTGCATTTTGCATGTGCCACCGTTTCCCAAGAGTTGGTGCTTTTGTCCTTATTCTCTGGATTTGGTCTGGATTGCTTTGGTCCCCAAACTTTCACGTGGCTTCCTGTCATTCAGACTCTCTAAAGTAGCTTCTTCTTCTTTCATTACTTTCTAGCACATCTCCCTATCTTTATTCCAAGTATCACTATCTGTATTTATTTGTGAAGATTTTTATTGTCTGTCTCTACCCCCCAGACTATTCATGAGAAAAGGAACCTTCACTGTCTTATTCACAACTATAATTCCAGTGTCTAGAACAGCACCTAGCAGTAGTAGGTTCTCAACACATATTTGTAGAATACATCATAATTGTGTCTTCTTCAGGATCAAGTGCTATTTAACCTATCAACTACATGGATAATCTATGCAAATGTGAGTCATTTTATGTATATTTAAAATAATTTTTTTCAATAATTTTATTAATGAATTCTATAACATAGTCTTCATTTTCAGGCTATCTTCTCAGTTCTAGGATTTGTCTTTGTGAAATGAAATCTTCATACAATGCTATCAATAAGCACACTAAAACTATATCTGGATAATGTCAAGAAAACTAAAATATGAAGTTATTAATTGAGTATATTGGTTGGCAAATAGCTCATCTGAAGCACTGGGATCTTTTTTGCAAATACAAAGTTAGCATAATTGACCGGATATTTTGACATATGTTAACATAAAGCAGTAACCTTAGATTAAATAACTATCTTGATTCAAGTTAGTAAACTGTTCAATTTTGTCCTTAAAAATTCATTAAATTGTCCAAATTAGCACATTGACAGCCATTTCAGTTAAACTAAGTATATTCAGGTAGATTCTGATTTCAAAGATTTAGAGTTGACAACAAAATATAGTCAGTTGTCATTATTCACAGTGGTTGTGTTTTATAAAGTTACCTTGAACACTGAATTAATGAATATTGAATTATTGCTCTGAGGGAAGTACAATGCAAGGTTTCTGTGAGTCTGTCATCAAAACATATTGACAACTGATCAACACCTTACCTTGTTTATGTGTTTCTGTTTAAAGACCCCTAATTTAGTATGTACTGTTGGTTCATTAACATTGAATGAACCCCCAGCTCTATCACTCAAGCCTGAACAAAGCTTATCTAACACACAGTGTCTTCCACTTAAGGCACATTACAATCTCTTTGTGCTTATACACTGGCGGTTCTTCAGCAACAAGCACGAGGCCATTTTAAACAGCAAAATCACCAACGAACAGCACACATGGAAAATGTGGCACTAAATAGACTGTGAAAAAGATACACTTGTTTACAGTATGAGATCTTAAACAAGAAAGCTGAGCATTGCCTTGTTTGACCTCAGCTGATGAAGTGTGTGTGGGGTGGCTCAAAATTTTTGCAACAGTGCACATGTCCATGAATGACTGTGAAACCACTATGGGTGTTGATTTGGGGGTTACAAAGTAACCCCTACTTACAAAGTGAGTAGTTTGGTGACAAATACAACATGCAGGAATAATGAGGATTGACGGTATGAGCTTTAAGTTGAGGATCCTGGGTATCACTGAGAAATGAAGACTCTCTTATTCATCACTTAAGAAAAGCATATAATTTGATAGTCACATTTGACTTTATAATCATACTTATATAACAAATATTACAATAATTTCAGGTACTAATAACTTGGGAGATTCCTGTCAAGTCTCCAGATCCAGAGGTCTCCAGCTTCTGAGAAGCACCAACTGGAAGAAAATCCAAAAGATCCGCAAGTAAGTAGGTGTACCATTTACACTCACGTGTGAGGAAACATATTAAGAACAGTAGTGTCAGAGTGGGAATTTCTTAGTTTTATTAGATTTCTACAGGATAATTGTGATCAGTTCATATTAATTTAAAAAATAATGTTAATGGGGTCCCTGGGTGGCTCAGTCACTTGGGCGTCTGACTTTGGCTTAGGTCATGATCTTGTATTCGTGGGTTCGAGTCCCACGTGGGGCTCTGTGCTGACAGCTAACTCAGAGCCTGGAGCCTGCTTCAGATTTTGTGTGTCTCTCTCTCTGCTGCTCCTCCACTCACGTTTTCTTTCTCTCTCAAAAATAAACATCAAAAAAATACTAAAAAAGAGAAAGTTAGTGAAGACAGATTTTTCCTTTCAAAATAAGAGTAAAATAATTTGTAAAGAAAAAATAAAACACTAGTTAAAAAGAACAAGTGTTCAGGAAGAAACTGAACAGGCAAATAATATAAGCCTAAAGTCATCACTGAATAAAGAGACAAAGGTCACAATTTCTGATTACAGAAATTAACAAAAAGAGGCTCTGTTTGCTAATGACGAGAGAGTTTGGCATTCAGTGTTAAATGTCATAACCTTTGTTTCTTTTTTTGTTTTTCTTTGTTAACTTTTTTGGTGTGCTGGCTTCAATTGGTACAGCATGTCATCTGTAAGAAATATCAGTGTGTTTGGCTAAAAACAGGACTCTGAAAAATGTTTTCTCTTGAATATAAATTTGAAAACAGCCAGCAATTTAGAAAACTAAATGCAAGGTCTTCAGGCAGGGCTTAACTTTATTAAAATTTCCTGCATAATCCCAATATGAAATGCTAGTCTTTAAATAATTTTTGGTAATTGCATAAACAATGAATCTGCATTGAAGAAGAAAACCCTAAAGTGACTTGTAAAAGATACTAAAAGACTATTTGCCTGATCTTGACCAAACCACTTAGTTTCATCTAAAAAGTTATGGAGGAAGTATTAATGCTAGTGTTATTGAGTAATTGCACAGTGCTAGACATTGTTCCATTTCCTGTGATAGAGGTGCCATTAATTCCATTTACAGATCAAGAAATGAAGGCACAGAGAGGCTATGTATCTTGTCATTTCTTACAACTAGTGTGTGGCCAGGCTGGGATGGCAAACCAGGCCATCTGAATTCACAGCCCAAAGCACTCAATTCTGCCTCCTTGTGATGTGAAACGTTGTTTCCAAGAGTAGAAGAAAAATGAATATGAAAATATTTTTAAAATGATGAAGTATTACACACAAGTTCTAAAGCATGATCATGAGACTTGTGGGCCCTATTGTGAGGTGACTGTGGGGATGTTCAGAGTCCTGTAAGGACAAATAATCAAAGGGACCTAATCTAGTCTTAGATGTGGCATTCAAACTGAGTCCTGAAAGATGGATATTGATGAGCCATGAAGTGTGCATGTGTATGAATGTGTGTGTTATTCCTAACAAAGAAAACCATTTGTGAAAACGGCCTGGGATGGAAAGGAACTAAAGGAAGCCGGTGGGACTGGAGTTTAGTCCGCAAGTCACTACTGTTAGATACAAAGCACCGTTAGATACACTGTTAGATACAAAGTGGCAAAGTGTACCGACTATAGATATTTTTATTTACCCATAATTCACCTATTTGATACAGTGAAACACTAACCCATAGTGTAGGAGTCTGTCTGTCATCAGACACTACTAGTTGGTTTTCATGTTAGAGGTAGACAGGCTCAGTGACCCTGGGTGTGCATGAATCTTGCTACCTTTTTATTTCTAAAGCAATTACATATGACACTTAGTAACTTTACAATGATCAAGTGTTTGGGGCTCAAATCCCCAGTGAAATGAAGTGGATGATTCTTGAGTCTTAAAAAAAAATGGATTTAGTTCATTGAGCTGAAAGCTAAGTGAATGGACCACTTTGACCTCATCCCCTGGATCTGTGCTTCTCAAATTGTGGTACTTCGATTCCTTGGGTAATCTCATTAATTCCTTGGGTAAGTGTAATGCTATTGGGGATACACAGAAGTTTAGGGAAAGAAATTGTCATTATTTTCTTTTACATTTTAGATGTCACATTAACTTCATTCAGAGGTAAAATCAGCAACTTGTTCCTGTTGACCAATCTCAAATTTATTTGTAAATGTCCATAGAACAAATATATTTTATCCTCAATGAGTGATTAGAAGATTTACTGTTTTGTTAGTGCTTTGGCCCAGTTGTCACCTTGTTTATCTTTGTTTGCCACTGTCACTCCATCTACCATAATGGGAAGACAAGATTATGTTGAAAGCAGCAAGACTACATGAAAAGGGCTTGCCCAGATGAGCAAAAATAGCTATGGGGGTGAGTTCAGAGAGGGATATTCCTCCACATTACTGAAAGACAAGTCCGTTCATCACTCAACAAATCAGGAATCTTTTTACTTTTGATTACCCCTGCAAATTAGTTTCATTTTTATCACGTGTTCATAAGCATGCTTAATGCTGGGAGTTTCCTGATGAGATAAAAATTAAAATTCTGAGTGCTTTCTTTGTGTCATTTTGGGTTGTTCACCGAGAGTTTAAAGACGTAGTAGTCTTTGCAAATGGTTTCAATTAGGAATATGGCTCAGTAGCTAAAACAGGAAGTTTGTATATAACTTTGAAATCAGTAAAATATGCAACTAAGTATAAAGAATCAACTGAATCATGTGGCAAGGCATAGAATGCTGGGATGGTGAACTTCCCAAAGTGCAGATGAAGATTGTGCTGCCTCCAACCTTAACTGATAAATTGGTAGTAAGCAGCAAAAGTCAATGGAAAGACGTATGGCAAATGCAAATATTTGTAGGATTATTTAGTGTTATAATAGAGATACAAATAGATCTTAATTTTGGTGTTTTGCTTGAGAAAACATGGACAATGATACCTAGAGCCATCACTCTTTCTAATGACCCTGAAAAAACATCCATGTAAAATTGAAGGGAAAAGAATTTAAAAAGAAATTTCAAAAACAGAGTAGTGTTGGGTAGTAAGAAAAAAAGATAAAAGGCAAAATTGAATAGGAATAAAATATTTGAACCCTTTTTTGAAACATTTTTTAATAATTATGTTGGATAGTGAAGATCAAGAAAGAATTTAAAAAATTGGCAAAGCCATGAGATATATGTGTGAGCAGATATGCTTTTAACAAATGATACATTTAATATTTTTTAAAGGTATGATTAAAAAACTACTTAGGAGATTGAGTTATTTTTTTCAAGTATAAGCCTTTTATCATTTTTGTTAAAAAACTATAGAACTTCATATAAAAAGTAAAAATAATAATGAATGCAACAAACAGATGAACAGTAAACAATGTTATCATTTTGTGTTCCTCTTTCAATTCAATTTTCTGTGCTATATATGCTAATAGAAAGATACACATGTAAATAATGATAGATAAGTACACAGAACCATAATTTTCATTTAAGCAAAATTAAATCATACACAGTAGAGATTAATAGATGAAAAGAAACTCACTGAAAGAGCTGGGAGAAACCTGATAAAAAAAAATCTGACTTACTCAAGTAATATTTGTCCCAGTAAGGTTTATCTAAACATTAAGAAAAATAAAAATAACCAATAGGCTGTTATTTATTATTATTTTTTCTAGTTTTTATTTTAACTCCAGTTAGTTAACATACAGTGTTTATATTAGTTTCAGGTACAATATAGCAGATTCAGCACTTCTATACATCACCCAGTGCTCATCACAATGACTACGCTCCTTAATCCCCACCCCTACTTATCCCGTACCTCCATCCCCCTCCCCTCTGGTAACCATCAGTATGTTCTCTATAGTTAAAAGTCTGTTTCTTAGTTTGTCTGTCTTTTTCCCCCCCATGATCTGTTTTTAAATTTCACATATGAGTGAAATCATATAGTATTTGTCTTTCTCTGAGTGATTTTTTTCACTTAACATTATATTCTAGCTCCGTCCATGTTGTTGCAAATGACAAGATTTTATTCTGTTTTATGGCTGAGTGATATTCCATTGTACACATATACCACATATTCTTTATCCATTCATTAGTTGATGGATATTTGGGCTGCTTCCATATCTTTGCTATTGTAAATAATGCCGCTATAAATATAGGGGTGCATGTATTCCTTTGAATTTTGTTTTCCTTTTCTTCAGGTAAAAGTAGTGTGATTGCTGTGGGTAGTTCTAATTTTTTAAGTTTATTTATTTATTTATTTATTTTTGAGAGAAAAAGAGCAGAGGAGGGGCAGAGAGAGAAGAAGAGAGATAATTCCAAGCAGGCTCTGTGCTGTCAGCATAGAGCCTGACATGGGGCTTGACTGTGAAACCATGACCTGAACTAAAAGCAAGCTAATTTCTTATTAGTCAGATGCTTAATTCACTGAGCCACCCAGGTGTCCCTAGGTATAGTTTTCTTCATTACACAGAGAGAGGGAGACACAGAATCTGAAGCAGGCTCCAGGCTGTGAGCTGTCAGCACAGAGCCCAATGCAGGGTTGGACCTCACAGACCCTAAGATCATGACCTGAGCTGAAGTCAGACACTTAACTGACAGCCACCCATGCGCCCCAAGATAAGCCTTAGTTTTAAAAATGCTTGGCTCTTTCTACTTGCTCCCAAGTTGCAGTTCTTCAGTATCCAAGTGGAAGTCTGAAGGGATCTCCTTCTTGAAAAGCCATGAACTTTAATTTTGGTCATTATAATCCAATTAAGCTACCTGAAGTTTTTCTCAACATCTTAAACTCTAGGTGTCTATTTATGAATCAAGAAAGACTTTGAAGAGAAAAGTAGCCCTGAATACTAGGCTCACTTCTGTATTCACCTTCTCTCTAGGCTCTTGCTATCTCAAGCTCTTGCTGTCTTGATACTCCTTCAGTGTTGTCAAACATACTTTTGAAACATTTTATATAGTTTGTAGTCATTGTCAGAAGGAGGTTGGTTTGCTAGAAGCAATTTTACCATCCCAGATACAGAGGTGGCATTTTTTATGTAAACACATATTATGTCTACATCTATTTTTTATTTATTCCCATGGTACCACTTAGAAGATTTCTTTCTCTCTCAAAGACAAAAGGAGAAATCTAAAAGCAACCAGAGTGATGGTACAAATTATATAAACAGGTGAGAATAAGTTTTGAGAATAACACAAATGGATCAAAAGATGGTTAATTAGTGTTCCAGGTAGTATGGTTTCATAACCAATTACCATAAAAATTAATGTCTGAAGACAGCCCTTTTATTGTGCTTATAGAGTTTGTGGGCTGGAAGTTTGGACAGGGTATAGCGCCAATAGCTTGTTTCTATTCCAAAATGTCTAGATCCTTGGTTGGGATAACAGAACAGCTAGAGTTATTCCACAGCTCAGGAATGTAGTCATTGAGAGACATCTTCACTTGTGTGTGTTGGCTGATCCTGGCTATTAACTGGGACTTCACTCGAGGCTATGGACAAACTCTGTGGTCTCTCATTGTGGCCTATATTTCCTTAGATGGCCTCAGGATACTTGCACTTCCTAAATGGTCACTCAAGTAGTGTGCCTTTTAGAAAGTTAGGAGTTGCATGAACTCTTTTTGATTTGCGTTGGAAGTTATGCAGTCTTATTTTTCCCACAGTCTGTTGGCTACAAGTGAGTCACAAACTTGGCAGATTTGGTGTGAGGAGGAAGGCAGCATAGATCCCATTTCTTAATGTGAGAAAGGCAAGGTAATATTGTAGAAGACCTTGTAAGATGAGACACATTTTTGTGTCAAGCTTTGGAAGGCATAGTCTGCCACAGGTAATGTTTATAAAGGTCAAAAACATAACAAATGCAATGTAAAACTTTTAAAAGAACCTAAATCTTAAAAGCCACTCTAAAGATACTCTTATTCAAACAAAATCTGAGATTTGACCTTGAGCAGACCCATACTGAAGGCTCTTCTGTAAAATATACTTCAGGAAATTGAATTCAATATGAAGTGGGTTGCAAAATCAATCATAAGCAAAGAAAGTTGTGAACATATGAGAAACCCTAAAGAACATAGAATGTCATAGCCAATGATGACTGTACCGAACAATGGGGGAGGGTATAAACAATGTGCAACTAAAATACTGGACAGTGATACCTTAAGAGAAACATGTTAATTGGAGTTAAAACATCCTCATTAATACTCATGGAGAGAGAAGGATATAAGTTGTCTCTAAATCAAATGTATTAAAGAAGCAAAGGAAAAACACAGCATATAGAGAGCATAATAATGTATAGCAGAAAAATGCAAATAATACCAACTATACTAAATATGGAGGGATTGATTTCCCTATAATACAAAATTTCATTACAAAATAAAATTTTTTATTGACATTGATTGAATGTTAATGATATAAAAAATTAAAAACAAAGCAAAGGAAGGAAAAGATATACTACAAAGATACTAACCAAATATTTACTAACTAAATACTAATTAAAATATTTAATTATTTTATTATTAGAAAAAAGTTGTTGAGAATATCAGGAATACTTCACCATGAGAGTAAAGTAATAAATTCTGAACCTTCATATGTTTAATGACATAACTTTAAAAAAATTGTTTAATGTGTCTTTTTGATAGAGAGAGACAGAACATGAGTGGGGGAGGGTCAGAGAGAGAGACACACAGAATCCAAAGTAAGCTCAGGCCTCTGAACTGTCAGCACACAGCCCGATGCAGGGCTCTAATCCACGAACCGTGAGATCAGGACCTGACCTGCAGTCAGTCACTTAACCGACTGAGCCACCCAGGCACCCCTAACATAACCTTAAAATACATTGAAGGAGAACTTGATAGAAATAAAAAGTAAACAAAAAAAATTACAATCAAAGAGGGAAGATCAGTACATCTGTTTTAAGAGGGAGAAGAAGGTGTGGGTAGATGAACCAAGATATCCCAAAATAAGTGAGAACATAAAGAATATAGCTAGTTTGTGGGGCGCCTGGGTGGCTTAGTCGGTTGAGCGTCCGACTTTCTCTTAGGTCATGATCTCGCGGTTCGTGGGTTCGAGCCCCGCGTCGGGCTCTGTGCTGACTGCCAGCTCAGAGCCTGGAGCCTGTTTCAGTCTGTACTCCCTCTCTCTCTGACCCTCCCCTGCTCACACTGTCTCTCTCTCTCCTAGAAATAAATAAAAAAAAAATTTAAAAAAAAGAATATAGCTAGTTTGTTATAATTTTGATTTATAGGCAATAATAAATATATACTTAAAAAGTGTTCAGTGAAAACCTCTAGCTGCAAAAGGGTATGAATGGTATGATTTGAAATACTTTTGGGCATTAAAAAGAGTGCTATTAGTGGTATGTTAGGACAATGAGTTTAAACCAGACTCTTGAGCAAACTGGGCTATAGTTCTCATTAAATATTATACTGTTATTGGAAATTTTTAACTGTACAAAACAACACTATAGAAACTATATTTCATGTATATGTCAAAAAAAAAAAAGCATAAGTATTCTGGAAATCAAGAAGAGAGGGTGAGGGAATTGGAGTTTACTATGTATGAGAGGCAGAAGAACACCTCCCCACCTTCCCCTATGTCTACATCCCAACCCTTGGAACCTGTGAATAGTTAGGTTACCTGGAAAATGGGAATTCAGACTGCAGAGGGAATTAAGCTTGCTAAGCAGCTGACTTTATGCCAGGGAGGGTATGTTAGATTATCTGGACGCGCCCTTGAAGAAGAGTCCTTAAAGGAGCCAGAGGGAGTTAGAAGAGGAGGTCAGGATGCCTTGATGTGAGAAGGACTAGACCCATCATTGCTGTCTGAAGATGGGCGAGGACGGTGGATTAAGGACGCACGCAGCCTGTAGAAGTTGGAAAAGGAAAGAAAATGAATTCCTTCCTAAGAACCTCCAAAAGGAATTCAGCCCTGACAGCCCTTTGATTTTGTTTCTCATTAAGACCCATGTCAGATTTCTGATCTCCAGAGTAAGTAAACAGTAAATTTACATTCTTTCAGCCACTGTTTGCAGTACTTTATTATGATAATGGTAAACACTAATTACTGTTTTATTTCATTAAATAAGGTAGAAATCTAAAACTTGTGAGGTGGGTACATGTCTCTGTATATAATCCACGATTTAAAATCAAATAAAAATATAGAGTAAAGTTACATATTTTATATACGTATAATCTAAATATAATGATATCATTTTTGGTTTAGTCTTCAGGTAGTGTCATTCAAAGAAATAGTAGTTAGCAAGAAAAAATATATGTGTATGTATTTAAATAAATATGTATATGTAAAATGATACATTAAATTTTCTGACAAATCTCTAAAGTTGGAAGGGTGTTATAAGGTTATATGCATCGAAGGTTTGGAGGAGTAGGTTTTAAACACACAGCCTAACAGCTTAAAATTCCTCTTTCTTCATTACTGCTTGCCTTAGTGTCCCTTACAGCAGCCCCTTCCTAACATCTATCCTCACACACCCTTGACCCTCAACCAGGACATTTCCTATCATCCATCCTACATTGGTTGTTGTCCTTAACCCTTCTACCTTTTTTTTTTTCTATTTTGATTATTTTATTCTTGTGGTGATTTCTGTTCCTAATTTCTCAGTGTTCCTGTTATGCATCTTAAAAATCTCATACTTAGCTGGAATTCTCCTTAGATTGGAAAAAAGATACTGAGAAGATGATGTCACACTTCTCTGGTGGGTGTTTTAGTTTGCTAGGGCTGCAGTAACAGAGAGCCACTGGGTGGCTTCAACAAAGTCTGTGATCATGGGGTCAGCAGGAATGGCTCCATCTGAGGGCACTGGTGGAGAATCTATTCCATGAGTCTTGCCTAGCTTCTGGTGGTTTCCTGGAAATCTTTGGTGTCCCTTGGCTTGTAGAGGCATCACTTGGTTTTCTTCCTTCATCTCTAATACTCTGTTTTCAAATTAGGTTAACTTCTGAGGTACTAGAGGTACCTTTTTCCAGTTTTCAATCAATCCCAAAATACCTCAAAATTGTTAAAAATGATAGAATTGAGAGTTGAACAATAATAGTTCTTTGTAGGAACTATTCACTGTCTAAAACCCAATATGGTGACCCAAATGATGGATGAGACATTTTCAGTCATGTTTCATTACTGAATGAAGTCTTTTGACAAGAATGTTCCTTGACATCAGTGAGGTTTACAGTGGATCAGAGGATCTTTCAAGGCATCATATAAAACAAGGGAGTTGACTTCTCATCAGGAATACCTACTAACTAAAACTTTTATAAGATCCTTAAAAAACAAGCTCTATTGTATTTCTTGGTATCCATTTACCCGAACTTTAAGTCTAGAAGAAGGATATGTTCATTTTATCCACTTTCTAATAGTGAAAAAGAAGGAGTGGAAGACATATTCTACCTTGTGTGGGGAAATTTGGTATTTTCAGGCTTTATGCCTCATCTGTTATCCTTGCATAAATTTCCAGAAAAACAAATACTCATATATTTCCTCAATATTTTCTTAATACCCCAAATGTCTTAGAGCATGTTTAAATGTTCACTGGAGTGGAAACACTCCTTGATGAATATTTTATGCTTTAAGTGAATATCTTAAAGTCTAATTGCCTACAGCATAATTTGAGTATTAACTGCATTCTTTTAAAAGGAAAACTCTCTTAAGAAAAATGTTGCAGAATTCTAATAAGGAGATTTCATAAAAATTCAAAGTGATTTTCTGAGAGAAAGACAGAGGGCACAAGTGAGTGAGGGGCAGAAAGAAAAAGAGAGAATGAGAGCAGGGCTCGTGCTCACCCGATGCAGGACTCAAACTCACAGACTGAGATTATGACCTGAGCCAA
The DNA here is from genome assembly GCF_003009895.1 of Hyaena hyaena. Classification (NCBI taxonomy): domain Eukaryota; kingdom Metazoa; phylum Chordata; class Mammalia; order Carnivora; family Hyaenidae; genus Hyaena; species Hyaena hyaena. The sequence continues at coordinate 1,985,393 of NW_024080901.1, read as the reverse complement.
AGTGATATGCTTAACCAACTGAGCCATCCAGGAGCCCTAGGCAACTTTCTTAAAACCAAAACTACAAACATTAGTTTCCTTATGTAAAATATTTTGTCACTAATAATTTATATTCTGAACTCCTAGACTCACTGGGAAATTCTAATGAAATAATGCATGTCAAAGTATATTGGAAATTACATATGCTATAAATATAGAAATAACTTTCATGAAAATAATATACATCTACTAAATAGCAGCTAAGTGTAAGTTGGTATAGAGGATAAGACTTAAGGAAAAAGGGATACTCAGAGTAGGGGAGGAGGAGAATAAATAACAACAAAAAGATTCATATAAATTATATCATGACAAACATTTGTTTAAGAATTTTCATTTTCTCTAATGGGGCATACTTCCTGGTTTAAAAGTTTAAAATTTAAAGATACTTGTTTTCAATAATCAGCAGTAAATTGATTATTTTCCTTATGATGGATAGAATGTCTCTGTCATTATCTGTCAACAATAACCTTCAGTTATTGTGTGGATGTGTATCGGGATGCCAGAGAGGTGAAAATAAGTTTCTTCAAGGTCTTACTGAACTCATTCAAACTTTATAAATATTTGGTTTTATCAAAATGAGCCAACAGTGTTGAAAGCATAGGGCATAAGAAGAATCTAGAAGCAATCAGTCACTAACAGCACAGTCTAACTGGATTGATAAATTGACTGGATATGTCATGGATTTAATAATTCTAAAAGTGTGAACTACAGTTTCTCTCTTCCAGCTAGCAGAACATGCTTTTCAAGGAAAACTTTAGATTACAGCTCATTCTTTTACTAAAAGATGTTAGCACCTTACCTAATCCTCGCTTTGCATGAATATTCTTGGATAAATCTTGTATTCTTCCCTGGGTCCTGAGTTGTATGTATTGACTCCACATCTTAGGCATGTAGATGGTAATACAAACACAGGGCATTGCTTCTGAATCATATAACAAAAGTCTAGCCTCCTTCTAGGAACTTTGTTCTTGACTCCAACCACTCTGAATAAAGCCTATTTCATCATGTGTGTGGTTTGCAAACATTCAATTGGCCAACAATATTTTACTTTTAATTTTTTTTCTAATTGCTGCTGACAAGTATTTTCCAATTCTTTTGCCACCACAAAATTTATGCAAATAGTGAAGATCTTTTCCACATTGCAATGTTCTCAGTAATATTTTTAAATGTTAGCACTAAAAACTAACAGCTTACAATCATTTGTGTTCTTGGGTTAGTTCTGTTTTCTCTACCATGATTATTATCTTTATTTCCATGTCAGCTGTGTTTCTCTTCTTCATTATCTTCAGTATAAACAATGCTTTTTAGATGTTTATTTGCTTTCAACATGATTAATTTATCTTCATAGATATTACATGCCATAAGACATATTTAAAACCAACAAAATGGGACTTAATGAAAGGTAAATCTCCTGGCCACTCTGTACACTGGTTGAGCTATTTATTTATTTTTTTGAAACATTTGTTTATTTTTGAGACACAGAGCATGAGCAGTGAAGGGGCAGAGAGACAGAGGGAAATCAGAATCCAAAGCAGGCTCCAGGCTCTGAGCTGGATATCAGCACAGAGCCTGATGCGGGGCTCGAACCCATGGACTTGGAGATCATGACCTGAGCTGAAGTCGGATGCTTAACCGACTGAGCCACCCTGGCGCCCCTGGTTGAGCTATTTAATCTCTCTCACAGGCAAACTGTATTACCAATGTCTTATGTATCCTTTCAGAGATATTATATACGTGCATATATATGAATTTATACATTAAACAATGGTATACCTTACATACTGTTACAAAGTCTAGCTTTTTTCTCCTGACAGTGTGTCTCACTGGGTTGGGTATTCCATATTGGTCCAAATATAGTTGCTTTTTAACTTCTGTAAGGCTTTTACTGTCTTGACCTACCTTCATTTATTAGATGGCCCTACATTAACCAGCATTTGAATTGGGTTTTCAATCTTTTGCTATTATAAAACAATACTATGGTAGATATTTTTGTACATAAATCTCTGGAAAATTGTTGAAATACAGCTGCAAGATAAATTCCTGAAAATACAATTTCTCACTAAAAGAATAGGTACACCTTTAATACATAATAGACGAGAGAGAGAGAGAGAGAGAGAGAGAGAGAGAGATTGCCAAATATACTCCATAGTGATTGATGACATCACTTAAAAATATTTTCCTTTCGGGACCAGAAGCTAAATATTAATAGCATACTGTGCTCAAGAATGTCAGTATATCTCAATGACAAAAATGGGGCTACCATATACTTTTAAAGCAACTATATAATTGTAACCAACATAATTTACTTCCAGAATCCTACTGTGGGTGAACTGGGGAGGAAGAGACGGAAGGTTTCTTGTGGTGTTTTGGTTTAGAGATTTTTTAAGGGGGTCACTTAAAAAGTAAATCAAAATAAAGTTTGTAACCAATGTGAGTTCGGTTTGGTTTAAAAGAATCCAATTTATATATAAGAGAAAGGAAAAAGGAGTTTGTGGTTAGGTTTTTTCCACAGTAGCTTGCTTGTATTTGGTTATGACTTGCAAGACATACAGACCATAGTCACAGTCTGACTCACGTAGACATTTGAACTTTAAGTCTAGAAGAAGGATATGTTCATTTTATCTGCTTTCTGATAGTTAAAAAGAAGGAGTGGAAGACATATTCTATCTTGTGTTGGGAAATTTGGTATTTTCAGGTTTTATGCCTCATCTGCTTTCCTTGTGTAACTTTCCAGAAAAACAAATGTTCATATATTTCCTCAATATTTTCTTAATACCCCAAATGTCTTAGAGCATGTTTAAATGTTCACTGGAGTGGAAACACTCTTTAAATGAATATTTTATGTTTTAAGTGAATATCTTAAAGTCTGATTGCCTACAGCATAATTTGAGTATTAACCATAGTTTTTTAAAAGGAAAACTCTCTTAAGGACAATGTTGCAGAATTCTAATAAGGAGATTTCATAAAAATTCAAAGTGATTTTCTATCTTATAAACAATGTTTTTTTTTAAAGTACTGTAGAGCCTTTTTCCTTTAATCTGCTCCCCTAGCTCTGATTCATCCAATATATTTTCATCATTTTCCAGTTTTCAGTCAACCCCAAAATACCTCAAAATTATTTTTTGTGTTTCTTCAGAAAACAGCCAATTCTCAAGTGTATATGAAGAAATTAATAAATCTATATTCTAGAAAGGCACCATCAGACCCATAGGACCAAGCCAGAAGAATTAATCAATTCTTATTTGATCCTTATGCCACGAAATAGCCCAAATTACTAATTGGAAAGGAACACATACACATAACACGCAAAAGCACTGTTTTTAATGAACTGAACAATTATTTTGCCTTTTTAAAAAATTTTTTATTTTTTTGTAATGTTTTATTCATTTCCAGGAGAGAGAGAGAGAGAGAGAGACGGCGTGAGGAGGGGAGGGTCAGAGAGAGAGGGAGGCACAGACTCTGAAACAGGCTCCAGGCTCTGAGCTGGCAGTCAGCACAGAGCCCGACTCGGGGCTCGAACCCAGAACCGCAGATCATGACCTAAGCGAAAGTCGATGCTTAACCGACTAAGCCACTCAGGCGCCCCAATTTTTTTGCCTTTTTAAAAGAAAAACTGGCGAATTAAACATTGCATACAGTTAAATCTCCCTTTTGATTACATTTGGTTGTTATAACAAGGCATACATCTAATACACACTCAAATTTTCAAAGTTCTAATGCATATAAACATGTATAAATATAGCATATGCAATGTATATGTCCATAATAGACCAAAAAATTTATGACTTTTGTAACACATGAAAATAGAAGAGTAGAAATCCTCCTATCCCGAATTTAACTGATGGCAATATATGAGGTGACCTGCCCAAAGTCAAACATTGAATCCTCACAGGCACCTTATATATGCAGCATCTATAGAATGGGCCAATAACACTGAATTTATAATAATGAGTAGGATAGGTTGATAAATACCGATGTGACATAAGGGCTAAATTCTTTTTCTTTTCCCTTTCCCTTTTTTTTTTTTGCACAGGATTACTGTCCTGGCACCATTTGTTTAAAAAACTGTCTTTTCTCCCTGTCAAATTGTGCCTGTTCCTTTACTGAAAATCAGCCGACCATACGTGTATAGAATATTTCTGGATGTTTAATTCTCTTTTATTGTTCTATGTCTGATTCTATGCTGATACTACACTGTCTTGTTTATTATAGTTCTATGATAAGTCTTCCAGCTTTTTTCTACTTTGTCAAAACTATTTCAACTATTCCAGATCCTCTGCATTTTCACATAAGGCCCTTAGACTCAGCTTGTAAATTTTAATACAGAAACTTCTGGAATTTGTATCAGGATTCTGATGAGTCCATAAATCAATTTGGGAAGACTTGACATTTTATAATTTTTTAAAAGATGTGTGTGTTTATTTTTGAGAGAGAGAGAAAGAGAAGGAGAGAGAAAAGCAAAAGCGGAGGAGGGATAGAAAGAGGGAGACACAGACTGTGAAGGAGGCTGCAGGCTCTCAGTTGTCAGCACAGAACCTGACACAGGACTCAAACCCTGGAACAGTGAGATCCTGGCTTGAGCCAAATTCAGTTGCTTAACCAACTGAGCCCCCCTGGAGCCACAACATTTTATAATTTGGAGTCTTACAATCTGCAAGAATGGAACAACTCGTGATGTACTTAGACCTTCTTTATCTCCCCAATGTTTTGTACTTTTCAGGTCATAGATTTCCCATGTGTTTTATTATGTTTATTCATAATTATTTCATATTTTTGGTACTATTATAAATTATATTGTTTTTTAATGCTAACTTCTGAATTTGTATTACTAGGTATAGAAATAGCATTTTTTATATATAATTTTTAATTCTGACTCTGCTAACCACAATTATTTTTACTAGCAGTACATAGATGGCCATTCATCTGCCTGAGTGCAGAATCAATTCTGGCCACAAAAACTAAGAGCAACACTAATGTGGAAGTGACAGCCCTGCTTTAGCTGTTTGTATAAATTGCTCCCACTCACTATTAATGTTTTTGACTTTGGAAAAGCATGATCTGCTTTGCATTTTGGTTAGACACTGGGCGCTTGGGATCCATCTTGGCATCCTTTCCACGGGTCTACTACCAGATCTAGCATGACCAAGGCCCAGTGGACTTTATACGTGACTAGAGCTGTGCTCTTTCTCATACAACTCTCAACTTACATGGCAAGGAAAAATGAACCACGATCAGTGGCAAGCTCTGAAACAGTAAACAAATGTTTCTGTATACACAAAACAAACATACTTCATGTCTTTATAGTTAGAAACATGTAACATGGCTGTTTTAAAGGGAGAAGGGCATCTTTAAATAAAACAATTTATACCATCTCTGCTCATCACCATTGCAAAAAAAAGAGATGTGTTTATATACACACCTGTATATGTATGTACATCTTTTAATAAAATACAAATAATGGAAATTTGGGACATGAATTACCCAGGAGTGGCACAAAAGCTATTGACTGTGGGAACGTGTGAATATTTTAAGTGTGTATATTTTATATTTTGATCCACAAAGATTTAAAGTTTGTTTTTCACCACAGTGAAACCAAGACATAATAGCCATGCATTTGGGTTTTCCTTGTAGCCCAACAGTATACCCAGCTGGGTTAGTTTCTGCATCCCATGGGCTGAACACCCTTGCACATTTTCAAGCCCCCAGGAATTCAGAGTCCATGTAAATACAGGCTGTGTCAACAGGAGGCTCAGCCAGAGTGGCACTTGTGGCCTGGTACCCTCAGACGGTCGGTGTTTAGCAAAACTCTATAATTTTAGCTTTCAAAGGCTCAAGCCCTAAATTTTGTAATCTTTCATAATTTCTTCCTGAAATTTCTTCACTGAGGAAGGAAAGGAAAGAGAGATTTCTATTTCATTCTCAGGCTTCAAAGCATGTTATTAGTGTGACCCACAAATCTCTGAAGGCTGCGAAAGGCCACACGCTGCCATTTGACTGCTGGACTCCTTTGGGGGGCATTTATTGTTCCTGGGAAGAAACTTGCTTTTAATTTGTAAACACTTTGCACAATGGGATTCATTTTCCAATATGATTTTACAATCATATTTTCTGAGTATTTAAATGATTTTGGACAGAATTCTGTCTTAAGTCTTCCTCATTTCCTTTGGGATAAGGTTGCTAAGTGATCAAAAATCCTACAGTCAAAGGAGCTAGCTGGTTACAATTGGGTTTGGATACACCTGATTCATATAAGTGCTAAATAAATATTGAATGAGTTGAAACACATTAGGAAATAGGGAGATATATAGGTTGTCCCTGTATAACTTTGGTTAAGATTCTTTACTACTACTTTGGGTCATTTTTTATCCTGTAAGTAACATATAGATTTTATTTACATGAATATAAATATGTTATGATACTTACTGGGTTTTGACTAATTGTTAGGTTTTAATTATGCTTCATGAATATAGCCTGAGATTCTATATTTGTTTCTTTTCTGCCTACATGATTCAAAAATTAGTAGTTAAAACCAAAGTTTCGATTACAACCCTTTGCTTAGTCTATATTTCCCAAATCTTATTTTACTCTACATATACATTTTGCTATTTAATATTGACTAATACTAAGGGCACATATATGAAGTCATATACAATGACTTTTTAAAAGGGAAATTTCAAAGAAACTACAATTACATGAAAAGCCACAAAAATGAAAAGATAAAGCTAACTTGTTTGCCCCTTTTAAGAAGGCATGGCTTTCTGAGTGTTTTTATCTTAATTTGTCTAAACAATTATAGTATTTTTTAATCTTTTTTTAACATTTATTTATTTTTGAGAGACAGATCATGAGAAGGGGAGGGGCAGAGAGAGAGGGACACACAGAATCGGAAGCAGGCTCCAGGCTCTGAGCTGTCAGCACAGAGCCTGACGCGGGGCTCGAACCCACCAACCGTGAGATCATGACCTGAGCCGAAGTCAGACGCTCAACCGACTGAGCCACCCAGTCACCCACAATTATAGTATTTTAAAAATCTTTAAGACTACTCCTTCTATTCTGTCTGTGAAGTCGTTTTCTTGGTGAAAAGCCATTTCCCCACTTGATCATATTTTTATACTTGCTGCTGTGTTTTCCAGAGCATGTTCCATGTGGGATAAAAAGTGTTTAAAGTTTTTAAAAAGGAGTCTATAGTGAAATAAGTTTGAAAGACACTGAATTAAATTAAATTGAACAGATTATGGCAGGGCTGCTCCCAAGACTTGACACACAAATGCACATTGTAAATATCCAGTAGAGACTAAATAGCAAGTGGAGATTTTCAGACTTATTTCACCATAGGCCTCTTCAGGTAGAGAAATAGACTCTGTGAAAAATGCCACTTAGAATATGATTAAAAACATCTTGACCTACAGAATTCTAAGTGCTTAGGAAATCTCTCTACTTAAAAACACATCATCTTTTCCATCTATAGCTGGATGGAATATATCTGTGCAATAAGGCACAATTTCATGGGCTTCTGGACATCAGTGAAAATTACAATCTGTCTCCCTTTTGATAGACATGAACTTTTCAGGTAAGCTATTTTTAGTATTTTGAAAATAGGTATGTATATGCCTGTATACAAATTCTCTTTCTTTATGATCTTCCACAATCACATCATGAAGTTTATTCCATCTGTTAGATCTGTGATTTTGACACTTAAATAATTTCTGTCTAATAAGTGGTTTAAAACCAGGTCTTAGTCTCCTTTTAAAGTTTGTTTTGACTGCAGCCTTGACATGTTTGTGTATGAGTGACTTTGCACATCTGGACACTAACATATTTAATTTTCTACTATTCAGACTTTTGGTCCAAACCTAAGCTGAATTGAAGGATTTATAAGTTACTTCCTTCATTAACAGCTCTTCCAGGACATTGTGTGTGGGTGATTTTTTCATGTTTTATCACTGCCTCTTTAAGGTCCTTTTCAAAGTTTGATGTACGTAGTGTCAGACACCCAGGTCATTTTAGGACTAGTACATGATCATTGGTTCACAAATCTAAGTTTCTTTTCTAAGAAGAAACTCATAGGAATTGCCTAAGAAGTTCGTTAAAAATTTAAATTTCTGGGACTCTTTCATAGGACATTTTGATTTCTTTCATCTTGGATGTTATATACTTCCAGACTGATTCTGATCCACTACCAGGCTTGAAAAATGCTATACACATGACAGATATTTTAAATGATGCTAAGCCAATAATACATCCATTGGAATGTGTTACATAGAGTGAAGTTTAGATGTGAAATTCTAAATTATTATAAGCCCATTTGTATTATGTCATCAGAAGTTGTCATCTTTAGAATTAATTTCTGGAATATCTGTGTCTCTTACTCAGAATCTCTCATATCTAAGAGCTTTTAGCAATCACATGAGTATTGAAAGATAGAAGTTTTGTCTGGTTGTGAATTATAAGTCAACATTACAATCGACTCATTTAAACTAGGTATTGACAAATAAAAATGCAAATTATACTTTCTAACCGTTTTCCGAACTGCTATAGGAAACTAGGAGCTAAACTTCTTAGAAAAGAAACTCCCTTTTATTCATAGTCTAGATTAGGACATCTTCTTTTTCATTTTCTGTAGCCATTCTGTGTCTCAATGTCACGTTACTTAAATGAGTCAATATGATGTAGCATTTAGAACAGTATTTGGCACTTAGTAAAAATTCAAAATAATTACTATTATTATTTTACTATCATTCCAGTGAGCTGTCTCTAGTTAAGAAGTAAGCCCAAATAAGCCATTCTGTTAGGAGTCTTCCTTTCTGGCTTTTCCTTCTCTGGGAACCAGAATCTTGAGGGAAATTGCTAGGCCTTGTTTTCCTTTTGGTATTTGCCTAGAACCACATTTAATATGATCATTTAACACATAAAATATGTACAATTTGCTATGAAATGACATCATAATTAAGCATTTATGTATAGTTTCAAATTTTTCACACAAGATTCATGCAAATCTCTTAGTTTGTTAAGCCCACTTGCTCTTCTTAAGTGCTAATGAGAGTTTCTCTGCTTGCATTGTTCATATCCTACCAATCTTCATGTGGACCATTAATCATGGCCTCAAACACCATGTGTCCCTGGCAGATTTTGTTTACTGTTTATTTACCCTAGCTTTGGATATATGAAATACATTTATATGTTCTTATACAGTCTGCAGCAAAAGACAGCTTTTATACTATGTAGCTATTTATGTACTTGCTCCAAGTTCGTTGTCAATGGAGTCTTCACAATTGGCTCCTCCTGATTATGAATTTGTTTGTTACACCAGGAATTACTTTGCTTGCTACTTGAGGCATTTCAAAGGCATCAGTGAAAGCCATGTCAACATATTATTGTCTTAGAAGGTGTGTGTGTGTTGGTATATGTATGAATGTGTGCATGAGAAAGTATTAGTTTGCTTTTAATTTCATTCAGACCCCAATTAGCAGAAATGCAGACACTATACACTTAACAACATCAAAATTTTGTTTTGGATACATGTAAGCTATATTTGTACATATTGCTGATTTGTATTTTTTCCCCACATTTATAAGGAGGTAAGATTTTAGGTTTTTAGATCTGTATTTATTTATGCTATATTTTATTTGGTAAGCTGTTATATTTATTTAATCCAAATATTTAGAACTCTAGAATAGTGTTTGATATGGGTTTTGTTTGAATCTGTACATTTGTTGTATTTAATATGGATAGGGTATTTTGAAAATGCTTCATTAGGTATACTATTCTGTTCTATAAAATAATTTTTAAATTTTCACTCAATAGTTGAAGAATTATCCTACTGTTATCCAGATTTCCAGCTACCTGGTACCTTGCCTTTAATAGGCTGCAGACTGTAGGAAATAGGATCTTACTCACTGAAATACGGCTTGTAGGAGACAGTAGGAGAGTGTCTTAATGAAACACATCTGAACTTATGTGCTCACACACATTAATTAAATATTAACTAAATGTTAACATTAATTTAACATTAATTAAATATTAATCAATTAAATATTAACATTAGATGATAATCTACTCAAGATTTTAACTATATATTTGGATAGAACTGTGCCCTTTTACTCTTCTTCTTCTTTTTTTATAAAGACATTTCTGTATGCAAGTTAATGGAATAACTTCATTCATTTGGAATGCTGAGGTTGGGTAAATTTTTAGTCATTTTACCTAATAAGGTAAACCATTCCTATTGGGTCATTTAAACTAAACTTGGAGGAGGATCCCAGAAGAGGTTCATAGTGTTGGAGGAACTCTCAAACCACAAGAAAAGGCTTGTAGTCATCAATAATATGTTACAAATCTAAGATGAAATGTGATAAGGATATGTTTATCACTCCATAAGAAAAGTATGTAATACAGTCTTCTGAAATTGCAGTGTTTCATCAGATCTATCAGCTGCCAAAGACTGCATAAACAGTTTCTGGGAGAGGACTATGACTTAATTGCTCTTATGGTCAAGTAATCATGGGTGTACCCTTGTATACTCAGTTACCTTTTGGGAATGAAGGTGAAATTTGAACAAAATTTTAAGAATAAGCTCTGAGTTGAGCTTTTCCTCAGTAAAAAGTCTCATTGTCAGTGCTGCCTGTCTTTGATACTTTCTAGGACAAACCATGTTTCCACCACTATTTTATTCCAAAATTTACTTTAGATAAATGTGTTTGAAGTTGAGAGTTCAGTAAATTCTATCTTCTGACTAGATAATTGTATGTTGATGATGAAGTTCTACTATAAGCTCTCATGACAAGATGTATGAAATAGCTTTGATATTCTTCCACATATATTATCAGAATTTTCAAATAACACTTCTAATTTAATATTTTAAGACATCAGAGGCCTAGTTGTCAAATGAAGAAGGGAATGTTATTTCTCCAAATAGGAGAACTCAAGGGATGAAAGCCTACAAAATAATACCTATAAATAAAATACTAAAAATAATTGTTTTCAATAGATTGATTTGTAAATTATGAGATTTCATTCACGAGCAGACACAGACACACACAAACACACATATATGTACCAGCCCTGAGGGTTTCCAGTTACAGTCAATTATGCAGAGTGGGCATCTCTGGTCTTGGTAAGATAGGAAGTAGTATTCCCTTTGAATAGAAGTAGAGATAATATGCCCCTATCCCCTTTCAAAGTCCATTCTCAAGGTCTTTTACTCAAGTACACATCTCTCTGTCTGTCTGTGCCTTTTCTATCAATGGACGTATGAAGATTACAAATCCAGTTACAGCTAGAATATCTTGATATTGGAATGGGAGTCCTTTAACCAATAAAATATCCTCAAAAGACCATTTTTGTTTTGACAAGGTAGAAAATTCCTATTTTTTTAATAATTTTAAAAATATATTTATTTATTTATCGTTTACGTATTTATTTTGAGAAAGAGCACATGTGAACAGGAGGAGGGGCAGAGAGAGAGTGGGAGAGGATCCCAAGCTGTCTGCACGCTGTCAGCACACCACAGTGCAGTGAACCATGTATTCATGACCTGAGTTGAAATCAAGAGTCAGATGATCTTTGATCTAAATGAGATTCCTGGATTCTTTAGTCAATTTTTGTGCCAGAGATTTTGAAAGTGAGATTGTTCTATTAAACTTGTGATTTTACTTTGTATTTATGGAAGGAAAGATTTGTATGATAAATGATGCTCTAGGTCCACTTTGATGTGGGTAGGATGTTCCTTATCCATATCATGAGTCTTAAGCAAGTTATCTTCAGACAACTATTCAAGTATGCAAATAAGACTTTAATGTCTATTGTTGAAGACACTTTCTCCATTTAATCCTCTTGTCTAATTGACCAGAAGCATGGATTAACAATAGTCCATTGACAACATGAGACTTTATTGATAAAACTACTTGATCAACTTCTGCAGCTGTTCTTTCAATTTGTTCACATATGCTGTTTAAAATTTTGAGTTCAATTGCCCCATCATATGTTTTTAATAACAGCTTTACTGAGATATAGTTCATACGGTATAAAATTCACCTATTTAAAGTGTACAATTCAAATTAATAAAACACTTAGGAATTAACTTAACTAAAAAAGGTGAGAGCCTATACTCTGAAAATTATAAAACACTGATGAAAGAAATTGAAGATGACACAAACAAATGGAAAGATATTTCACATTCATGGATTAAAAGAACTAGTATTGTTAAAATGTTCATACTACTCAAAACAATCTACAGATTTAATGCAATCTCTATTAAAAATCCAACAGGATTTTTCAAAGAACTAGAAGAAATAATACTAAAATTTGTATGGAACCACAAAAGACCCTGAATCACTAAAGCAATCTTGAAAAGGAAGAACAAAGCTAAAAGTATTATAATGCAGATTTCAAGATATACTACAAAGCTTTAGTAATCAAAACAGTATGACACTGGCACAGAAACAGACACATAGATCAATGGAACAGAATTAACAGTCCAGAAATAAGCCCACACTTATATAGTCAATTAATTTATGTCAAAAGAGGCAAGAATATGCAATGGGAAAAGACAATCTTTTCAACAAATAATTCTGGGAACACTGAACAGCTATATGCAAAAGAATGAAACTGGACCTCTTTCTTACACCATACACAAAAATAAACTCAAAATCGATGAAAGACCTAAATGTGAAACGCAAGACCATAACGCTCCTGGAAGAAAACATATGCAATAATTTCTCTGACACTGGCCATAGAAACTGTTTTTAGATATGTCTCCTCGGGCAAGGGAAACAAAAGCAGAATTAAACTTTTGGGATGATACTAAACTAAAAAGCATAAAGATTTTTAGAGCATGATGCTACCTTAAAAATGAACCCAAGGTCTCTACATCCTCGCCAACAATTGTCATTATCTGTTTTTTTGACTATAGCCATTCTCACAGATGTGAAGTACTATCTCATTGTGCTTTTCCATAATGATGTTTATCATTCTTTCATTTGTTTCTTGGCCATTTGTGATCTTCTTTGGAGAAATGATTTTTTCATATCTTTTGCCATTCTTTAATAGGGTTATTTCTTTTATTACTGTTGAGTTATGGAAATTCTTTATATATTTTAGATATGAGCCCCTTATCAGATACATGATTGGTAAAAGTTCTCTCTATTTTGTGTGTTGTCATTAGCCTGAGTCCTGGAATAGGAAGACATGTGGAGCAGAGTGATAACAGTCCAGCCACAGACATTGATCACTAAACCACTAAATCTATCACTATAAAAATTTTGGCAGTTAACATAAAGAACCTGGCAGTTCTTTATGCTATTTTCTGAGACTCTAGTTTAGTAGCTTTGCCCTATTGGCAAAGACCTATTTCAGATAGATCAATTACTTTTCAATATAGTTTAAAGAAATTTTATTATTTTCATCATTAAGATATAAAAATACCTCTCCTATCGTGTCGTGTAAGTGTATTTTCCTATAAAACATCATTCTGCTGCTTAATAATTGTTTTCAAGAAAAGGTGACTTTGGTGAGAGTCCTTTAAAGAACACCTTGTATCACAGAAGTATAACTAAGTCTCCTTTATTTATTATAAACATCAGAACTAGCATTTGAATTTTGGCAGACAGATACTATAACATTCTGGGTAGACAGAATATTTATTGCATGCCTATGAACACAGGGTTGTTAACAACCTCCCACGAAACCCATATCCTGCACAAACGTTTACAATTCCTTCTTTCTTGAAATCCTGGTGGAGTCAGCAGCTCATAAGATTTACATAACACTTTTTAGTAAGGTTACTCCTTAGTGGTTGAGAATTCAGACACACAGTGTGTTCTTGAATATGATTTGATTTTAATTGAAAGGTTGGCCCCAATATATTTCAGTTACACATCAGTTTTAGGAACAATATTTTCTCTGAAAATGTTCAGAACAAATTTTATAATGGTTTATTAAATTCCTGAGGTAAATCTCTTACAGCTCACCTCCCCATGGAGAAGAGAAGTAGTGCCTTTCATTCAATGAGAATAACTGATTAAGCTCCTTAATCTTCATAATTGCATGCTAAACCCTGTCTTTTAATATGGTAAGAACAGTCCCAGCTCCAGTGCCTATCAGAAAATGTAACTTCAAACCTCTGTTATCCAGACATAACTTCAGAAAAGAAATGTTTTCCAGATCTGATCATCTGATAAAATCACTAATTGGAGTTGCTTGGGATTTTTTGTGAGATGTTCTCGAAATAAAAAAGTATAAGCCTTAAATGCTTTGAATCAATCTTGATTAAAATGAAAAGAAGCCACAAATGACAAAGTATCTAGTACGAAAACTTAAGAGTGAAACTGCTGTTTTGAAGTACTATATATGAGTCATTACTGTTTGGGACAAAGGAAAAGGAGAAAATTGGAGAATATTTTCACACCAGTGTCTATAAAAATATTAGCCAACAAAAACATTATTTTTTAGGTAAACTTTTGTCTTAGCATAGATTTATATTCAAAGAAAAGTTGGAAAGATAGTACAGAGAATTCCCATATACTCTTCATTCACTCAGTTTCCCCAATTATTGTGTTACATTGTTTTGGTACATTTGTCACAGCAAAGAAGCCAACATTGGTATGTTACTATTAACTAAACTCCACATTTCATTCACAGTATCTTAGCCAAAATACCAAGAAGTGAGACACATGTTATTCAGATTTCATCAGATTTTCCCTATTGTCTTTTATGTGCCTGGATCGAATCCACGGTATTAGCCTTCTCTGCTTTATGACAGATTCTGAATCTCTGCTTATTTTTGATGATTTTGACTGTTTTGACCAGTGCTGTTCAGGTATTTGTCTCTCAGTTTGGGCTTGTCTGATTATTTTCTCATGGCTAATACCGGGTTATGTATCCTTGAGGGAGTGACCACAGAGATGAACTTCCACTCTCATCATATCGGGCTGGTGTGTATTGGGTGGTACGTGTTCTCAACATGACTTGTCACTGAGGTGAGGTTTTCCTTCACCATTTGACTGAGGCAGTGTTTGTCAGGATTCTCTACTACAAAGTTAAAACATTTTATCTTTTGTATATATACATGTATATATACATGTCCTATGTGGCAAATATTTGATACTCATTTTGGCTGTCCCAATCTTTGAACTCTTTCCTACAATAAGAGATTTCTTGCCTTTTGAGTTCTTGCTTTGCTGAGGTTCAAGACTGAAATGAGTTTCCAGTCTTCTTCAGGTAAGGGTGAGAAACTCTTGCTGCAGAGAACACCAATCAGAGATACTATGTCTCCAAACAGTGAGGCAGATACTATGTGGAACACACTAGCTAGGAGGTGACAGAGATCTAGCTTTACAGGAAGCGTGACATGAGTTTACATATCTGTCAAAAAACCTTAAGAAACGGGTCTTGGCTTTCTCTGACAGACCAGGAAACTCATTCTGACAAATTCTTTCTGAACCACAGAAAAACGAAGAGTTCCTCCACAGTGCGTTACCACTGACTTTTTAACAGGAAAGTCCTGAGTTGACAAATAATTTATGTTAAAAAGTAAATCAAGGTTGACCTATTGATTATGTTATTCTTATGCCATGGCATTCCATTATCTTTCTTGGGTTGCAGAGGAAACTTGCATCTGATACATAGGGGAGTGTGTTGGGCTTATGAGCATTTTCTAGTATGAGTCAAAATGAATAATGTTTGAAAATTGCTAGCCTGTTGTGCCCTCCTTCATTTGTTCAAACTTTAGTTTTTCATGAAGACCAAATAGAAGTTTATACTTTTGTACCATATTATATTAGGTCATCATCAAATCATCTTTCCCAATAATGCTTCAACTTTCATTGCCTTTCAGTTTTTATGAAAAGTTACCATAAGAATTAGAAATGGGATTTCTGGGGTACCTAGGTGGTTCAGCTTGTTGAGTGTCTAACTCTTGATTTCAGCTCAGGGTCATAGGATCGAGTCCCGGGTCAAGCTCTGCACTGAATATGGAATCTGCTTGAAACTCTGTCTCTCTACAATGGAAATTTCCTATCTCATACTAGCTAATGCTCTGCCCCTCTCCCCCACTCATGCTTTCTCTTTCTCTATCCGAAATAAAATTAAGAACAGAAATAAGATTTCTATTTTGGCATTATCTGTATTATACACACTTTTTCATAATATAAATACTTCATTTTTATCTATATAGTGAACAATTAAGAATAATCAAATTGGTTTTCCCTGAATATTTGATATAACTTTTCCTCTCTAGTCAAGAAAAAAAAAACTTTAAATATTTTCTTATTTTGAAATAATTATAGATATACAGGAAGTTGCCAATAAATGTATAGGGAGGTCCCTGCACTCTTCCCCTGGCCTCCTCCAAAGTTAACATCTTGTGTAGCAATAGTAAGATAGGGATACCAATAAATTGACACTGGTGCAATCCATGGAGCTTATTCTGATTTTTCCAGTTATGTATGCTGTCATTTGTGTGTTTATTAATTAAACTAAAGTCTTAATTTTTTGAAGTGTCTTTTATGGTAAGTCAAACTAGCTGTCGTGATAAATAGTCCCTAAAATCTCAGTGGCTGAACACAGTAAGAGTTATTTCTCATTCACACAAAAGCCAATGGGAGTATTTTTGGCTATGGATCACCTTCTTCATGGTCATTTGGAAACTCTGGCTCCTTCTAGCTGGCCCATCCTCCCTTGAGTCCTAGAATAGGGTCCCTGCAACTGGAAGTTGGAAAAAGGTCAGTCATGGAAGTAATGCACAGCTCTTGGCTCACATTTCACTAGTCAGGACTCAATCACATGACTACCCTAGATGCAAGGCTAAGTGGGAAATAACCTCCAGCTATGTGTCCAGGAGGAAGAGAAAATAGGTGTTGATTTCTACTACCCTTGGTTCCTTAAGATTAGAAGCCAGGTTTTATGTCTTATCATATCCTGCTACTATTTATGGTATCTTTCTTTTAATCTGTTTTCAAATATTCTTTCTTAATTTTGTTACCTTAAATTCTATGTGTCTGCTTTGTTATCTTTTTTTTTTTTTGGCAAAGGAATAGGAAAGACATAAATTCAATAAATTCTATGATTTATGCAACTTTTCAATCACAAAGGTTACTTTCTTTTTATTTTTAAAAATCTTTTCTTTGTTCTCCAATGCCTTAAACATTAATAATCAAGATTTTACTGTGACTATATGATAAAAATATTTGGATGAAAAATGAAAATTTTGGTTAATGGTCCATATATTAGACAATGGAAGAGCCAAAGAGAGCCATAAATAAAATTTAACTTTCATAGACAGACTTTATCAAAGTAGTTTATATCCAGATATGGATTATAATAAGAAAAAAATCATTTTCTATGAGTTTTTTTAAAAGAATATTTAAAAAAAATTTTTTTAACATTTATTTATTATCAAGAAACAGAGAGAGACAGAGCATGAGCAGGGCAGGGACACAGAGAAGGGGAAACACAGAATCTGAAGCAGGCTCCGGGCTCTTAGCTGTCAGCAAAAAGCCCAACGCGGGGCTTGAGCCCACAAACTGCAAGATCATGATCTGAGCCAAAGTCAGACGTTTAATCAACTGAGCCACCAGGTGCCCCAAAAAATATTTTTGTTTACATAGATTAACTGCAAGTTTCTTTCTAGCCTTGCTCTTAAGGTAATATTGAAAATACAAGTCTTGTGCTATTGTATTGTTAGTGATAGAAATTCAGTAACCTAATTCCACTGAACTTTACAATTGTTTGAGTTCAGTGAGGTTTATCTTCTATCTTTATACACATTAACTTCAATGGAGGGAATGTAACTTTACAAGCCCTAATAAGTATGGCATGCTGCAGTGGGGGACTGAATTTCATCTTAAGAAAGAGGCCACTTTTCCAACTGCAATTCTTCCATAAAAATCTTATAATAGAGGAGATAAGGCCTTAATTTAAAAATCATTGTTCCATGGAAAGTCTTTAAATAAACATGAAAGTCAGTTCTTCTCTTAGCAACTTTTCATTCTGAAATCATTATTTCCACTGTAAAGTAATATGGTCTTTGTTGTTTGAAGTACTATTAAGAAATTAAGGCACAAATCTAAGTAGTAGAAATCAGTGAATAGATGGAAAACATGCACTTCTTTTAGGAGCATTTTCAACTAAAAGTTTGCTTCAGTTGCGGATTTGTCAAACATACTGAAGGAACGCTGAACATAAACCCTAAGTTTAATTCCGCAAGTCTTTCCACGATAAGTGTATGTATGTAATTAAGGGGAAACCTGATGATCTATCTTCGGTGTGACTGAACAGCTTGAATATGTGTGATGTCAAACTGAATCCCCTAAGCACATCAGGCTTTCCTGTTCCTCCCCAGCCACTTACATTCCTTTTCTTCTTCTCTTTCATCCTTTGCTGGCATGACAACTTAAGACGTGAATATGGAAATCATCTATGGAGTTTTAAGGGACAAGCATTTCAAGCTGTTTTCCAGAGCTAAACATTTTCCCATGCAGTTTTTCTATACTCTAATGCTTTTTCAAGGTTTATTAACATTTATTAATATCCTCCAACTTATTTTTCATTTTCATGCCAGAAGCTTGTTCTCAGGGATGCTTTAAAGAAAACTTAAGCAGTTTTCTTCCAAATATCTGATCTGAATTTGCCATGAGTTAATTTGTAATTAGTAGCTGGCAAGGCTATTATGCTATGAAACTGTCATCTGGTCATTTGCCTAGTCTGAGCTATGCAATATATGAATCTTGAAGTATGAGAAGTCACATCCTGCCATTTGAGTGAAAGACGGAAGTTGTGGAAGGAAAAGATGGCCCTTTCTCATCCAGGTGGAACTTCTTAATTTTGTGAATTAACTCGGTGAGTCTTACCTTCCTGTTGCGATTTCTCCCTGTGCCGTCCTGGGCCAGACTTCTGTTTCCCATGTTAGCGGACATGTGTTCTCTAGTTCCGGACTGCTGTTCACCTGAGCCAAGGACAAAATAATTAAGAAGAGAAATCTTCTGTTTTAAAAACACTATGTGCAACAAAATCCAATGCTACGGATTTTTAGAATTCTTTCACCATCTAAGATCACAACAACCCTTGATTTGGACAGGTAGTGCCTCACCGTGCTGATCAGAACATGAACTCTTATAAGCCTTCTGGTGAAAATATGTCAAAATAGGTCACATTCATTGACAAAGAAGTTCCTCCCTCCACACATGCAAATTTTTTTGATAAATTTCCAAATTTTTACATTTCCAGATATATGTTTTACCAAGTTGTACTTTAATCAACAGTTAATGAGCATCTGTTTCCTTATATCCTGAACACTGGATATTTTTAAACATTTTAAATATTTTGTCATATGATGGGTGAAACTGTATTTGATTATTGGTTTAATTTGCATTTCTTTGTTTGTTAATATAGTTGGCTGTTTGTGTTTCTTCCTTCATGTACTGACTGTTCCTGTCCTGTTACTTTTTTTATTATCCTTACTTGAATGCTGCTAGTGTATGAGTAGAAAAAAAGAGATTTAAATCATTTTTGTTTCCATTCACGTGGCCATACCAATTCTTTTTCATCAGGGACACTAGTCTCCTTTAGAACACAGTGTTCTGAAGGGAAAACTCAAGAATGAAAGAACATACTATGTGGCATTTTGGCCAAGAACAAATCACTAAATTTAAAAAGAGCCTGCATTACAACAAAGAAGGGTGGATATCAACTAATGTGTTAATGTCACAGTTGCATTTAGTTCTGTAGGCTTGTGTTCTGTGCCTCACACGTTGCTTCAGTTTCCCTCGAGCCCCTGCCAGTACAGTACCTCCCAAGCTCCTGAATGCAGCTCTCTCTGTGGGTCCTTCAGTAAAGCCCAAATTGCAGGGTAGAAGGTCTTTCGTTTGCTGTTTGGGGAATGAATAACTTCTTTGCCGTCTCTTTTGCCCCACTCAAGTTACTATGTGGAATTCCATTTGGGTAGCTTGGAAATGGCTCTTATACTTGTATCCTGAAGAGACTCAGACATATTTTTGTGTGTACTTTGCGATGACAGAAAGAAAATAAGGAATGGATTCAGAGTTTGACCTGGGAATTTCATCCAAGTTGGTTGCTTTGGGGTTTCCTGAGTTGTTGTCATGTCTGGGGGAACCTGCAAATGGATTAGTAATGAGGCATTTTGAGGGCTGCTGATTCCGGAAATGGATCGAGTTGTCCTGGGTACGTGAATCCCATCTGTTTTTGCACCCCATCTAGCATTGAAGGATAAACCTGGTATTGTGGTAATATTGATATTTAGCTATATTATTGGTTCTCATAGAAGAAGGTCTAAGAGAAATTTTAAAGCCATATTTTAATCATGAAAAATAGGATAATTATTATGTTTCCCTGAAGAGTATCAACTTTTTGACCGAGTTGTGCCCACAAGATTTTCAATATTTGTCTAATTCCTTATTTGCCAGTGACTGGTGCTGAGGAGCACTTTAAAACTGGATTCATAACAGTAAAAGGCAGTTTTATGTTGTAGTAGAAAGAATTATGGAAGAGATATTAGAAACTGGCTTGCTTCCTGTGCAGTCTTGGGGCCGTTACTTTCTTCTCCAAATCATTTTCTTCCTATAAAAAAGGGAAATCCAGCATCTATCATGTTTTAACTCACAGGGATATTATCAGAATAAACTGAAAGACTGAATGCTAAAGTCCCAGGAAACATAAAATATTATATGAATGCAAGGTACTATTATCTACTGATAAATACCATGCTGTGGATTACAAAGACTTTTATAAGCATTCCCTGATGGAATAACCATTTTGACAAAAGCTTTGGGGGACATCTAAAGATTGTGTGATTCCCATAATTCTTGAGAGGCTGAAGTCATATGAAAATATTTACACACTTTAGCTTTGTGTCTGTATGTGTGTGTGCACACATGTGCATGCATGTGGGCGTGAAGTGTATATTTTTCCTCTTGGATTATTTTATCCATCATTTACTCTTATAATAAAAAAATCCATTTCAACTTTTTGGCTTTTGAGAACATTTATAAGTTTTTACTTTTCTTGAGAAAACAAACCACTAATTTAAATTCAGTTAATGCTTTAAATCACCTATGAACTTTTCCAATATGAAAAAAATAAAGTTAGAAATAATATCTGCTTCAGTTATGGAATGAGTAAGTCACAGGGATGAAAGGTACTGCATAGGGAATAGAGGCAATGATATTGTAATAGTGTTATACGGTGATAGATGACAGCTATACTCGTGAGCATAGCATAATATACAGAGTTGTCAAATCACTATGTTGTACATTGCAGACTGATGTCTGACTAACATCGTGTCAACTATACTTCAATTATAAAAATAAATAAGATATAGGGGCGCCTTGGTGTCTCAGTCAGTTGGGCGTCCAACTTTGGCTCAGGTCATGATCTCTCAGTTCATGAGTTCGAGCCCCACGGCCGGCTCTGTGCGGACAGCTTGGAGCCTGGAACCTGCTTTAGATTCTGTGTCT
Organism: Hyaena hyaena; assembly: GCF_003009895.1. Taxonomy (NCBI): domain Eukaryota; kingdom Metazoa; phylum Chordata; class Mammalia; order Carnivora; family Hyaenidae; genus Hyaena; species Hyaena hyaena. The sequence goes on along the minus strand of NW_024080901.1, from coordinate 1,963,887 downwards.
CCCTCTCTGACCCTCCCCCCACCTTGTGCTCTGTCTTTCTCTCTCTCTCAAAAATAAACATTAAAAAATATAAATAAATACGGGGCGCCTGGGTGGCTTAGTCGGTTAAGCGTCCGACTTTCACTTAGGTCATGATCTCGCGGTTCATGGGTAGGAGCCCCGCGGCGGGCTCTGTGCTGACTGCCAGCTCAGAGCCTGGAGCCTGTTTCAGAGTCTGTCACTCCCTCTCTCTCTGACCCTCCCCTGCTCACGCTGTCTCTCTCTCTCTCTCCTAGAAGTAAATAAAATTTAAAAAAATATATATATATATAATATATATAAATAAATAAATATAGCTATATCCATCTGCATGCATCTATATCTATACACATTCAAAAATTGCATTACCAAATATGGCAGTAAATCTAAATGACTGGTATAAAAAGTACATTTTTCAGCCTTGGTTCATGCATGCACTGTGGCCACAAAACACCCAGTCTTAATGTCATTGTCTTATTCAGTGTTCCATTTGAAGGGAATTATTTTATGTTCTGGTCTGACACAGCTGGTTCAGATTCTAAATGGTTGAAGGATTAGAATAAAGCTGGGAGGAAATATCTATGTTTCAGTTTCTCCATAAATGTGTCAAATGGCTTACTACTAGTTTTACAGTTCTGTTTAGTTTGTCATATCCATGTTTTTCTTTGTCGAAAGTGTTTCATAACATACTAATAATGAAACATAGAATATACAATTTATTTTTCTAGAATCTCAAAACTAGCTCTTGCACAAACATTTAATTTACCACCTGTAACTGAGAAGCCCAGAGCTTCATATTTCACAGATTGGGAGACCAGCACACAAACATTAAAATAAGCCAATAGGAGATAAGTATTGCTGATTTTATAAACTCAGAGGTGAGATAGATCATCAGTAACTACAAAAAAATTTAATAAAAGCTTATGTACTCAGATGATGCCAAAATAGATGATACGGTCATATGGGCCAACAAAACCAAGCAATTCAGTAAATTTTTTAAAAGAGTCTAACCATTTTGACTGTATGTCCATCAAAAGAGCATATGCTGAGTCCCAAATATTCATAGATCTGGTTTCCTAGTTTGTAACAGCTTTGATTTCCTAAATGTGAGAATTTGCCTTACAAATAATGTGTATTCCCTTAAAATCCCACATATTAATTAAGCTTCTTCTTCAAGTTGGAATATTGTTCCTTTTCCCCAAATTCCAATTGAAAATCGGCCCCCTCTTCACACCTATGTCACATGCCACACAACCCCCAACACGATATCTCCTTTGCCTTGAAATCTCCCTCTTTATAGCTCATAACACGTATCTTCATCATAATTTAAATAGTATCTTTTATTTTCTTCTCTCACTATACGAAGTTCTTGCTGGCAAATACCTGTGTATTTGTCACTTTTGCATTCTTCAAACTGCATCAGATATTGCATATATTGTTAGATAGATATACATTAAATTGTACTAAAATATGAAGAATTTATATTTCAATATCTCCTCTAAAATCCAAATTTATATTCTGGTCTGGTATATTATTCTGGTCTTAGAGGAAAAGAAAGAGGAAAAGACCAAACCAGCTAGATCTAGCTCTATGAAAAACTTTTATAAATTCCAGTTGCTTCTTACATCTCATTGGTCATTCCAATTGAGGAGTAATAGAAATTGGGAAATTTATATCTCTAACCAGATACATTGGTTACGTTGACAATATAGGGGAGAATGAGGAGTGGATATTGAGTAAGTAACTAACAGATGGTAAAAGAAAAACAAACAAAAGAAACTACTGGGGAGACTACTTGTATAATCCAAGGTCAATTTAAGCTCAACATGTCCCAAGTCCAGCTTCTTCTTCTATTCTATTTTTACTGTGATTCTGTCTCCACCAATAGCATCATCCTATCAGTCATCTGAATCAGAAATATAAGAAATATCCAGGTTCTGATCTCTCACATAAACTCTGTGTTGATCCATTTAATGCAGTTTTCTTTCACATCTGTCCTCACTGACAATTCCCATTACCTAGTATCCTACAGAGATTTCTTGGTATTTGGGCAGTAGTCATTTTTTTATTGCCTTCTTAGCTTTCATACATCCCATCTACCTTCAACCACCACTGCCGTCCACCCAATCTCTGGTCATTCCTTCTTAGTAGCTCTCCATTTTCAGTTGAATTCCAGAGAAAATGGCCCCAGCCTTGATTTTAAAGATAAAATTCATGACGTAGGCTAAGCTAATCAGTGCCTTCTATCCTCCTGAATGCAAAAATGACTCAGAGATGGTCATATAATCTCAGCTGGTATAAACATTGTAGATTTATGAACTTTTTCTGTAATGCTGAGATAATGATATTCTTTTCTACTTCATGTTAGTGCAAAAGCATGTAGAACTGAGAGATGGTGGAAAACATTTAGGGATTATAAGGCATACTTGGGGCACCTGGGTGGCTCAATCAGTTAAGCCTCTGACTTTGACCCAGGTCGTGATCCTGTGGTTCATGGGTTTAAGTCCTACGTCGGACTCTGTGCTGACAGCTCAGAGCCTGGAGCCTGCTTCAGATTCTGTGTCTCCCTCTTTCTCTGGTCTTCTCTCTCTGTCTCTCTCTCTGGTCTTCTCTCTCTCTCTCTCTCTCTCTTAAAAATTAAACGTTAAGAAATTGTTTTAAAAATAAGCCATACTTGCCTATGATGAAGCCTACACTAAGCAGTGTAGGATGAGGGCGTCTGAGTGGCTCAGTTGTTGAGCGTCCAACTTTGGCTCAGGTCATAATCTCAGGCTTCGTGGGTTCCAACCAACCCACTTTGGGCTCTGTGCTGGCAACTCAGAGCCTGGAACCTGTTTTAGATTCTGTGTTTCCCTCTCTCTGCCCCTCCCCAGCTAGCACTCTGTCTCTCTCTCTCTCTCTCTCTCTCAAAAATAAATAAGCCTTAAAAAAAAAAAAAAGAAAGAAAGAAAATGCACTTCAGTATATAGGAAGCACACACACACATTAACAAACAAACAACAACCTTTCTGCATATGCTTTTGGATCAAAACCAAACATAAGATTTCTAGTGGTAAAATATGTCACTTCAAATTCCCTTTCTGGGGCTATAAGTTTTAAAGAAAAATTTCAAACAAACAAAAAAAGCCCAGTATATTTCTAGAACCAGAGCCTACGTTACATTGAATGAATAAATTATTGTTGTCAGTCTAACTGTGCTGGATTTCAGAAGCCGCAAATACAAACACTGACTTCTCAAATAGTAACTTACATGGTTACCTTTTACTCTGTACCTAACCACACTCTTCGAATCATGTCTGAATCTCTTACTAGCAAACACCCTTGAGGATTGGTTTAGCAAAAGGCAAAGAATTTCTTTAGACCACCCAGGTCCCAGTCAAAGTGATATAGGCAGACTGGCATTTTCCTCAGGTTAGGAAAATAAACCATACATAAGATTATGCTGGGCAGTGGAGTCCATCAGCTAGGACACATGTGGAATTGGGGTGAATAAGAAAGCAAGAGCAGAGTCCTGAGGAAATGAAGCATCTAGGGAAGGGTTGGGGATAAGATGTCACTGCTGCACCAACTGCCCCAGCCTTTGGTCCATTTATAATAGAGAGAAAAGGGAAATAAAAGAAGGTGTGAACTAAGAGAGGTTTAGTGATTGTCAGGGCCTGAATAGGAGCAGAAATAAACCTCCTGGTTATAGAAAGAATAGTTATGATGAAAATGTAAAGACATTTTTATTAGGTGTTTAAGCTGAGTACAAGACTGGAAACCAAAATTCTTAATAATTAGAATTTTAATTGATTTTTTATTCCCATGATCAAAATACCTAGTTTTGATAAAAATAATTTTATCCTACCTTAAAATGGGAATAGTTTAACTCATGTGCCATTACAATGGTACAGTATTAGTGTTGAATAGAAGCCCTACAAGTCCAAGAATGGCTTTGCAGTCACTGGATAGGTCTTCAGTTAAGAGGGCTGGAGGCTAGACTGCGCTGGGCCCTGCACAGTGGGGCGGGAGCCTGGGTTGTGGCTTAAATTTTTAGGAGGACCATCAATACCATGTTCTGCATCCGGAGACACCACAGGTCCAACACCAGGAATACCACCCACAGACAGATCCACCGGTTCACACAGAGAGGCTGTGTGGCAGGAAAGGAAGTGTAATAAATAAGCTACCCGCAGAAACAGGAAGGGAGACAAGTTGGGGTGCCCAGGGGAGAGAAGCTGGGTGGGCCTCTTAGCACCCGGTGAAGGAGCTGGAGGAAGGTTGGGGCAGACGGTGTGCATAGCAGGACGAAGGAAGGTTGACTATTTCACGTTGGCTTCGGGGTCATTACATGTGTGGACTGGTGAAATGTGTGGGCTCTGTAGGATTCTGGCTATTTTATTAGTTAAGAAAATGTATTCCACGAATAAAGAAGAGTTCTTGTATTGTTTGAATTTAAAATGTAATTGTTAGACACTGATATAGGAATTCTGGGGATCCTTACTGACTAGTTCCTGTATCAAGTTTGACTATATTTTATGGAATCAGAGTATGTAATTTTACTGGCACAAGTTTGGAGAAAGAACTTAAAGAATTTGCCCAGTTTGTCCAAAAAAAAAAAAAAAAAAAAAAAGGCAAAGGATATGGAGAAGCTATAGAAATCTGTTGTTTTTCTTAATTCCCTAAAAGTAAGGTCTTAACAGGCTCTTAGACGTTGATCAGAACCATCTGACAGTGGTTAGCGGTTCGAGTCTTAGCTCACTGCTCCAATTCACTCCACGCAGAGGAGTGTATGAGTATATAAGCCTGTTAAGGACTTCTTTTTTAGTTTCTCTAAAGGGAATTACGTATGTGCATCAGTGAAAGAACAGCTAGGCCTTTAATACCATGAAGGATCTGTTCCACACAGAATTAGTAATGTAGACACTGTGATCCCTGAAGAGCACTTGTATTGAGCCGGATTTTTTTTCCTGTTCTGTGAAGTATATCATTACATACAACTTGATATGTTAATTAGTGTTTTGGATTTTTATTCAGGGATCTTCTGGTGTTTTATTTAGAAATGCCAGATGTATAAGCAACCATGGAAGATTGTGGATGACTGTTGAACTGGAAAAAGTAGAATTCTTTTTTTAGGGAAAGGAATAAGCGCTTTCTCAATAAAATGAGATCATCAAAAGCAGAAAGATCTTAAAGTCTCCATAGAGTGAAAATAATATTATGAAAATAATATTATGCAAGAGAAGGTGTTTATTTGGTTAGCATACAAAATCCCAAGTAGAGATGGTCCAATAATAATCTTTTCATATCCATTTTAGGCCTTTTTGGTAAGTGTGAAGGGTCACTAGGTAAATTTTGGCCAAATAAAAAGAGCAGATTTGTTTCACTTATTTTTTTTAGCAGAATATATGTGAGGTCAGGTAAATATATTTGTTTTAAATAACTTCTAACATTGAACTCTGTAGGCATATAGCTTTTTTCCCCCTAAATAAACGCATATTGTATAAGTAAGTACATATTGTATTATACTCTTTGTACTCTCTGTGACATGTACGTATAATTCCATCACTTCCACTATATAAATCTATGTAATGTTTTGCATCAGTAGAAAGCTGAGTAATGGAAATGCCTTGTTGCCAGTGTACAAGGGCTTTCTAATCATGAACTGCCAGGTTATATGGAGTACTATTTATAGATCTTAAAACCCACAAGGAAATTCTGATTTAAGAGTGACTGCAGTGTCACTATCAAGACCTATCAAGCAGCTTCTCTCTGACTAGCACATTCAGTTTGATGAATGGGATCTGAAGGAGACAGAGTAGTACAGGGACTAGAGCCTTGGCTTGGAGCCAAAGACCTCAGAGATTACTCAGGAAACCACATTCACCTGTTTACCAGCTATCTTAATTCGGGTAGTTGCTTAATCTCTTGATCTCAGTTTCATAATTGTAATGGGGTAATGTGTTTCTTGAATGATTGTTGCAAGCCTTAGGTAAAATAAGCTGTCTAGGACATACATATTAGTTCCTGTGTATGGAACTATTCTATAAATAGCTATTCCATGAATATTGATTCTTACACATTTTCTATACTGTCTAGTATAAAAAATGGTATAAATTGATGTTCTTTTGTTTCAATCTAGCTTCAGGAAACAGAAGGGCATAAAGTCAAAAAACCATTTAGTGAGACTACTGGAAATACCACACCTAAAACAATGTTCATTTTCGTTTTCCATATTCAGATCAGCACATGGAGTTTGAATTTTAATAGAAATGCATGTAAAGTAATAAATACTCATTAAGAAGTAGAAGATAACACAGGCCTTCCATCAACTTAAAATTATTCTGTGACTTCAACTCAGTTGTTTAAAATGTCATTTTAAAAGACCAGAGACTCCTTTGTGAGTACACAAATGACTTTTGTTCCCTAATAGGTCCTGAGTCTGAAAACTTAAACATGGCCAACATGGCAGTGAGAGGCTGAAGGAAGAATTCTTTATCTGAGCTCTTCCTACTTTTCTATTCCAACATTTTGTAATCACCTTTGGTTTAGGAATTTTGTGGCAATGTTGCCAAGGATAGGAATTTTTGTGTGTCTCAAATCTATAAAGTATGAAGTTATATTAGTCATCATATGTAGAAATATTTATGTCTATCAATATAGATATCTATCATACATTTACCTCTGTTAACTGGCTAACATAATGGCAGAGCAGGGTTTTAGCTAAACATATTAAGCATTATTTGGGGCTAAGAGAATGTCAGAGAGCTCTAGGGCACTAAGAAAGTGAGTGGAGTCCAATATTCCCAATTCTCTCACTTTATATGTCAAACTAGCCAATGAGGACATGCAAGGCAGAGCAGTCTCACAGATCACTTCCACGCTGCTCTTCTCCAAGGAACATGCCCGATGGTATGTTCATCTTTCTCAGAGTCCAGGACAATAATTTGCATTTGATCTATCATACATGGAAAATGACATTCTTCCGCCCTGAAAAACAATACAAAGACCAAATCAAAATGAGAAAACTCATTCCATCCCACTCCCCATCTCCTTCTCTGTGTTCTCCAGGTAAGTTATGTTGGGGAAGAATAGTCTTTTAAGTCAGGCACGTGTGCCCTTTTTCCCTGGTAACTGTGCAGTTACCCCTGTGTTCCAGACTCCCTTGTAAGAACTGTAGGTGTGCTGACATCTGATCATCACAACCAAACCTATAAAAGCAGATCTTTTACCAAGTCCATATAATTTATTGAAGTGCACGTAGGCAGTAAATGGTGGTGCTGGAGATTGAACCCAGGGTCTTTGGTTTCAGGGCCATGCTTTTAATCACTAAGTAAATGAGAGGATATTCAAATCAGGGCTTTTGTTTAAAAAAAAAAAAAAGGTAGCAATTACTCTAGCTCTCCAACAAATTAAGAAATCCATGGTCTTGTTCTTCAGGTGCACCAGATGTAGGGATGAGTCAGGGCTAATCAACTTCTCTGTAGGAAAGTTCAACATATTTAACTCTGTGCATAATTTGATCCTTACATTTGGCAGAATACTGGCCTCCCAAAGATGGCCAATTCTTAATTCCTGGAAACTGTAATTATGTTAGGCTACATGACAAAGGGGAATAAACGTTGTGAGTGGATTTAAATTTGCTAATCAGCTGACTTTAAAATATGGAGATTATTTTGGATTATCCAGGTGGGTCCAAAGTAATCACAAGGGTTCTGTAAAAATGGAAGAGGGGGGCAGAAGAGAGAAGGTCAGAGTGATGTGATGTGAGGACTCGCCCCACGACTGCTGGTTTTGAAGATGGTGGAAGGTGGCCCCCATCCAAGGAATGCAGCAGCCTCTGGAATAGAAAAGGCAGAGAAGCAGGATTTCCCCTGGAGCCAACAGAAGGGATGTAGCCCCTCCAACACCTTCATTTTAGCCCAGTGAGACCCATTTTAGACTCCTGACCTCCAGAACTGTAGGAAAGTAAATTTGTGCTATTTTAATCCACCAAGTTTATAGTTACATGTTATACTAGCCATTGAAAACTAATCAAATCTTAAAAACAAACAAACAAAAATCCCCTCATTTTTATTATTGGGATTTGTCTAAAAGAATTTACCTAGTTGGCGAGGGAATTCTTTCAAAGGCTCTCTTCAAATTCCCATGCTGGGTGTCTGGCCTTCACAGCTCTCTCCTGAACTTCAGCATACCTTTCCATCAGCAGGAAGTACATGTTTGGATTGCCTGTGACCTCATTTAACCCTGATTTAATCTTAATCATTTCCCCTTATTAATTAGCAATAGTACAAAGAGTCTGTCTTTATCAATGGACCTCTTCAAGCCAAGATTCATTTCCTCTGAGAATAAGGATTAATTGGATCTAATAATTAGGAAAACTTGGCTATGGTTGTTGCTGATGTTATTCCACAGGAAACTTACATGCATCTTGTCTATCATCATCCCACTAAAAAGCTATGAATCAACACATTATAGCTGAGCTATTTATCCCACAACAAAGGTTATAATCAATTTATGGTTTTAAGACTATACACATAACTAAAATCTGAAAATTTTATTAAATGGTGGATAACTACAAATATCCCAATGTTTCATGTCATCCACAGAAACTTAATAATAAACTATTTCACAGAATTATCTCCTTTAAATCACAGCATTATAAAAGTACCTAGGAAGAATTAGCTAAATACTACTCATGGAATAAAATCTGGCATACTACCTAATGTTGAAAATAAAGTGGTACTGGAACATAGCCACATTCATTTGATTATATATTCTTTGTAGCTGCTTTCATACAATAGCAGAGTTGAGTTATTGTGACAGATACTGTATAACCCACAAAGCCTAAAATATTTACAGTATAGCCCTTTATAGAAAAAGTTTTCAGACCCTTGCTGCATAGGCACAGCAATCTTACAGATACTACGTTATTTTTAAACCTTTAAAAATTTACTTATAATTTAGATTATGAGTGAGACTAATGCCTCCAACTTCCCATGTTTAAAATTCACTTAAAAATTCACAAATGTCAAAAATAATTAGAAATGCAAGATATTGATCAATGATTTGTCAGCTTTCATGACAAAAGCACTCTAGCCATAGAATTAATATGCTGGAGGGGCGCCTGGGTGGCTTAGTCGGCTAAGCGTCCGACTTTGGCTTAGGTCATGATCTCGCGATTCGTGGGTTCGAGCCCCGCGTCAGGCTCTGTGCTGACTGCCAGCTCAGAGCCTGGAGCCTGTTTCAGTCTGTGACTCCCTCTCTCTCTGACCCTCCCCTGCTCACGCTGTCTCTCTCTCTCCTAGAAATAAATAAAACATTAAAAAAAATGTAAAAAAAAAAAAGAATTAATATGCTGGATTAACAAATGATCTTTGGCTATTTATGCTCATGCCTAGGGGATAACAAAACATGACCAATAAAGAAGGAGGTAGAAGTGGATCCCTTCCATGGCAAGAAAAACCCCTCTGTCATCTGTATGTCTCTGGGAAAAACTCTGAACATATATGCCAACTAACAAAAAGATGAGAATCAAGAGGCTGCTCAAGAAAGGAAAGGCACCATTGAAATAGTAGGATGATAGCACCCAGGAATACAACTGAAAATATAAAAATATATTTTAAGATATACTTAATGAAATAATAACCCAATGATGATCATCAGGTCCTATAGCTTTAAGTTAGAGAGTAGATAGACGGAAAAAGTAATACGATGTTGAACAGTATTGCTATAAGAGTTGTAGTCAAAATTATACTTTATTTTGATAATTAGAAAAATTACAGATTAAAGTTTATTTCTCAGAAATTTAAACATTACTTTTGTAAAATTTAAACTATTATATACATATTATCATTAGAGATTATATTATAATTAATACAGCAAAAATCAAAAGCCAAAGAAAATAACAAGTGAGTTTCAAAATTCAGACTGCCCTAAAAATGTACTAGGCATTTGTCTTTTGTAACTTGTATTTTGTCTGTAATATGGCTTAAATAAATGGAGACAAAGGAAGATTTGATATATAAAAATATATAAGACAAATAAGCAAACAAAATAAAAAATTTCATAAACCCCAAATGCAATGTGGTTATTTGAGAAGAAACTACCAACCAATAGAAAAACTAATGGAAAGCATAATACAATTAAGAAGAATAGGAAACAGAAGAAACAAAAATATGAAAGGAAAAAGGAGAATGTAGAGATACGTAGAGCAATGTAGAAGACATTCATTAACTGTCAGGAAAATCATATAATGGTTTTGCTCATTAATTTGAATTTCCTTTCATGTTTACTTTTGAGAGAGAGAGCGTGCCAGTAGGGGAGCGGCAGATAGAGGGAGACACAGAATCTGAAGCAGGCTCCAGGCTCTGAGCTGTCAGCACATGGCCTGACGTGGGGCTTGAACTCATGAGCTGTGAGATCACGACCCGAGTCGAAGTCAGACACGTTAACCGACCGAGCCACCCAGGCACCCTTGCTCATTTATTTGAAGACAGGAGTAAAACAGAGAGACATTATTTAAAAAGTACTAAAAATGAGAGAAATGTAGAGAAATGTAGCAAAATCAGAAAAAAGGAAATAGCAGATAGACATCATATAAATAATTTTTTATTAAAGTTTTTCAAATAATTATGGATAAAAATAGCTCCAGGTCCATCATAGGGCATTCTTTGTAAATTTTAAAATTAATAAAAACTCTTCCAACGGATTAAAAACAATGTCTGACCGACACTTCATTTGCTTGAATCAGCATTATCCTGAGACCTAAAGCTGACAATAGCACAAAGAAAGCAAAAATTTCAGCAATTTTTCTTGTTGATATGACAATCTAGGTGAATACTTAATTAGTATATTTCTATAGTTCATAGAAGGAACTATTAATTCTATTAAAGTAGAATTTAGTCCAGGAGTAGGGGCGCCTGGATGGCTCAGTCAGTTAAGCATCCGATTTCAGCTCAGGTCACGATATCATGGTTGGTGGGTTCGAGCCCTGCGTCAGGCTCTGTGCTGATAGCTAGCTCAGAGCTTGGAACCTGTCTTCAGATTCTGTGTTTCCCTCTCCCTCTGACCCTCCCCGGCTCATGCTGTCTCTATCTCTCTCTCAAAACTAAATAAAACATTTTAAAAAATAAAAAAAAAAAAGAATTTAGTCCAGGAGTTAAAGGATAGTATAATATTATGAAACTTATTAGTATAATACATTGTCATCAGTAGGTTAGAAAACAATGGATACATGGTCAACTCAATGGATTTTTATGCCATTTTGTAACTAAATGTAATTCTGGTTCATTATCAGAAATAAATTGACAAGCTTCTAGGTAAAGTAGGTATGGAAAGCCCCACACTTAGTAAGATAAAAATTGTTTTAAACTAATAGCCATATCCATTCTTAAAGTGGCATTAGACAATTGTTTCCCAAATTGTTGTTCTTTTGTAATCTTGCCCATTGTTTCCTTTAAAAAAGGAATGATCAATACTGATCATTAATAACTATGGGAAAACTAGCCTTTTCTTGATGATGTACAATTTTTTTTGTATTTTAAAGACTTCAGGAAGTCCGTCATTAAATATACCAGGCTATCTTGTTTAAATCATCATGTTTCAAACTAATGGACCACTAGATCCATTTTCCTTAATGACTTATTAGAATTCCATTAATCATATTCTGCAGAACATGCCATATATATATATATATACTCCTTGGTACATCAGTGAAGAACAAAGTTTTATCATATTTGGGTCTCTATATGACTATTTGCTTCTTCAATTTAGCTTATTATAAGTAGTACATTTATTGTACAGGAGCTGTTGGCTCTACTTCCTCTGTGTTTATCCCAAACCTGCCCAACATTTTCCATTTCCTGCTACAACCTTCAAGCCTCTATCATCCTTTACTCAAACTTTTGTAAACACTTTCTAAGCTGTCCCCTAACTTCCAATACCTGTTTGCCTGCCCTCTATTTTCCACAGAGCAACTAGAGACTTTGTTTTTTAAATTGAGAATCAGAATATACCTATTATAGATTGAGGTGTGTCTCCCTAAATTCAGTGTGTTGAAATCCTAACCCCTAGTACTTCAGAATCTTACTGTATTTGGAGACAGGGCCTTTAAAGAAGTAACTAAGGCAAAATAAGATTATGTGGGTAGTTCCTAATCCAATATGACGGGATCCTTATAAGAAGAGGAGATTAGGTTAGGTCAGACACAGGCACGGAGAGAAGACCACTAGAAAATGTTGAAGAAGATGGTCAATTATAAGACAAGGAGGGAGGTTCTCTGAAGGCCTTCTAGCCTCCAGAACTGTGAACAATACATTTCTATTGTTTAAGGTACCTAGGCTGTGGTACTCTGTTGTGGCAGCCTTAGTCAACTAATAAAATATCCTTGTCCTGTTTAAAATACTTCTATACCTAAATATAATCTAAACCTGTTCCCCTGGCATAGCAGCTACGGCATTATCTGGCTGTCTCTTGTCTTGTTCCTCTTATATCTTCCTACTCTTACCTGGGTTATTCACCTCCAACAGCACAGACTTTCTTTCCTTCATTAAATATATTAAGCTCCTTCTTGCATCAGGTCATTTGCACTTTCTATTCCCCGCATCTAAAAAACTCTTCCCATTGATCTTCATGTGACAGATTTTTCTTATCACTTCAGAACTCAGCTTAAATATTACCTTCTCGGAAGGACCTTCCTGAACACGTTGTCTGATGTCCTTCACATGCACATGACACTAACTTTCCATTTCTTTCCCCTGATTAATTTTCTTCAAAGCACACATCAGTTCTGAAATGCTCTTGTTTATTTAGAATTTAAGCTCTAGGGTAGCAGAGACATCTGTGATGTATCACTGTATCTCTGGAGACTGGAATGGTTACTGACTCTTTATAATTACATATATTTGTTAAATGCAGCATTAAGTGCTCTTCAAAGAACTTTCAATCTTGCTAGTCAGAATATAAGTTGGTATTATCTTTGTGAAAGGCATTTTCCCATTATGTTTCAAAAATTTCATGGTTTTTATATTGTTACACAGTAATACTATTTCTAGGAAAATAATTTTAAGCATCAGAAATGGGAGCAAAGATTCCATAGAATTATGTATAATACGCATTATACATATAATATGGCATGCAGTGTTAAATATAATAACAAAATTAGAAACATCTTAATCATTCAACAATGGAGAAATGACTAAAGAAATTATGGGGCAGGGGCACCTGGCTGGCTCAGTCGGTTAAGTGTCCGACTTTGCTCAGGTCATGATCTCACACTCCATGGGTTCAAGCCCCGCATCAGGCTCTGTTCTGACAGCTCAGAGACTGGAGCCTACTTTGGATTCTGTGTCTCCCTCTCTCTCTGCTCCTCTTACATCCATGCTCTGTCTCTCTCTGTCTCTCAAAAATAAATAAAACTTTTTAAAAAAACCATGGGGCACCTGGGTAGCTCAGTTGGTTGAGCGTCCGACTTCAGCTCAGGTCATGATCTCACGGTGCATGAGTTTGAGCCCCGTGTCTGTCTCTGTGCTGACAGCTCAGAGCCTGGAGCCTGCTTCAGATTCTCTGTCTCCCTCTCTCTCTGCCCATCCCCTGCTTGTGCTGTGTCTCTCTCTGCCTCTCAAAAATAAATAAACATTTTTTAAAAATAAAAAAAGAAATTATTATTATTTTCCAGATGACAGTATTAATTCCACCTTGTTTTACTAATTATACTTCCAAAAATCTCTCCCCACTGGATATAAGGTGATGAGATTAGGTGCCCTTGTATTCCTTTAGCCCCTGGATAGACATTTCTCCAAGCCAGGCCAGTGGAGTCTCTTGCTAAAAGTTTGAATATTTGCAGATTGCTAGAAAGGAGTGAAACAGTTGTAGTTTATTCATATCATTACAGATACCTGAACAGGACTCTTGAGCAGTTTCTGCTAATAAGGTTCGCCAGGACTGTCTGGCTCATATCATGGCTCAAATCCCACTGAGGTACACTGTTCTGCCTTTTTGGTTGTCAAAATGTGTAATTACTTCTATATTAATTCAAAAATAGCCATTACCCCCAAGAGCCCTTCATTGACCCAGCTAACTCAGCCTTTCCTCCAGGACCCTGCTGGTGGCCTAACCAGTCAAGCAAATGAAGAGGTGATACTCAGCAACTTCACAGCTAACATTGATTCTGAAAGATAGAGTGTCCCACACCATTCAGGTTTTTGAATATTTTGAATACCACCCTTTCTTCCTATCCTTACTGAGTCCCTTTGCCCCTATATGTTCACTCATATTTTCCCTTTGAATATGTTTGCTATGTTAGCTCACTTCTTCTCTACCTTGTATATCTATATCATACACATAAGTTTCACAATATGTAATTTTTGCTGTTGACAAACTGCATGTTAATTTATGGTCTTATAGGATGATAAATTATACATGGTTACCCAGTTTCTAGAAGTTGTGCCCATTCTCAACTTACACAGCTGCTCAGAAGAACATTAGTTTTCTGGCTACCATTGGTCTTGAGTGTACCTGGGAAGAATTTATACCTAGGGAGCATGGTAACACAAACGCATTCGCTTTTTAAAGGCAAAATTTGGGCCAGTATTACACTGTATGTTAACTAAGTAGACTTTAAGTAAAAGTTTGAAGAAAAAAAAATAAAGGCAAAATTTGGGAAACATGGTGATAGTGTCATAGACAAAGTTTTCAGCTAGGTTTCTTTTGGGTGAATGCTTTGAAAAATACCACATTTCCATAATATTCTGGAAAAAAAGATCTCACTTCAAAATACTGAATAATGTTTATAAACCAGGAGACAGAAAGTGCTATGTTCACTAGCCAAACCTCCCGGTGACCCATGGCTCTAGACAAGGGCTACACATTTAACACCAGGAAGAAATGCCGCTTTGAATGCTGACTCCCCAACGTGGAATGTTAGTGAGGTTCATCTACCAGATGTGTGGATTAAATGCTACATTGAAACATTATTGAAAGTTTATAATAAAACTTTCTTGAACTTTTTTTCCAGATGAAAAACGCATGCTTCAGTTATTGTAAGTAAATATATTTTAGAGTATATTGCAGTTACATTAGAAATTAATAGTCTTGTCAAGTTCATAGTTTGATAATAGGTACAGATTAATTGGGGCCACATGTCTACTTCTGGCCAATTGAATATATTTCTCATTGTAGATAGACCCTGAAATTATCCTTGAAACTCTTTGCTGGCCATCTCTCTCTCTGCATCTTCTGGACAGACTCAGAGGAGCTGATAGAGAAGTCTAGATCCCTGAATCATCTGGTTGGCTACCTGCCCAGTAATTAATTGATATAAATGAGAAATAAACTAGATTGTGTTAAAGAATAAACACACATTTTAGAATTGTTAACACACACATATATAAATAAGCATATCCATAATATATAAAAATATACCCATATCACAATAAAATACAAAACTCTACAAATGCCATAAGATAAAGAAATGCCTTGTTGGATTTAATGAAGAATACCCATCTAGAGTAGATATAACTCAAGAGAGGCTTATTTTTTTCTGGAAGAAATAAAGCTGTCTTTCCTCAAGACATTTCATTTGAGATTTGCTCTGTTTGGAATACTCTAGCCCTATTTCTTCTATGACTTACTGCGATACTTCATTCAAGGTTTGCTCAAATGTCACCTCCCTGACCACCTCATCTAAAATGGTAGCACCACTACCTTACAACGATTTCATTTTTTTCATACTGCTTATTATATTATATATATATCACTATTTAATAATGTGTATGTCAATATATTTTTAAGATCTCAATCAACACAATATTATCCAATATACTGTATACAACACAGCATAAAATGAAAATGTATAACACTTGGAATATAATATATTATAATATAATATAATAAATATAAATCACTAGAAGGTAAGCTCCTTAAGAACAGAAAAACAGAAAATTTCCTTCTGTAGTTCTACAGACCATGCTTGATATATACTAAGAACTTAAAATATGCTTTTTGAATGACTGAAAAACATTGCCTAAAAATCAAGGATCCTCCTCTACTCTTCTTATGTAGTTACTCTTTTTACTTCTTCCCTTCCACTTTTTTCCATTGAAAACACAATGCTCACCTCCAGGTGTTAGACGAGTGATTTATGGGGGCCAAGACTAGAATCCAGATCTTTTTATTATTTTATCTTTACTTCAAAAACATTTTTTTTCCAATTATGATGCCATGAGGAAGTTGGTTCATTTATAATATAGTTTCCCACTGGCAGCTTCTGGCCACAGGAAGATATATTAAATATTTACTATGAGCTAGCCACTCTATTGGTGCTTGCGATACAAAGACAGAACACTTCTTATATCCAAGGAGCTCTCCGTCTTCCACAAGTAAATTTGCACAAAAATATTGCAATAATTTCTGGCAAAATTGTGTATGGCCTGCACAGCAAAAACCTTATATTTTAATTTTAAAAATTCTAGCTGCAGGGTGAATTTCTATACATACACATGCAAACACACACACAAACATACTCCATCACAAGCTTGGGTGTGTACCCATACCTGATATTCAGTTTTCTATTTTTTGAGTAAACACCAAAGCCAATGTGACCACAGAAACATCTGCTATCAACAGAAAAAACCTCTCATCTGCTTATATGTCAAACTTGAGCATCAAAATCAGATGGTAGCCTAGGTAAAAATAGCCTAATTTGGAGGTATCGCTGCACAGTGCCTGCCTACAAAACAGGATCAGTGTGAATGAAAAGGCAAAGACCTTTTAATTATTCACTTTTTCCAATTTGGAAAAAAAGTTAGTTTTTTTTGTTTGTTTTTTTTGGTTTTTTTTTAGTTAGAACAGGATATCAACTGTTCCCTTCACTGACTTGTATTATCTTTCCATATACACATTTTTTTTTTCCAGGATCATACTTGGCCTGCAAATGACCTCACAGGTAATTTATTTTGCAAGCAGTTCATGTTTAATCTATGTGGCATGACAAATAGCTTTCATATTATTTAGCTGACTGAGATGGAAGTTTGCAAAGGAAATTCTATTCCACAGTCCTTGTCAGTGAGCCGCTAGTGCATTTTATGTGTCAAAGTGCTAAGAGCAGAAACTGTCTGCATAAGTAACACAACTGGCAATCTAGATTTTTTTTAAAGGCTACTAAATTCTTTCATCCTCTGATGCGGCTAACTATATCTTAATAAGTATGGTGTTGTCCTTAAATATTTCAGTATGTGTGTGCTGATTAAATAATCTCAAGCATTCAGTATTGCTTTGTAAGAATTTACTTCAAAAGAATCATAGACTTGAAATCATTTTCATCCAAAACCATTAAACGTTTTATTATGAAATTTAAAGGGCACCTGGATGGTTCAGTCGGTTAAGTCTCTGACTTCAGCTCCAGTCATGATCTTGTGGTTCATGGGCTCAAGCCCCGTGTCAGGTTCCATGCTCATAGCTCAAAGCCTGGAACCTGCTTCGGATTCTATGTCTCCTTCTCTCTCTCTGCCCCTCCCTGACTCAGGCTCTCTCATGCTCTCACTCTCTCAAACTCTCGCTCTTGTTCTCTCTCTCTGTCAAAAATAAATAACATTTAAAAATTTAAAAAGAACTTAATATCTAGCTGCTAAAGTCTATGTTATAGTGATTTTCTTTCTTTCTTTCTTTTTTGGCTAACATTCTGAAAACAAGAACTACATCAAGGATTGAAGATTTAAGATACTCTCTTCATTTAAAAATGCAAGAAGAATCCAGAAATAGTAATAATGATAATATATTTATACTTGTGTCAGGTACTCTTTTGCAATGTAAAAGCGTCTAATGCAATGTAAAATGTCTAAAAGCTTTAAGAAGTCCTTTGGCGAGAGATGTATTAGATAATACAAAATTTAACATAAATAACCAAAATTTCTTGTTACACCAGCCTCTAAATTAAAAAAAAAAAAAAGAATCATAATTAGTAGTTTTCTGTGGAATTCTGTGAAGTTCTCTTTGGAAACAAAAAACACTCACATTTACTCCCAGTGGTTTGGAAAATCTACCATGTACTCTACAGACATGCTATATGATAGTGTTCTTGGCCACTAGTTAGCACCCCCATTTCCCTGCCTGCTGATTTCTACTTGCTGTGGTGAAATTTCCTGTTGCTGCTGATGCTAGAGCAAAGTGTGTCATCAAGTCTCATATCTGCAGGGAAAGAGAGAACCCCAATCTCTAATTGCAAAAGAAAACTGATGACATCAAGGCCACTCACAGTGCACGCTCTCAAAGACCCACAGAGATTTTTACTCATACACCATCAATTTTTATGTGCCTGTTTTTGCAGCACAAGAACTGGACCATCCTCAGAACCAACTTCCTCCTACAACCTCTCTTATCTCACGCTGAAACAAACCTGTGCCCTTAAAATTTGGAAAGGGGAAGGCCATCCTAACATTGTTAGATATTATAGTTTTCTAAGAAAACAATAAATCAATCTACTGATATTAAAGTTTTGATGGCTAATGTAAATTTAACAAATATTTTTACTGTAATGTAGAAAAATACCTAGGATATTATGATTTATAATAAGATATATGTATATATTTTGGTCTTCATCCACAGTTCCTGGCACACAACTCCTTGTAACTTCCTAAGTGATGGAAGGCACCGAGGCATCTTTTGTTATAATATTTAATCTTTGTTCCCACTTCCTGAAATAGCACAGAGAGAGACAGAAGTGAAATGGGTATCTCTTGTTATTCATAATGAACCTCTTTCAACCACATCTGTGTTTATATTAATGTGGTGATTATTGGAAAGCTGCTAGGTAACCACAGGATGGGGACTTGTTGCCAAAGAAACCAACTGTGCAATTAGAGAGTTAGAACTTTCAACTCCACCCTCTGACCTCTGGGGAAGGGAGAGAGGCTCGGAGTCTAATCTACGACCAATGACCAATGATTTAATCAACTGTGCCTAAATAATGGGGTTTGGAGAGCTTCTGGGTTGGTGAGCACATGGGTTGCTAGGAAGGTGGCACCCAGAGAGAACATGGAAACTCTTGGCCCCTTCTCACACACCATGCCCTACCCTTATCTTCCATCTTGCTATTTCTGAGTTATAGTTTTTTATAACAAATCAGTAATCTAGTAGGGGAACTGTTTTCCTGAATTCTGTGAGCTGCTCTAGCAAATTAATGCAACCCAAGGAGGGGATAGGGGGAATCCTGATCTATAGCCAGTGGATCTGAACAGCCTGGACTTGCCATTGGTGTCTGAAGCGAAGGAAGGGGCAATCTGTGAGGCTGGGATCCTGTGGGATGTGATAGAGCTCCAGGTAGATAGTGTCAGACTGAATTGAATTGTAAGACTTAGTTGGTATCATGGAGTTACTTGATATGGGATAAAGAAGAAAAAAACCACACAACTGGTAACCAGAATTCTGAGTGGAGTATTGTAATAGAGAAAAAGAATATCTTAAATACAGTGCACTCCAGGTGGAAAGGAGAGATAAGATGTCTACAGAGAAGACTGCTTTTAAACTATTTCAGTTCCAGAATATTATTTTATAGTCACCAGAAAATCTAGAAAAGGGTTACAATAAAAACACATCAAATTCACAACCCTATTTAACTGATCTACAGGCTATACCTCCCCTCCATTTTCAGTAAATATTCCTGAGGACTGTTGTGTGGTCAGCTTTTAACTGGATAACTGCTGTGCACATCTTTAGGAGAGACAGGTTTCCAGAAAAACTCCTATGTGGGATAGAATTTCCTCTATCCTCTCTTTTACCCTAAAGTACAGAAAGTAAGGAGCATATAGAAAAATGTCAACACTTCCTATGTGCTGTGCATACATAATATGGCCTGTGCGTTAGAAGACTGTAGGTAGTATATGGACTTTGGGGAATTGAGGAAGCTCGAAGCACAATGGTGAAGACAATGGGTAGCTTGAGGGCCCACAGATACCCCATGATCTCCTTTGGCCCCAACAACCCACCTCAAAGAAATGTACCAAAGAAAACAGATTTAGTTGCTCTGCAAGAATGGCTTAGAGACAAATCCACAATTTGATGCTAAAAACAAACAAAAAACACTTGTTGCCTATAGAGTCCTCCTTTAAGTTAAGTTTTGTGCTTAAAGGGAGGGGATAGGCAGTGTACTATAGTACAGGTGTTATTGTTCAAATCATTATATTCTAGAAGCTATTATTAAAAGGGGTCTCCTTTTAGTTTATTGTGTCTGACATGTTTGCCCAAAGGAAAGTAAGAAAGCTACCCCAGGCTCTTGGAGTCTTGAGCTAATATAAAAGTAATACAAAGAAAACTAATGAAACTTTGAATCACATAAAGCAGAGAAAAGGAGATCTGATAAGCAAATTAAGTTTCCAAGTGAGCAACTCAGTTTATGTTTAATCACAGGGAATATTTCAGGGAACATTTTCCTTTTCTTGCTTGATGTGAGAATAGCTTTCTGCCAGAAAACTCAGTAATTCAGGGCTCAATCAGATTCCACTCTGGAATAGAGAAGCCAAGTAGTTTCCCTAAAATACGCAAGTCCTCGAGGACTCCATGGTATAGGTCTCATTCTAAGAAGTTTATATTTGAATATGAGGCATCAGTTTAATACAATTGTGAATTTACATTGGTCAATTATGAATCATAGCAATTTTATTTTTATTTATTTATTTTTAAACTTTACTTAGCCTTTTTGGCTGACTATATATATGAAATTAATTTTGAATTTTCTTTCAATTGAACTTTTTTCCTCCAAGATTGGAATGAATTCTATATGGCCACATCAAATTATAAATGATAGCACAAAAACTTCCCAAAGCAATGAAAGGTGAAGTGATTACCAAAAAGTAGAGCTGAGTTGTTAAAAATATTTGTGTGCAACTCAGAAGATTAATAGAACTTTTTAAATTGCACTATATCATTCAAATATCTCAGGCTTTCATGTATTCAACCAGGGTGGGCTCTGCCAAATTTTACATTTAGTAAGAAAGCTTCAAATCCCCAAAGGCTCCCTTAATTGGAAAGTTTGTGTGGCATTTCAATAGTGGATTTCGGTTTGCTCTGAAATAACGATGTAAACTGATCTTCCAAATCCCAGATTTTCCTGATACAAACTGGCATGTGATTTGAACTAGTGATTCCATTTGCAATTTAGTCAGCAAAAGTGATTAACAGTCATAAAGTGGTAAATGCCATCCCACACAAAGGATGACTTGTGAGTTAAAGTGATTTACCTACCAAACCAGACATTTGGAAATTACCTATGGAGATCAATATACTATGCACTTTAACTCTAGATATAATTCATTTGAAGACTGTTAGACACATAATTATAGTATTATTTTCTTAAAATTAATCTATTTGCCACTTTATGCCAGGGGTGGGCAAACTATACCCATGGGCCAAATCTGGTGTATTTAACCATTTTTGTAAATGAAGTTTAATTGGCACAAAGCCACACATTCATTTTTTTTAAATCTATGGTATTTTTGTGCTACAACAAATTTGAGTAGTTATGGCAGAAACTGTATGATCTAAACCTAAAATACTTACTATCTTTCCCTTTAAAGAAAAGGCTTGTTGATCTCAGTTTTTGTCTTTATTTTGTTATATAGATTTAGAATTTATCACAATAAGAGTTACATACCATTTATTATCTGCCAGGCACCGTGCTGAATCCTTTCTATACTCCTTTGATCTCACTACAATTCTATGTAGAATTGTTATTTCCATTAAATGTACGAGAAAGGAGAAGCTTTGGAAGTTTAAGTGCCTTTCCCGTGTAAACAGTGGAGTCAAAGTCCAGCTTCAAGTCTGACTCAAAACCAACGCTATTCCCCTGTAATCCATCTCTTTTCTGATAAGTCCATGGTCCTCCTCTTCAAGGCAATGTGCATGATTTGAACCTGTAAGAAATAGTGCCAGTGGATTTAAGTAAGCCTATTAGCCACCTGGATATGAAGTTAAGTTTAATATAGTGCTCTAGAGGGGAAACATAGCTTTAAATTTTTCCTTGAAGTGTAGAGTTCAATTTAAGTACTCAGATTAATCCTGCCACAGTCTGCTTCAAAGCTTTCAAACCATGCCTTGGGGTCACAATTTGGTCATTAATTAGTAAGCGTCTTTTGACAAACCATTGATGTGACTTCCCTGAGTTGCTCCCTTTTCATCTTTTAAGAAGGAATGAGAACTACAGGGATGTAGAGTTATCGCTAGAATGCCTGCATGGGGGCCTCACCTTATCTTCTCAACAGGTGCCTCTCTGGGGCATACGCAGCGTCCAGAGTGCTTGAAGGCTGTAGTTCCCTTCCATGGCTGAAATATATGCCAACACATGAAGGTCTGGGTTATTTTTCTGGTGGTAGCATATTTTCATTTAACTGCAGCCTCTGGCCAGTTTGACTCCCTATCTACATGTTCTGAAAACAAAACAAAACATTTTTACTAAAAGCAGACAGCAAAGCAAGGTCAGCTGTGGCTTTTGGCAGAAGATACTAGTTTCAGTGTGTCCATACTCTGCTGCAAAATGATCCCAAAAGACTGATCACAAACGACCTGGCAAGTATGCCCCTGTGAGTTGTTTATTGTTTTCTCTTGAAACAGATATTTTTCACCTGTTTTCCAAGTGATTTCATATATTGCCTTGAAATTATCAGTGAACTATCTAGATCTGATCTTACTCTTTCACTTGAAAATTATAGCTTTAATCCAGGCTTTGTATACTCATAGGAAACTGGCAAAGTAGATGTCTTAATTGTTTATATTTATACCTAAAGAACTTGCGATAGTTACAAGGATATACACATATATAAGAATATACTTATGCAATAAGAGGCTGTACTGTCTAAGGATAAAAACCTGATTCTATTCTAGGAACTTCCAGAAGCTAGATATTTTCACATAGAAGGATACATCCCTTGGCAAGAAAGTGGAAAGAAGGAGGAAGAGTAAGGACATAGGTTATCATAGTTTCGTAAAACCACAGGATTTCAAAGGAAGAGTGATCTTGGAAGACTTTTAGTCCAACTCCCTAATTTTGTAAATAAGTAAATGGAAAACAACACACTCTAAGGTAGGATGTAAGTTAGAATGTCCCTAACTCCACATTCACTCACATAGAATGGATATCCCTTGGAAAGAATCAAGTTATCCTGCGATCTACGAATTATTCCAGGATTTTCTTTCAGGGCTTTGACACTATGAAGATTAAGACAACATTTCACAAAAGATAAAGTAACATCACCAGTAGTAAAACCACTTTGAAAAGTTATACAATCTGTGGTGATATTATTAGTAATAATTCATTCCTTCCTCCTTTCAAAAATATAATCTTATTACTTACGACAAAGGGCAATTAAGTTGTAGAATTTTGACATAACTAATCATTCATTGTTTTTCTCCAGACATGAAATCAACTCTAGTATATAGCAAAAATTAAGTAAAATAAAATAAAACTCAGTTCCTAGTAATTTTGTACTTCTTAGTTGAAAAGCCTACTAAAAACAAGGTCTGTTTATGGAAACTCTTATTTTCTTCATCTTTTCATCTTTCTTCACCCCTCCCTCCAACTCCAACCCTTGCTGTTTTTCCCGTTCCTGGACCCTTTTGTGTCTCCACCCAAGAGGGAAATGTTTTTGAGCATGAAAACGGGGAGACTGAGATCAAGGGATTTCTGGAATTGCTGAGTTTCCATGCTTGAGGATTCTTTGCAACAGTGGCAAAAGTTCAAATACTAAATGATACATTTACAAGTACATTGACAGAAATCAAGAGCATATTTTCACTAAATGAAAAGCACAGATCTCTTAAGTACATATTTGTTCATTTGGTTCCATTCCTTAGACCAAATTCACATTGTTTTTTCAGTGTCTAAATGTGCACAGAGCTGCTAGCCAGACTGTGACACCCCACTTCCATGTTCCTTCCACAAATTAAACCATTAAGGACATTTTCATGCTCGTAGTCATCATTTATGTGTCCTTATGGTATTGCGTTTGATAGTGGAAAATATTATCAGCATATTATTCTGGTTACTTTGGCAAAGTGAATTCTCCTTAATAGTATTCTATTACATACACCATGTGAGACCAAGAGACTTGAAAACTTTTTTCCCCTTTTCTCCCTGAGTCATCTTGTCTGGCATTTCACAGTACATTCCAAAAGGCAAGACAGGGAGAGTAAACCGCAACAGTAGCAGAGGCAGTTCTTTGGGAGGAAACGCCTTTGTTTGAGGGAGGGGGAGGGGGAGAGAGGGAGACAGTACTGTCAGGGAGTAAGAAAATAAGGAATATAGATCATTCATTATTCACCTCCTTGAAGGGTTGTTCTAACCACTCAACAAGTGAAACAGAAAAAGTGAAGAGATTCAAGGAAAAGAAAGGAGAAAGAAAAACTAAAGTCTTGATCTTGATCTTGGTCTGTCTTGTACCCCATTATACTGGGCTTCTACTTTGGGGCAGGCCAAGAAAATTTAAAACGCCTACCAGATTGGTCTAATGGGGGTGTGTGTGTGTGTGTGTGTGTGTGTCTGTGTCTGTGTGTGCATGCACGTGTGCACAACCTCCAAGTTTTGATGTTGTAGTAATATTCAGTTTCAGGATTTTCCTAGTCTTTTAACAGGCATTATAAAAAACATGTCATTTTCCGTCCCAAAACAGTCTCCAAATAAGGATGGTAGCCTCAAGTTTTCTATCAAACTGGGAGCTATTAACCCAGTTTTTAAAGAGAAATCGTGATAACTCCTTTTCTCACCTATCACATGAAGTTACCATTACTTGATAGCAGAAAGTCTATCGAGAAACAAATGTATACAGTGTGCAAGTATATTTAAGCGAATTATTGAATATACAGTGTGCAAGTATATTTAAGCGAATTAATGGGAGTTAGGTGTATGGCAGCGTGGACGGGAAAGGTAAAGGATGGTATAAGGAGAATGGAGCAGATAGTCTCCAGCTGTTCTGTGCTTCCCAAAAGATGGCCATGAATTGCATATACTGGCCAAGAAGTTTTTGACACCTTTCTGACCTTATATTTCTATATTACGAATTTCACAGAGACAGCATAGTTAGAATTTCACCTACTTTATATTAGATACATGTTGTATAAAGATAGCATTTACCTTGTAGCAAAGCATTGGAAAAACCTGGAACCAGAGCAGCTCCAAGGCAATTACTTAAATAGTTGCATTGCCTTAAACACTTTAGATTTGGGTCAGGGGAGGGGAGGCAACTTTACCCATCTGCTTCGTAGCCTCACAAAGTGGAGCATTCTGTGATTGTGGCTACCCTACACCCATCCATAGTATAAAGGGTTAGTTATTTGCTAGTAATTTCCCAGACATAGGGAGGTTGAGGGCAGCAGGACCCAGGGGCAATTGAATACACTCACATAGATGGCATGTGGGGGGCAGAAATGCAGGCAGTGCTTTCTTATTCATTTGCTTAGACTGCAGAGTGTGAGGCTAAAGAAAGGCTGGTTAATGACATTTCAGCAGGAGGATTTGTGCCATGCTCTGTTATCCCACTAAAAGAGAGTTGTCAAAGCATTTGAATTGAATTTTTAAGTAGAAAGCTCAAACTACATAGAATTAAGGAGTGGCAGAAATATATGGTCTGCAAATGGCCATTAGGTTGATCTAATTCTCCCACCAACCTTCAAGGGGCAAAGGGGACAAGGGGCGCCTGAGTGGCTCAGTTGGTTAAGCATCCGACTTTGGCTCAGGTCATGATCCCACAGTTTGTGGGTTCGAGACCCACGTTGGGTTCTGTGTGACAGCTTAGAGTCTAGAGCCTGCTTCAGATTCTGTGCCTCCCTCTCTCTCTAACCCTCCCCTGCTTGCACTCTGTCTCTCTTTCTGTCTCTCTCTCTCAATAATAAATAATAAACATTAAAAAAATTATAGAAAAAGGGGGGCCAAATGTTGTAGTATCAGGGAAGCATTTCTGAGTAAAGTTCCTTTTGTCTCTATGACAGAGCACAGCTGGGAGGTTTTCATGGAAACGTAAGTAATTCAGCAAGAAGCAGGGATAACTTCGGCAGATAAATAAAATGCTCAACTTGGATAGAGCTGACAAGCTATTTATAGCCAAAACGAAGTTAGGTAACAAACTTCCAAAAAACTCAGTGGCTTAAAATAATAAGCATTTATCATCCAGTTAATGCCTGCAACATTTCAAATGTTTTGGTATAATTATCTCTATTTTCTAAATTAAGATAATGAATATGGGTTCATTTCTTGAAATAACAGTGGAAGCAAGTGATGGAGTCACCTCTTTCTGACTTTAGAGCTCATAGCCTCCGCACCATCTTCTCCCCCTTTGACCTTCCTCTTTTTTACCTGTCATTTTCTGTCTCACTCTTTTTCATCTTCAGTATTTGAAAGAGGTACCTGTACTTACTGTCTTCACTTGCTTATTGTCATTCACTAGAGAAGATGAGAGCATGGTAGTTAAGATGGGTTCTGAACACAAGTGGCCTGGTTCAAATCCTGATTCTGCTACTTTTCCTAAGCTGTGTGATGTTCAAATGTTACTATCTTCACTGTGATTCATTTTCCTCATCAGAGAAATGGAAATGATGATAGCATCACTCGACTCATAGAGCAGATGTGGAGATTAATGCATTTGTATGCAAAGAAGATGGAGTCAAGTCTTGCCACCCAGTAAATATGCAGAAAATGTAACTACTACTATTATGGTTATGGTTACAGTTAGTTAGGGTTACTATTACTATTACTATCCTTCACCCAAGTGGAATCTAGCTTCTGTCCTTGTCCTACTGAAATGTTTTTGTTCAATGTCCTCAGTGTTCTTAGGGTTGTCAAATGCAGTAGTATCTTTCCAGGATCCATCCTGCGTGACTTCTGTGTAGCGCTTTGTCCAGCCTCCCAGATTCATTGTATGAAAGTCTTCTATTAGCCTCTCAGCAATTCTTTTGTTTCTACACACCCATTAGGATGTAGTTGCAGCTTCTTGGTGAGACATAGATCAATATATCCAACTGCCTATACATATCTGTACAGATACCTCAAACCCAGCATGTCCGAAACTGAGCCCACTGTGTTCAGTTTCCAGAACTGCACTTTCTCTTTCCACCTGTCCTTTCTTGATGAACTGTCTGGCTAGGTCTGTAGGATTCCCAAGCTGGAGTCCCCCCTTTCATATTCCTCATCTATTCTTACATTAAATCCTTTACAGGTTCCCTTGCAATCAGGTCTCAGTCAACATCGTTGACCCAATTCCAGATGTCAGTTATTTAGCTGAGATCCTAATAATCTCCCACTTGTATTGTTGCAATAGCCTCCTTGTGGGCCTCCTTTCTTACTCTGTTATCCAGTCAAAATCTATTCTCTACACTGAAGGGAACATTATCTTTCAAAAACGTGAGTTGATAAAAATCACTCTCTTACTGCAAATGCTAAAGCATGAAACCGGACAGTTTTATGCAGCCACAGGACACTACTTTGGGACCTACCTACTCCTTTAGCCTGATACCCATCACCCCCTACAATCTGCGCAGAAGGGAAGGATTAAAGAAGAGTTGGTTACATTCAGAAAGGGAGGGGAGAGAAGCAAGTTAAAGCAAGTGATGTGTCTTTATGATGGATACAAAAACCTAGATAATTTGGCTTATCGTTATTCATTCATGTACTTTGTCAACAAATATTTTCTATGAGCCTCCTGGTAAGAGTTGGCATGCTAGGGATCTATGCGTGAAGCTGTTTATCTAGGTGCTAGGGCTATATTGTGAAACAAAACAGACAAATCCCTGCTCTCACAGGGAAAGAATGACAATAAATATGTAAACTTACAGCATGTAGGATAGTGACACAGGTTGTAGCAAATAATAATAACAATAACAATAATAATAGGTTAAAGGGGATAGGGAGGAGCTGGGAGAGCAGATTAGGAGTTGTTCTTTTACAGAGTGGCCAGGAACAGCTTCCCTGAGAAGGTGATATTTCAGCAGAGATCTGAAGAAAGCAGGAGAGAATAAGCCATGTGAGTATGTGTGGAGAACATATTCAGGTTCAGAGAACAGCAAGTGAAAAGGCCCTGAGTCAGGAGTAAGCAAAGGATGTTTGAAGAACAGAAATTAGGCCATTTTGGCTACAGAAGAAAGATTGGGAGGAAAATAGAAAGAAGTAGAAGCAGGAGTCATAGCAGGGTCTAGAGCCAGACCATGAAATCTTCAAAGTCATTCTAAGGATTTTAGCTTCTATTAAGAGGGAAATAGGGAAGTTCTTGCAGGGATTCAAACAGAAGAACGAAACGATCTCTCTGGATTTGACTGTTCATCTCCTTTTCTCCCTGACACACTAATTACTTGAAGTTTCCCTTCCTCCAAGTTTCTCCGTGTGCACCTACCTCTGTCTGGAATCTCCTTCCCACTCAGACCTCTCCCTCCATCGAATATCAAGATGCAGGTTTCATGATAGATGTTACTTCTCCATGAAGGTGGGAGTAAGTGCCCTTTCTAAACTCCCCCATGGAATCTTTTCCATCAAGATGCTTCTTCCAGAGGCAAATAACAGAAAACCTATGAGTGGAGTAGATCGTAAGAACATTAAATGTCTATCTGTCAGATGCCTGGAGGTAGACAGTATCATCATTAGTTCAGTGACTTCAGTGTACTCACAAGGACCCAGGTTCTTTCCATTCTTCTGCTTCGCCACCATCAGAAAATTGGTTTTCATCTTCCATCTTGTCCCTGCTGGTTGCAAAATGGTCCCATCTTATCCTCACAGGCATCAGAATCCAAAGCAGGGACAAAGAGAAGGGATCAAAAGAGCTTTCCCTTTTCAGTGTCCCTGCCTTTTGTCAAGGGAGATCATCTTTTCTAGAAAGCCCATTAGAAGTTCCTTTATGTCCAATTAGCTGAGACTGGGCCATATTTATCATAGCTGTAATTTAACTGTATGTTCCAACTATTGCACCATAATACCTAGGAGATTGTGACACATATTGGGTGCTCAGTGACAACTTGTTGACCAAAATAAATGTTTAATGGCTTTCATTCTCTTTGTAAAATAGAATGTGAAGCTGGGAGTAGAAAGTTCATGAAAATAACACACTTCCCAGATAAGAATTGATGACTAGAAATGAGTAAAGGAATAGCTAAATCATGTTGTGGTCTCACCTATGTTAGAAAGTAGAAAATATAATAAGGTTCCAATTTGTATGTTCGAGTTTCCAAATAAAAATTCACAAATCCCCAATGGATTGAAATTAAGTTCGCATTATCTAAACCATGGAATTTAAATATGCTTTGAAGATTTTCTCCACCCTGGCTTCTGTCCTTGATAATGATCTTCAAAAAGTCTTTCCCAGTTCTGGTGAACTGTATCTGAACCTCAGTGGTCAATTGTAAGCCATAGTCCCTGAGATATGGGTCAAGCACAAACACATAGTAACAGCCAGAAAGAGAACCCTGGAGAGCCAGTTGTTGATGGTGCAGTGTGGAATTTCTAAACTGGTACAAGAATGAAAGATGTTTGATAGTTCAACAAAGGAAATGACATAGGGTCAGTGACTTTGGCTCAACGGAAGCGTATTTTTGCAAGTATCCTTCTCATAAAGCTGATGTCCAATCATGCTCTGTCCCCTTCTTGCCTCCTTCCCATCCACAAGCAGGCCAGAAGGTATCCTTTGGAAGGGCCTAGTAGCTACAGCCCCCATACAGGCAATCTCCAGGCTCCACCTTCCATTTTCTACTCCAACCCCATTCCCATTTACTGTCTTGTTCTGGTTTTCTTCTCAATCCTTTCATGCTTCAGCAGAAAAGGCAATTTAGCCTGATCCAGACTTTAGCTCAAGATCTCCCAGAGTTCTATGCTCTGGGTTCTTAGCCAGAGCAGCTCCAAAATGAGACCAACTCAGGCTTTAAAACATTAAATCCAGAGATAATACTATACTCATTTGTCATTTTAGAGTTTGGGTCCTGCAGAAATGACCACAAAAGACCTTAGACCAAGAAAGAGAGAGACAGAGGCCAGGAATGATTGCTGGACTGAGCTGGACAGCTAAGTTTGGTCATGTATCATCCAATAATGTAGAGAAAGTAGGAAACCTGCTTACATGCCAGGATTTTAAGGATATGTGTAGTAGCAAAACAGAAAGAACAGCAACTAGAACTACCAAAAATAAAAAGTGATGGAGAATCTTAGACTTATGAACATTGTATAATTATGAACAAACATAGAAATATGTACAAGGAGTTTCTTAACTCTGTTATAAGAAAGTGCTTCTAATATAGATATGAACCAGTGTCAAGACAGATAAGTACCAACAAACCACAGAGTCAAGTTCTGGACAGATAGGGGATGAAAATATGTTTCCTAATCCAATAATAAGGACTTCATCAAGTTTTCTAGTTGCAAAAATTTGGATTTAGCACTGGGATTATACAGCTTATTATTTGAGCTTTGCGATTATACTGAGAACATATCTGTATGCACTTAGTATTTAATGACTTATGTTTATTCTCTAGTAATCCTTTCATTGACTCCTGAGTTAAAAATCATCTCCCTACACCGAGCACATACACTTGTGATGTCTGAGTCCATCGAGACTCAAACAACCATTGAGTGAAATTTCCACAGACCAGAGTGGGCTGCCATAAAAACAGACACCATGAAAGAATTCTGCCTTACCAGACTCTTTTCCAATTCAAGTGGGCCATCCCTACGTTACTACCGAAAAGTAACATACCTCATGTTTTGAAATGTAATGTGTGATTGCTCAAGATATTTTATAAGGTCTCTCCTGATTTGTAAATTGGGCGGGCAATTCTGTAACCATCAGGTAGGTAGTTCCTGCTCTGGGCTAATTTGTACCTCTTTTAAAAAGCTAAAAATGGTGTTTAAAATTATGAATCATTTTGCTTGAATTATTTTTCGACACATGCCATTTATATATTTCTTCGATAAAGGAAGTCTTTTCATCATGTGAGATCTTATTGAAATGGAAAGATTGTGTACTATCTTTAAAAGATTCCTCTTTGGATGTTGATGGAAGATTAACTTAATGGAAAGAGTGCATATAATATACACTATGTATCAGAAAAATATATATTATTCAGTCTGATTTATTTAGCTATTTGGCTTTCTTTGATGTATTAAACACACCACTGTAAAAAGTTTTCATGGTCAGAGACTCTAGGAAGTTTTATGACAGCCATTTAAAAAACTGATACATGATAGTTTCTCCCCTTACCTGCTTTTATGCTGTGAAACCCCTGTTTTAAGAAGGAACTATTATAAAATATTTTATTGCAGTCATTTATCAAAGTACTACCCAAATATGTTCCACATAGTTCATAAAAAGTCATTTAGCTTCTAAAATTTTATGTTTTTCAATACTATGGGTTTTGTATCATATTCTTTTCATACAGGTATCTGTTTTAGCATGCTAACACTAGACTCTATCATGTGAAACTTCTGATGTACCCCATATCCTCCAAATAAAATATTTTTTGATTATCATCCCAAATTCTATAAAATATTCCACCATGAAAAATGAACTTGGCGATTTAAATTACTATGATCAAGTTAAATTTTATTCAAGCATTACCATTATCTGATTTTTAAAATTTTTTAAAAAATTTTGTTTATTTTTGAGAGAGAGTGAAAGTGCAGGCAAGCACATATGAGTGGGGGAGGGGCACAGAGAGAGAAGGAGAGAGAGCATCCCACGCAGTCTCTGCACTGTTAGTGCAGAGTCCGATGCAGGGCTCGAACTCACAAACTGTGGGATCAATCATGACCTGAGCTGAAATCAAGAGTCAGATGTTTAACCGACTGAGCTACCCAGGTGTTCCACCATTATCTGATTTAAAGCATTTGCAATAAAATAAAAACAAAACTTACAAACAACTGGGAAGTGAAGCACACATTGAAAGAACCAATACAAAGCAAAACTGTGAAACTGGCAGCACTCAGCTCAGAGATGGCTCGTAGTTGTCAATTTTATAATGATACATAAATTGACCTAATTTCCTTGACAATCAAACATTGATCTAAAATTAGGGAAATTTATTTAGCTTTCCAGGTAAGCAGTATACCAATATGTCCTAATTAGTTTTCAGTGAATTCTCCTAGTAATTTTGTGAAGGTGAGTTAGCAGACCTTATCATTATATTAGATATTGCAGAACTTGAAGAATAATAATAGTGTCTCCAACTGCACAGCGAAATTTTTAAAAATGGGCCAAAACATTGATCCTCTGATATTTTTTAATCAAGTTATTTGAGTGTTCTTAGTTAAGTTGCATTTAGTTTAGGAAAGAAGTAGACTAATTTTTATCTTACTCTATGAAACACATACTATTTCCTTTTACTAAGTGATATAGTTTCAAATTTAACTGTTAGCATAAAAGACCAAGGAATTATTTTTGCTTAAAATCTACATGACAGAGTTTAGGGATGTGATTAAAATAAAGTAAATAATATACTTTTATATTCTCTATATAAAGTGGTCCATATCTGAGAAACTACAGGTACTAACATAAATTTAGTCAGTTTATAAACTGAAAAAGTAAAAGCACTTGGTTTTCTGATTCAATAAATTAATTCTTTTTTATATATTTTAGAATGAAAAGCTACTTACATGATTTCATACCCATGATGATATAATTTCTACATCAGATTTATGGTTTTTCCAGTTGTGTAAAAATTATCCAGTTATGAGTCCATGTTTTTCTTACTACATGTGATTTTAAAAATTTCCCAGAAAAAGCAGTCTATATTCTATCTATTCTTTACAAAAAATATAGCATAAATAATGCCATAAAATAAGGGATTTGAATGCATGTGTCTAATAATAAGAACTGTATTTAATCTTGTTAAGTTCAGCCATGATTTTTGACCATATAATTTTGCAGTATATATCTTATATACCTTTGGTTACAATTAAAAACAAACTTAGGGGCACCTGGGTGGCTCAGTCAGTTAAGCATCTGACTTTGGCTGAGGTCATGATCTCATAGCTTGTGAGTTCAAGCCCCCATCGGGTTTTGTGCTGACAGCTCAAGGCCTGGAGCCTGACTCGGATTCTGTGTCTCCCTCTCTCTCCACTTCTCCCCTGCTCACAGTCTGTTTCTGTCTCTCCACTTCTCCCCTGCTCACAGTCTGTTTCTGTCTCTGTCTTTATCTCTCTCTGTCTCTCAAAAATAAATAAACATTTTTTTTAAAATGTTTATTTATTTTTGAGAGACAGAGACAGAGACAGAGCATGTGAACAGGAGGGGCAGAGAAAGAGGGAGACATGGAATAGGAAGCAGGCTCCAGGCTCTGAGAACCTGACCCAAGCGGAAGTCAGACTGAGCCACCTAGGCACCCCCTGCTTCGGTTTTAATTTAGAAGGACATTTCATTCAGTATTCTTTCTTATAATATACACTTCTTAATTTCAAAAACCTTAATTTTTCTCTATATTTTTGAAAAAAAAAGTAACCCCTTTGAATAATTCTAAGTGGTAGTTACTTTGGCATGTAATAGTTAATTCTCTATACATTTGGAAACAAACTAACAAAGCCTTGTTAATTCTCCTGGTTAGGGATAAGATGTGTTTTGAGTAATTTTATTTTCTGGTAAATACAGTATTAATCAAGGAATTTTTTTTATTTCAAAGAAGTGACAAATATACAATATACTTTGCTATCTTTATAAGGTTATTTCAAGTGCACATATTGATAATTGGAATTTTGTTTTCACACTGTTTTATGAACACCTTCCATATCTTCATAGTGAAGGAGTTACAGGAAATTGTTTTAAAAGAAATATTTGTTCTTTTCTAAATAAGATGTTTTTTATTTATCACGGTCTTTTAAATTTGAACTTCAACAAATAATTCTATGAATGTGAGAGACTTGGGAGATGGGTTCCACTTCATCAATATTTTACTATAGAATGAATAATTAGAAGGGATTTCATTTTCACAAAAGTATTAAATCCAGATGCTTTGTGTTTAGATGTTGCTAAACATAGCAACCACTCATTGATTATGAAGCCACCTCCTAATTAGATTTCATTGATTAAAGAAAGGAGAAATATTCAATTATTGAGCCACCTCTCTCACTGTACATATACTTTTTTTGCCAAACATAAATACTCAGAGCTTTTTAAAAACAAGAATCAATGTTGGGAGAGGTGTAGAAGAGTAAGGAAATTAAACCAAGTTTTAAGTAGTGTTGCTGACAGAATTCTAGCAAAACTATTTCAATAAATGAGGCGGAAGGAATGATTTTGTTTAAGGAAGAGGAGATAGAGCCCCTTAAGTTTGAGATACCAATGCCAGCACGCTGTTGGCAGTGAGGCATCGCAGTACAGGACAAAGGCTGGTGCCACCATCATTTATGTTTAGGACCCATCTACAGAGAGGTCAGAATGAAAGAGTAAAGGAAATAGATTATTTTGACAGTGACTGTGAAATAATAGTGTGAGAAGCCTGAGGAAAGAGGCTTGTATTCATGATTTAGGAATTATACAGGGAAGAGAAGTAAGTAAATAGGAAGATAAAGTTCAGAGATGTTGGGAGACAGATGATGCAACATCAAAGAACCCAAGAAAGGAAAAGTTTTTATGAAAACATAGAGGAGGTCTGGGCCAGTGCTATGGTGTCTGCAAATATTTGCTGAGATTATTCCTAAATAATTTTGAAAAACTGTTCCCTCTCTCATGTTTAATATTGAAAATTTTCCAACATAAGTATAAATAATTGGATGTAGTATAATGTACAGCAACTATAAATATTGTCATAAAATAGTGTTCTATGACTCTTCCAGATGTACGCAATGGAATATAAAAAACAGAGCAATCTGATAGCCATCATTGTCTATTATAAAAACATATGAAATAGCTCTTCTTTAACTGTTAGAAATTGTCTCTTTTTCTTTCTTTACTCTCTGAGTTTCCATTTCCATTCCATTTTCCACAGAATTTAATGCTAATGAATATGATTTTATAACTTCATAATCCTTTTATTGATGATCTTTCTTGCCTTTCATAACAGAGACATATACATAAACTGAAATATTATTTTTAATTACATTAAACATTATACATGTTTTCAGATCAACTTAACCCTACAATTATCATTATTATTAAATTAATCAAAGCTACCAATGTATTTATACGTTTTTATAATTATTAAATATAAATAGTAAAATTTAGAGTGAAGTTTTAATGAGATGAATTAAGCTATTTTTTAGCTAGTTCATGTATCTATGAAGAAGTATTATTTTAGCATAAAATAAGATTCAACATAACTCTGTCCTTTTTTTAATTTTTATAGATATAAGAAGATGTTGGATTTTATACATCAGATAGATGACAGGTAGATAGATATAGATAGATAGATATGTATGAAACATTGTTCACATCAACAACTAAATAGAAATAGAGTTTGGTATGGCAATGTGAGTCAATTCTTTGCCCTACTTCTGAGTTATATGCCAAAAAATAGCATCAAAATGTATATATTATTACTTTATTCATTTTTCATTTAAATTCCAATTAGTTAACATACAGTGCAGTATTAATTTCAGGTATACAATTTAGTGATTCAACACTTCCATACTTTATCAAACTGCTGTTCAATTAGATTTTCTTCAAATTTGTTTGAAAGTTGGAAAACACCTTATCTGTAAAAGTTTTGTTACACAGCAAAGGTGTTCCTCTCCTGGGAAGTATACAAACAAGGTCATTAATAAGACTTCAGAAATGACTATTAATTAGGACTGTCCTCTTCACTTAGAGGCATCTCACTTAACACAACGTGTTCAGCAATCATTGTGACAATGTAAATGTTATTCATTTAAGTGTATTTTTGCCAAAATAATATTTTAAAGAAATTTTTGTATGTATATGTGAAACCATCTGAGTGAGGCCTATAACCTTGTTAAATATTCCAACTCCCTCTCAACTTGCACTCTGAATTCACCTTTATTCTACTTTACCTTTTATTTTTTTTGTTTTTCAATCACTTACCACTTTCTAACAGACAACATAATGTACTTATTTAGTCTGTCTTCCCCAAAATGTGAGGGCTGTAACCTTGGTCTTTTTTTTTTTTGTCCTGATTATTAATGTATTTTAAACTCTTCGAATAATGTCTGGCATTTAATACCTGCTCAATAATTGATTTTTAGTAAAAAGCACTGGACCTGAAGGTACATTTCATTCAATTATGGGAAACGTCCCTGTAATACCTAGTTGCTGTTCAAACACATAGAATGTAAAATATCAAAAGTGAACTCTAATGCAAATGATGGACTTTGAATGACAATGATGTGTCAGTGTAGGCTCATCAGTTGTCACAAATGTGCCACTCTGGTGGGGGGTGTTGATAGCCAGGGGAAGCTGTGCGTGTGTGGCAGCAGGGGGTCACACTCAGCTTTGCTGTGAACATTAAACTGCTCTAAAAATAAAAAAAGATAAAGTCTACTGAAAAAAAAAGTCATACAAATCCAAATAGCAGGGCATGTGACCAAATACTCGAGTATTCCCCAATACTGCCCAGGTAATCAAAAGTAAGGAAAGTTTGAAAAACTGTTATAGTCAAAAGGAGCCTAAAGAGAAGTTATGACTGAATGTAATGTGATATCCTGGATGAGATGAACAGAAAAAGAACACGAAGTATAAACTAAGGAAATCTAAATAAAATATGGACTTTAGTTAATAAGAATGTATCAATATTAGTTCTTAATTATAAAAAATGTAATACTAATTAATGTAAGATGTTAATAGGAAAATTAACAATAGAAAACTCATGAGGAGTCTTTTGGAATTCTCTTCAATTTTCTGTAAATCTAAAACTATTCGAAAAAGAAAAGTTCATTTAAAAAAATCTAATTTTCCAATCCAGTCCCAGTTATGAACCAATCAACTAAATCTGAGTTAACTTCTGTCTGAAAATGTCTACTTTTATCTTTCCTTTTAAATAATTGTGTTAGTTTTCAACCTCAAGGCAAGGGTCTTAACTGTGAATTTGAATTCCAGAACAGCTGGGTAAGAAGGTTAGGTGTGGGCAGGTCCATGGGGGGCTGGCGTGGTGGATGGAAAAGGCTCACAGCCTTGCCTAGGACCGGTGACCTAGATGGAATTGGGTGCTGCCACTTTAGCATTTCTTACTGTTTGCTTGGCTTTGCCCATGTGGGACCCTCCCTCCAGAGCACTGCATTTTTTGGAGGCAGTCCAAGGATAAAATGAGGGCAAGAATAAAAATTCTCATTACTCTAGCAGTCAGAACATTTACACAAATGACAAGATCCCGAATTTTTAACATCAAAATTTAATCCTAAGGAGATATGTGTAAAGCAGAGAAAAGCAGGATGTCCTACCAAGGCTTTCATCAATATTTCAAAGTGTCCCTTTATTTGCTGCCAGAGGGTTTTTACATCCTCCACCTCCTCGCTTCTCCAGGACAATGTAATAGTAAGACTCGTAAGTGAAGGTACAGCTTTCCTAAAGTGGAAGAAATGCTTTGGGGAAAGGAGTGGCCATAAAGTAGAGCAAGAGTGGTGACAGAATGCGAGATGAGCTACAGGGTTTGTGGGGTCTACTGCAAAATAAAAAATGCAGGGCTCTTCTTAAAAAATGATTAAGAAAAAAATTAAAAAAAAAAAATGATTAAGAATTTTAAGGTCATCATAGCAGAACACTAAGCCCAGGGCAGGGCCCCATGCTCCTGCAGGGATCACACACACCCATGACGCCAGCCGTGCCTGAATGCTTTCAACCAAGTTCAGAGACAAGTGAGTTTTAGGGAAGCCTGCCTAAGGGGAGGACTTGGAAATTGATTCCCTTACTATTTTGAGTATTTGTTCCTCCCACAGACGGCTGTTATCCCCTAGAGGTCTATGAATCCCAGCTTGCAAACATGGTTTTAAACAGTTTTTAAAACCAGTTTTAACCAGTCCAAGGTTTCCTACTAACTAAATCCTGTTAGGTTCATGCTTGAATGACACATTGAGAGTGTTTGTCCAGTAGACATTTTTGAAATCAAGATTATTTTGAGAAAATATGCTTTTAGTTCATTATGTCATAGTTACTTCCTAACATCAAAAAACTGAAAAAAGATGGTTTCAGTTTATTTTGCCACTGGGGGAAACACTATGGAGATTCCTCAAAAACTTACAAATAGAAATGCCTTATGATCCAGTAATTACATTATTGCATATTTACCCAGAGAAAACAAAAACACTAATTTGAGAAGATCTATGCTCCTCTATGTTTATTGCAGCATTATCTACAATAGCTAAGATATGGAAACAATTGAAATATCCACTGATAGAGGAATAGATGAAGAAAATGTAGTGTGTGTGTGTGTGTGTGTGTGTGTAATATATATAGTGTAATATCACTCAGCCATAAATGAATAAGATTCTGCCATTTCTAACAACATGGATGTATCTAGAGAATATGAGGCTGAGTGAAACAAGTCAGACAGAGAAAGACAAATACCATGTGATTTCATTTATAAGTGGAATCTAAAAAAACCAACCAACCAACCAAAAAAAGAAAGGACCCATAAATACCAAGAACAACTGGTGGCTGCCAGAGGGAAGGGTGTTGGGGAGATGGGCAAAATGGGTGAAGGGGAGGGCGAGGTACAGACTTCCAGTTATGGAATGGATAAGCCATGGGATGAAAGGTACAGCATAGGGAATATAGTCAATGTGTTTTAACAGGAGTGTATTGTGACAATAGCTACACTTGTGGTGAACACAGCATAACTTAGAGAGTTGTTGAGTCACTTTGTCATACACCTGAAACTAATGTAAGCTGTATGTCAATTATACTTCAGTTTTTAGAAAAAGATTATTTAGTTTGCCTTTTGAGTTATTTCTGTTGACTATGTGGAAAAGTTATAGCTCTGGGCAGCCCAGAACGCATTCCTTACTTTATATCTATGAAATCTACAAGATAGGAAGGCCAGCTAAATCCTAACAGATAACAAAGAAAATGAAAAAGAAATAGACCTTGAGAAATCCTATAAATATGGTACATATGTGATTAAAGCCTTTAAATTTATGACCCTTATTAAAAACTTCCACCATTAAAAATTGATTTAAAAGCTGTGTGTTTGAAATCTAAAAGAAAAAAAAAAGTAAAACTGAACAACTAAATAAAAATAGGGCTATATGAGAGTGAGATCATGGAATAAAACTGCAATTCTAAATGGTCACTTTGACTGTGACCCAGGTCTGTTAAAAGAGGGGCAGATGGGTCCTGAAGATTTACAGGACCCCGTTGTACAAGCTGCTATCTGAGAAGATGTGTCTGGGATACATTAACCAACAGACCCCGGGTGTCTGGGGTTGTACATTGAGTAGGTGCTGCCCGCCGGTCTCCGGGGCTTCCTATAGTTTGTGCAAATTAATTTTTTTCTTTTGGTCTTAATAAATATTCCATTAAGATCATTTAAATAAAAGAAACATAGGTTGGAAGCTTTATGTGTTTAGTGCTTCAAATCTTAGAACCTCAAAGGATCATGCACTGAACATTGTATCAGAGCTCTTTTAAAATGGGCTTCTTCTTGGGGCTCCTGGGTGACTCAGTCAGTTAAGCATCAGACTTCAGCTCAGGTCATGATGAGTTCAGCTCAGGTTTGTGAGTTTGAGCCCCGCATGGGCTTTGTGCTGACAGTTTATAGCCTGGAGCCTGTCTCCTTCTCTCTCTCTCCCTGCCCTGCTCATGCTCTGTCTCTCTCTCTCTCAAAAATAAACATTAAAAATTTTTTAAAAATAAAATGGGCTTCTCTTTTTCATTATTATCATGAACTGTTTTTGGCCTTAGAACATATATTTTGTCTGAATAATATTGAATCTGGCCTAATTGTATCCTACATTGCTTAGTCAAGCTATTTTGACTCAACAAATTCAGAAGGCATCATATAGATAGGAAATATGCCAACTTTTCTTTCTTCCTATTTTACTAATGAGTATATTTAGGCTCAAAGAGCTTATATAATTTATAAATAGGTGGTCAATACAATGAATATTTATTTAACATAAAAACAATGGATTAAAGCAGAACCTGGAAATTCCATTTTGGACTCTGTTCTGCTGTCAATGGTAACTTTCTAGCAGGAGAATAGGGTCAAAGCTTTATATTTGTTTTATATAAATGTTAGCATTTAGGATGATTTGAAAAGATATAGCACTGGGGTTATTAAAGTCCTCTTATTCTCTTAGCTGCTTCTGCCTAGAATACTCCACATTTCCCCATTCCTTGCTAATTTTTTTTTTCCTTTGGCCTTTAGAAGTTCCCAAGGGCTCCCAGGGTGGAGGCTGAAGGCAGCTGAGATGAGAGCCAAAGGACCAGAATGGAAGCTACCAAGCCGGATGATTAGTTATAGAAAGTATAGTTGACCCAAATTCCTCACACTCCAAAAGTTATAACAAATTTATTCCTCAGATATTGGCAACTTATCAACGTCACCAGCAAAGCTAATAAACCTCAGAAATGGTTGTCAGTTATGCTGGACTTCATCAGAAGAATCTGTAACTGAAAGTTTCCCTTCCCTCTTAAATGTATTCTTGAGTTAAAAATTTTCTTTTCTTAACCTCTTTCTTTCACAAACAAATTGTAAGTAACCCAGACAGTTGAATGAACTTGTGTATCAAAAGCAAAATATTGATCCCAAACATCATTTTGGTTTTTGTAAATATTTTTCACATCTTAAATCCACTGAGAAATGCAAGAGAGAGAGAGAGGGAGACTCACAGAGCAAAGCCCACGACTGACCACATAGCAAAGAGACCTCGAATCTCTCAGTCCCTTCTTGGCCAACCAGATCTGCTCCCAGCGACACTTTCTTTCCCTGTTGACTCTACTCTTGGTTACTGATGGGAGGGTTTCGTGCCACTTTCCTTTTAATCTGCTGACTGTTTCTCACTTAGATTTGGCAGTCAGGATTTGGCTTGCTTTGATGCCAAGGGCAGAGGCAAGCCCATCATTTGGAACACAAGTAGGAATGTGAAAAGAAAGGCTTGAGTTAACCTTGGGTCCCTCTACTGTATTCCTTTCAGACATAAGAAGGCCCCTTGTTGGGGAGAAAAAGAATCAATTAGAGCATAATGATGTCCTCTAAAATGTAACAGTGTACTGGAAAGTGATCTTATAAACGACCTACCTTTCACTGCAAACAGAACTCCCTCTTTGACATCCCTCTTTGACCATCCCATCGAGGTCAGAAAGAATTCTTGCTTCTTGACATAAACATAATAACATTTTATTTGCATTGTGTTCTTTTTCAAATGAGTGTATATAAAACTTCCCAGGATATTTTTTAAAAAGCCCATTTTCTGTATTTTCCCCATCATTACAATAGTATAAAACTGGTTTTCATTCAAACAACTTTAATTATTTCTTTGTCTTAAGAAGTTATTCATTTGGAACAAGTTTTCATTTAAAAACTTTTGTCTCAAGGGAGCTATGCTACCAGAGTAAACAAAGAGAAGTAAAAAGCTCTGCCTTGGAATTTCTTAGTTTATTTCTTCTCAGATTATTTCTCTTTGTCCTGCTCAAATTTATGGGCTTCCTGAAACTAAAACACAGGCTTGTTTTGAAAGGAAATTAACACACAGGGAAGAAATCCTAAAGAATTGAAAAGAACTTTATTCAGGTATTTCTTTTTTGTGTCAAACTACCAGCCATACATCAGAAATATTCACAGGTATCAACCATTAATGGGTGAGCAAATAAAAGTGTCATTGTTTTTGCTATAGAAGTACAAAGGTTTCTGTGTATTTGTTTTATCATAATAACACAGTTAACATCTATATAGTTCTCTGCAGTTTATAAAGAGTTTTCAGATCCCACATCTCATCCGAGCCTTGTAGCAAATGCGTCTTTTGGGCTAGTGTTTCTCTTAAGATACATATTTCTTTTCTGGTTAACACTTTGTTTGTTATTAAGCCTAAACAGAACAAAATAACAACAAAAAGACATTTTAACCAATATTGTGCGCTCACTCAAAAAGCCAGAACTATTTTTTGTTTGTTTTTAAGTTCATTTATTTATTTTGAGAAAGAGAGAGTGCGAGAGAGCATGCACGTGCACATGATTGGGTGAGGGGCAGAGAGAGAGTGCAGTCAGTACAGAGCCCCACATGGGGCTTGAACTCAGAAACCGCAAGATCATGACCTGAGCCGAAACCAAGAGTCAGGTGCTTAACCAACTGAGCCACCCAGGTGCCTCTTGTTTGTTTGTTTTTTGGAGAAATGTACAATTGTGTAAGAAAACTTTTGGGAACTATGACCATGCCTAACTAAACCTTTCAGCAAAAATCCTCTTAACTTTCAATACTTAGAAAAGAATCAGATTTCTAGATTCTGATAATATGAAGCCAATTAAGTATCTGCATCCATTTGCAGGGTATTTTACTCTGTCCTTTTGGGATTATCTTGATAGAAGCAAAGTTCTGTGAGTGTTAAGCAAATATTTAATAAGATGATAATTGTTGAAGCTTTAAAGCCAAATAGTTTGTCTTAAACCTGGTGCTTATCAAGCAATAGTTACTTTAATAATTTTTCTAGATCTGCTGCATTGAAATAAGTGCATAGCAGATGGGTTAGGACTTCTCTGTCTTCCATGCTTTCACTCTTTGCATTTTGTCCAACTTTCTGAGAAATTCTTAACTAGGTAAGAAATTCATTCACATTTTCAACTCTGCCTTCCATGAGCCTCCTGTGTCTCTTTCATCTGTATGTCATGTTAATCTACTGTAGACATGAGTAAATCTGTATTAATCATTAAAATCTCTAAAATTTTATGAACAATTATAATATTTTAAATAACCTACAATGCATGTTATTTCATCAATGTCCACCTTATAAGAGTATTTGTATCTTTATTTATTTATTTATTTATTTATTTTTTTGCAAATAGTTTATTGTCAAATTAGTTTCCACATAACACCCAGTGCTCATCCCCACAAGTGCCCTCCTCCATGCCCATCCCCCCCTCACCCCCACATCCATCAGTCCTCAGTTTTTGTCAGCATTCAAGAGTCTCTCATGGTTTGCCTCTCTCCCTTTCCCCCACCATTTCCCCCCTTCTTCTCCCCCTTGTTCTCCGTCAAGTTCCTCCTAATCCTCCTATACGTGCAAACATATGATATTTGTCCTTCTCTGCCTGACTTATTTCGCTCAGCATAACACCTTCAAGGTCCATCCATGTTGCTACACATGGCCAAATTTCATTCTTTCTCATTGCCATGTAGTATTTCATCGTATTGTATCTTTATTTTTTCCATTTTATAATTTATTTATTTATTTATTTGAGGGCATGGAACACAAGTAGGGGAGGTACAGAGACAGAGAAAGAACTTCAAGCAGGCTCCACGCTCAGTGTGGAGCCTGACATGGGGCTCAGTCTCTTGACCCTGGGATCACCACCTGAGCCAAAAGCAAGAGTCAGACATTCAACTGACTGAGCGACTCAGGTGCTCTATTGTATTTTTTTCATCATAATAAGTGTACTCTTTAATCCCTGTCCCCTATTTCCCTCATCTCTCCACCCACCTCCTCTCTGGTAATCATCAGTTTGTTCTTTATAGTTAGTTAAGAGTCTGTTTCTTGATTTGTCTCTTTTTTTTTCTTTCCTCATTTGTTTTGTTTCATAAATTCCACATATGAGATAATATGATATTTACCTTTCTCTGACTGGCTTTGCTTAGTATTATACTCTCTAGCTCTATCCATGTTATTGAAAATGGCAAGATTTCATTCTTTTTATGGCTGAATAATATTTCTCAAGACATTTTTATTGACAATTTTCTATTATTCCATTTCAATATTACCCCTTTAATACTTGGCTATGATAACTTAATTTTCACTTTCTTTTAAAAATTTAATTAGCTTATCAACCAAATGATCACTTATTAAACAGTTTTATGTATAAATTACTTTGTTGATTCTGAACTAAAAATGTACATGATATAGTCCCAATCTAAAGAAATCTGTGTTCTATTTGTATAAAAAACAAAAAGTATTATCAAACTATGACCTATTTAAATAAAACCTCTGATGCTCATATAGTGAATGTAAAATACTCAGAGTATCACATATAAATGAATTCATCAAATGAATGTTTAGAAAGAGATTCCAATCTGGTTGCCCTCAGGCCAAGGATGTGCCATACACATATTTGATAATTTACATTTATAAGGTCCAACACCTACAAATTAGAAATTTTCACATTGACCTCATGGCAACATTGGGCCCATAGTCCCATGCTGGCACACATGAGTGGGTCAGAAAGGAAGCACCTCTATTTAGATGAGACACATTTGTGCGACACTGAGGC
Source organism: Hyaena hyaena (assembly GCF_003009895.1). Lineage (NCBI taxonomy): Eukaryota > Metazoa > Chordata > Mammalia > Carnivora > Hyaenidae > Hyaena > Hyaena hyaena. The sequence goes on along the minus strand of NW_024080901.1, from coordinate 1,919,584 downwards.
TCCATGTAAGGGTACACCTTGTTACACCCAGCCCAGCTCATTCATTATGATCTTGGCCTCTGGATGCAGCTAAGTTGGTAACCTCTGTGTTAAAATGATAACTGCTGTGGACTGAGATACCACAGACTTGGCTGCTGAGGTCCCAATGAAGGCAAGGAGTCATTGGTTTTAGGGAATAGACAAGAGCATGACATGAATAAAAGCCTGAAGACAAGAAAGCAGAAGGCATGTGTCCAGAAGAAAAAGGTAATCCAGTTGGCTGGGTCACTGCATTAAGTGTAGCGCCTAAAGATTGTTGAGGACAGTGACACTGGTATTCTCTTATATCTAACTAACTTGTCCCCTAAATCATTACACTCTGACTACTTCATGCTCAGGACTTGCTTTTCCTGCTAATCTGTTTAATATGGAAAGTAGTAATCTTCAGTGATTTCCACTCAGTGTGATTAATCCACAGCAGACATGATCTCCCTGGCATGGCTGATGGCTGGTGGTTAGAGCCACTACTAGAGTAAGTGAGTGGGGACCTCAGGGGACAAATAAGGAAGAAAACCTTTTCATGTGGCTGCTCCCCTCTGATAAATAGCTGTCAAACACTGTGTTCTAAAGTTCAAAAAGTCTATTTCAGGATTGTACTGAAGTTGAGAGAATTATCACCTAAATATCTGAGTTTTTATTTGTTTAAAGAATGTGTCAGGATTATATAGCAGGAAAAATAGAATATATGACAGAAAATTTTAGGTCAGCTTAACTGTTTATATTTTTCAGAAAGTTTTTGCATTTTTGTTTTGTTTTGTTTGCTGGCTTTGTTCATTTTTCCTGAAACTAATGGATTACTATGAGTAAAGAAAAGCAAAATATAAAAGGACTATTCCTTTTACAAGGAGTGGTTCTCGTAAAATGAAACATGTGAAAACACAACAAAAAATACCTATGAAGTTACCGATTGCTATTAATTTTTTCCCCAGATACTTAATGATGTCCATCTGTAAAAATGAATTGCTTCACTTTCGAGGTAATTCAGTTGCAGCGTGTGTAAGTTCAGTGAATACGATGTCTGTATTATTAACATTAGTCTTTGTGGAAAAAAGTTTAGTGTGCTCTTTGGAATGTCCTGCATCTCTTCCCTTTGAAATTTCATCTGGTCCCAATTACCATCTGCTCCTGATTTGATTCAGGGGCGGAGAACGGGCTGAGCTTCTGTGCTCCAGCTGAAGCAGACACATTTCATTAGGCCTCATTCTGGTGTTGTTCTTTATATATCAGCTAAAGTTTACGGAAAACTTTATATAGACTCAGCAACTTTATGAAGTTCCATTAAAAATACATAGAGCTGCATTTACATAACGTATCATTGCCTTCTTAGTTAGCTGTCAAAGTCACTCAAAGCTGTCGTGTGACATTTTCACTAGTGAAGTAAATAAGTAGAAGTGTCTGCCATATCTCTTTGTAGTATTTTATTTTTTTCTTTCCACGTCAGAATCCTTATCATGAAGCAGCAGACCTGATTCATTTGGAATAGATTGGACCCTCCTAGGGTCCCTGTGAAATCTCTATTCAGTTCAGTTCATCTAATATGTAAGGATTGTTGCTCTGCGCCAGGCATGGGGATGAGCACTGGCGAGAGCAGGAAATGGGACCGACAGAGCCCTTGCTTTCCCTGAGTCTCCAGGCTTTTGGAGAAGACAGACATGGACTATGAAGACCTACACACCAAACCGGTCTTTATAGTTCAAAAGAGCTGTTTTTTCACTGTTTGCCACTGCCCTGTACTCACAGTGTCCTTGAGTGCGGGTCAAAACAGAACTGGGTGTGACCTGCCCTGGCCGTATTCACCGCAAGCACCGAGATGTGGCATGTGGATGCTCCCCAGGCAACAACTTTGCTTCCAAGTCTTCTTTTTCCATCCAGGCAAAAAACCATCCATTCATCTAAGGCAACCACGGTTGGCAACCATGGCCTGTAGGCCAAAACTGGCTTACTGCCTGTTTTTGCATGGTCCACCAACTGACAATGATTTTACTTCTTTAAATAGTTGAAAGCAACTCAAGAGAATACTTCATGGCACACAAAAATGAAATTTCAGTGCCCATAAATAGAGTTATATTAGAATAAAGTAGTGTTTATTCATTTCCATATTGTCTATGCTACATATCAGAGCGGAGTAGTTACATCAGAAACTGTAATGGTCTATAAAATCAAAGATATTTACTATGTGACCCTGTGCAGGGGAGGTTGCTGACTCCTGATCAAAGGGGCCATATAATGTCTTTTCTGATTTTTCCCACCCATCTATTCACTATATAATGCAGACCATGTGATATGTCATCCCCTTTTCTATCCTTCTAGTTCCTGAATCTTCCATCCAACAACTGCATGCAACCCAACCTTACAAAAACTCTACAAGTCATTTTTCCAAATAGGGAGATAATTGGCCCCTAGCAAGCCAGACCCCCACGCCCCTGTGAATTTGACCTAAGTTTTTTGAGCCTCATAGCACGATACAATTCATACATCTACACTTAGGGTGTTTCAATTTTAAGGACAAAAACTGCATTCTTCTAAGTAGCTTTTCCATGCTACTATTTTGAATAGGTTGACCCCATAATATAGTTTAATAAGACATTTTGTCTTCTTAATTTTCTAAAATCACCAGGGGTTAAGTTACATCATTTTAAATATATTTAGATACCAGCTTCGCTTTATAATAGTTCTCTTCTAAAATTTCTAAGAATTTCTCCGATCAGGGATTATTGGATAGGTGCTATATTCTCCAAATGGCAAAGTCTGACCAGTATAGCTGGTTATTACTATGTAGTTACTGAAAGTGCCAGTATATGACAGTGATAATTGATCCAAGGGAGTGGATTCTATTATTTAAAATAAATCTCTTAATTTTTCATATTTATCTCCATAAAATATGCATGACTTATTATAACTATCTGGTATTTTCCATTTTAATATTTTCCTCATACAGATAACCATGGCAACATTGTTTCTTATACTCTTACATGCCACTAAAATGCTTACTTTAACATATAAAATATAAAAATATAAAATAAAAAATGAATACAAAATATATCCATTTTGTTCTCTTAATCTTAAATAATATTGCAGCAAGTTAAATGCATTTAAAACATTTGTATTAGATTCTAATTTCTGACAAATAATGTTTGGTCATGAAATAATACAGTTTGGGGCCAAGAAAAAATTATTATATTTAACTTAATTCTTTGAGGACTATCCAAGCGCTTTCACTACCTTTCAAAGACACTTTTCCAATTGTTAATATTAAATGCAATTTGTGTTTTTATTTAAATAATACGTGTGAGCAACAGGCATCTAATATTTGGCTTACGAGGAAAGGGGGAAAAAAACTATAGAAATTGTTCCTGAAAAGATGAAAGAAGCGAAGTTACAGGTCTTGATAACTTTCAGAGTTATATAGACGGTCAGCAGAGGCTCGGTGAAACAGAAGCAGAACCTGTCCTGCAAATATTGCTCATTCGTAAAAAAACAGAAATGATTGGCCTCATTTCTGACAAGGATCTTAAAGAACCAATAATTCACTAATTGACTAAAATGGGTCACAAAAGTGGCAGTCTGGCCTCACTCTGTGGGATAGACAACCTCTTCTCCACTGGGCTGAATTGATGTTGACACGTCACAGAGATGGAAACTGAAACCCAGGCACTTACGTGCTTTACCCAGAGCCTGTGGTTAATCAGTATCTGAACCTGGATCTCAGGGATCCTCTACTCAGCCTGGGACCAGACCAAGAGGGTATATGGCACAGTGCTTTTGACCATCTTGACCAGAACCACAGAGTACTGGAAATTTCTCAGGAATGGATGTTCTCTACTGATTTCCAAACCTTAGGTATGTCCTTTTAGGTAAGTGTTAGGAAAAATACGATGCCTCTAACAGAAGTTTCCAAGCCACAAATACTACATAGAACTGAGACAATGTTTGACCTTGTGCCCACCTAATTTGTGAAACAGTATTATTGCCTACTTTTTTATTATGCAGCTTTCAAGAAGAATATGTCTCCTTTACCCTCGTACCTCTAAGGAACTTCAGTGTACGAGTTCTCTAGGATAGAATGAGAGGCAGAAACACCAAAAGTTTAACTAGTTTCTTGAAATATTAGTACCAAGTAAGTGACAACGCTGCCCATGTGCAGTGTTCAAAATCTATTCACCTTTTCCTAGTATTGACCGTTACTTTTCTAGAGCAATACATTGAGTCTACAGTTAATTTTAGGTGACTATAGGTTGATTCCTCAGACATTTATTGAGCACCGGCTCTACCTCAGATCCATGCTAAGCATCAGTGTGAATGAATTATGAATTACTCACAACCTGTGTTTCCAACAGCTTGTAATCTAGTGGAAGAAACAAATTTCTAAGTAAATTAACTCAGTATTATATAATACAGGCTAACTGAGAAGCACCAGCAGTTATGGGAGAGATACTTAGTTAACTTAGTCCCGATAAGAATGCTCCAGGAAGGGAAAGCTACCATAATTGTAAGTTACACTGGGAATAAGCTTTATTCAGGACATGTTAGCCTGAGCAAACCCTTAAAGTATGAAATTGCATAATATATACATTCTACAGTTTACAGCGAAGTATGGGGAGAGAAGAATGAGGCTGAGAAGGGAGATCAGGGTTAGGCCACAGAGGGATTATTCTCTACCTCACTAAGAAATTTGATTCTGGAGACATTAGGAATCAAGTATTATAGTAGAGGAGAGTTGTGTGCCCATAACTTCACTTGAAGTCGATTTGTTAGTCTATATTATGGAGAGTATCTGGAGGGATTCAAGCCTAGCAGTAGGAAGACAAGGGGGGAAGCTGTGCAACAGAAAAAGAGGTGGCAAGGATCTGATTTAGGAGAGTGTTAGCAAGGATGCAGAGTGGAAGAAAAGTTAGAAGAAATATTTAGAAAGAGTTCTTGGGTGAGAGTGATTGGCTCTGACATGACTGAGGAAGAGAGGAAGTCTAGGCACCCTTCTGACTGCATAGTTAGGCCGTGGACAAAAACTAGTAAGAGAGGAAGAGGAGAAGGTTTGAGGATGTGTGGATAAAAAGATAAAAGAAGTTGTCATAGTTCCACATGCATAGCAATCAATATTCATATTTTGAAATATTTCCTTTCTGTCTTTATTTTTCATATAGTTTATACATAAGTTAATACTGCATCGAAATGATTTATCTTGCTTTTTATTTGACAAAAGCATCATTTCTTGTAAAAAGCATCACTTCATAATTATCAAAAATTATTTTTAAACAAACTTTTCAGTAACTGCATAAGTACAGTTACCGAATAATAACTGCATAGGACGGATTTAACATAGTTATCCTAGTATTGCATACCTATGCAATAAAACACTCTTCTGGAAATTGATGAGAACTGCTTGCAAAGGCAGTGTCTATAAACTACATTTGATGCCTGAATAAATGTTACCTAAATATTTGGTTAGATTGAAGTACTTATAACATGTTCTACAAGGAATGATATCAGTATTTCTTAGAAACAAGTAGTCAGAGGCACCTGGGTGGTTTGGTGGGTTAAGCATCCCACTCTTGATTTTGGTGCAGGTCATGATCTCGCAGTCTGTGAGATCGAGCTCTGAGTCCAGCTCACTGCAGCGCTCAGAGTCCACTTGGATTCTCTCTCTGCTCCTACCCCAGTCATTCTCCCTCCCTCTCTCTTTCTCTCTCTCTCTCTCTCAATCTCTCTCTCTCTCTCTCTTTAAATATGTAAATAAAAAAACAATAACAAAAAGTTGTTGACAAGAGTCAACCAACTACATCTTTTTTATAATTTATTATTTATTTTTAATTTTTGTTTTAGAGAGAGAGAAAGAGTGCAAGTGGGGGAGAGGACCAAAGAGAAACAGAGAGAATCTTAAGCAGACTCCACCCTTAGCCCAGAGCCCCACCCTGGGATCATGACTTGAACCAAAATCAAGAGTCAGACACGCAACTGACTGAACAACCCAGGCACTCCTCAATCAACTACATCTTTGGATAAAAAGTCTTCCTCATGTTTTACTTAAAAGATCTAATTTTGGAGGCACTTCAGTGGCTGAGTCAGTTAAACATCTGACTCTTGATTTCAGCTCTGGATAAGGGTCCTGGGTTCAAACCCCATGCTGGGTGTGATACCTGCTTAAGATTCTCTCTCTCCCTCTGCTCCTCCCCTGCTCATACTCTCTTTTGTCTTTCTGTCTTTAAAAAAAAAGGGGGGGGTGGCACCTGGTTGGCTCAGTTGGTTAAGCGTTGGACTTCAGCTCAGGTCATGATCTCAGGGCTTGTGGGTTGGAGTCCTATGTAAGGCTCTGTGCTCACAAGGCAGAGTCTGGAGTTTGCTTCAGGTTCTGTCTCCCTTTTTCTCTGCCCACCCCCCGCCCCTGGCTGACATTCTGTATCCCTCTGTCTCAAAAATAAATAAACATTAAAAATAATTAAAGAAAAAAGATCTAACTATGTCATTTGTACTAACATAGTAAAATTATATTATATTCTATTTAGAATATGACCTTGGAGTTAAAAGAGATATATATTCAAGAACAAAAATGGTGAGATTTGGCATTAACCTTTTTCCTTTTTTCTCAAATGATATGGTTCAGAGGAATAAAATCTGCAGATAAAAAAAAAAAAAAACTTCATTTCACTGGAGCTCCACTTGGGCATATCCACACTGTCAATCACATGGATAAAATGTAGGCCAGGGTGCCTAGTGTTTTTCAAAATAGACAATATATGAAATACAAGAAGTGAATATGACCAAGTATTTATAATTCTCACTTCTCAGTTGACATAGTCAAGAATTATTAAATATGCAGACAATATTTCCATTATTTTGGGGTTTCTTCTCTTTTTTTTCCATCTTCTCAACAGGGAATTTCAGTGTACATTTTTGCCCTTTGGCTTCATCTCTTGGTAGCTCATGAAAAATGATACGTAGGTGGTTTACACTCAATGCCAGAATCAACACTCTTTCTGTTCTGAAGAGCTGAGAATTTGAAAGCATTTTTCCTTCTCATAAGGATTTACTCAAGTATTTCTATATCCTATAATAGTTGGCGTCGGTAATCTTATTCCTTCATATTTTTGGATACTTTTATTTAGAATAACATGCTTCACAACCAAAGAAGCAAACTCCCAATGAATACAACTTTATTTTCAATTATTTTTCTTCACATCACTGTGGAAGTTGCATTTGAATATATTTATTTCATGCATATGTCCTATTTTCCGCAAATGGAAATTCCAGTAGTTCAAGAGGAATATGATGATATATTTAGAACTGCTTAATATTTCACTGACTGATGAAGACCCAGTGCAAACAACCCAGTGCAAACAAAGAACATTCTCTGTATTCAAAATATTGGTTCACTTTATTTTTGGACTTAGTAACTTAGACCTTTAAGATTTGGGGGAGGGGAGTTGAATCAGCTCTTCCAAGCAGACAATTTGCATATGTATTATGCAAAAAGGACAGAAGAAAATTTTAGCTCCTCAAGGGCATAGGAATAGAACTATGCTATAAAACTAGTGTTTCTACAGATGTCACTCAGTTTTAAGAGTTACGTGATAATAGATTTTTCTAAGAAATAAAAGAAGCTAAGATTTTTAATAATTCCTTTTTTTGTTAAGCAATATTTTCTGAGCACAAAATTGGCACACATACCATAACAAAAATTAAAATGTATTTATGGGAGAACAGGAGAAAGTATTTGAAATGATACGCTTGTAGGTAACTTGAATATAAACGCTCCACAGGATCAGAGCATATCCAGTATAGATAAAAAACAACTTGCCTTCTTAGCTGAAAAATGGCAAAAGGTACTGGAAAGGAGCCATAGGCTTTAGTATCTGTGAATAAAGCATCTGAGGAAGACCAACTCAAAATTCTACAACACAGCACTTAAATTTAGCACAAATTGTATTGTTATTCATTAGATTATCTACTGCCAACATGGATAGTCCTCAAAACCTGGGAACATACATTAGCCATCTACACTGATCTACCCCATGTGTCTATGGCTTATAGAAAGAAATTTTCTCATAGAAAGAAATTCTATGAGCCATAGACACACCTAAAGTCAGAAAATGGGGATATTTTTGGGAAAGTACCATTTGGTTGAGTCCTTGGCATAAGGTAGTTCTCTGATGCTTCTGGTTACCTAGCGCTAGTAATATATAAAGCACAAACATTAAATGTTCATTATTATTTAATCCTCCTTTGTGTTAACATGGTTATGTTGAAAGCTACAGTGCTTACAGCATTGTACGCATGTTTACAAGAGCCATCATTAGACTATGGCCTGGGCTCAGTGCCACTGGCTCCTCCATTCTGGCAAAAAAAAAAAAAAAAAAAAAAAAAAAACCAAAAAAAAAAAAAAAAAAAAAAAAAAAAAAAAAAAAAAAAAAAAAAAAAAAAAAAAACACCACACAAATCACATTGAACCCTGTGTAAGGAGGATTTCAATTTTTTGCTTGACTAAGTTAGCTTCTCATTCATAATCTGAGTGTTCTGTTCTTTTCAGGATTAAAGCATACATCCCTCTTTCAGTCAATATTATATAAGCATCATCATGAAGACATATTTATTAAAGGAAAAAGTTAATTAGTTTTTGAAAAGACCTGGCAGATCTACCCTAATAAAATTCATGTTGGATCACAAATGTCAGCACTATCTAGTGTTTCCTTGATGAATAATGGAATGTGTGATGAGACCCCCATGGAGGCATAGTTGGCTTTAAAGTGCCAAGAAAAGTGGAGTTTCACTCTCAGACCTAAGTCCAATGTAAACAAGTGACTTTTCCTTTTATCCTATGAGAGCATGATGGGAAATTGCCTCCAAACCATCAGCCGAAGCACAATCAGCAGTGGTGTCTCAGTCAGAGGGCAGCACTGCTCTGCTTTCTCGGACTGTTGGTTATGGAGCTAACCTATGCTCCGAAATCTGTTTTCAATTATTTTGTGTTTCAAGGAAAACAAAGTGCCCTTCATCCGAACCAAAGGGAAGTCACAAGCCTGGGGCAATTGAATTGAAAATGGCCAATTGAATTAACATGGCTTTTGTACATGTGAGTAGAAATATCCTGACAGGTTGCTACATAAATATGGGGGCCATTTAAGATGGTATTTTAACATGATTAGGAAAAGCAAAATACTCCATACCGTGGGCAGGGACCTGTGGACAAAAGCACCTTTGAATACCAGTGACATGTACAGCTTTTGAGAAAGGAAATAATAAACTTGCATGGTGTTTGCACCGTAAAAACACTCAGTAAATAGCTACAGAACAAATTATTGTATAAGGGAATATGAAATATTAACTGTGTACAATACTACAGAAGTCATTTTTTAAATGTTTTATTTTATTTATTGTTTTTTTTTTAAATATTTTTATTTATTTCTAGGAGAGAGAGAGAGAGACAGCATGAGCAGGGGAGGGACAGAGAGAGAGAGAGGGAGACACAGACTCTGAAATAGGCTCCAAGCTCTGAGCTGGCAGTCAGCACAGAGCCCGACACCGGGCTCGAACCCACGAACCGCGAGATCACGACCTAAGCGAAAGTCGTACACTTAACCGACTAGGCCACCCAGGCGCCCCTTATTTTATTTATTTTTAAGTGAGAGAGAGAGGGAGGGGGCAGGGATAGAGAGAGAAGGAGAAACAGAATCTGAAGCAGGCTCAGATTCTGTGCTGACAGCTCAGAGCCTGACACGGGGCTCGAACTCATGGACCACGAGAGCATGATATAAGCCAAAGTCGGACACTTAACCTACAGAACCACCCAGGTGCCCTGGAACTCATTTGTTTACATTTGTGTGTATGTATCTCTTTTTAAAAACAGACTGTTTTGTATTATAACAGTAATGACCGTACGTGGTAAAGATTCTCACAGAAAGATGCAAAGATTTCTCCCCCTACTTGCCTCCCTTTCCCATCTCTCATTCTCTAGGGTTGCTACAAAATTTTTTTTTAACAAACTAGATCATATGCTATGTACGATTTTGCATGCTTCCCCCCACCCCCCACCTAATAGTGTTTTTTAAATTTTTAAATTTTTTAAAATTTGTTTTTGAGAGAGAGCGAGCACAAATGGGAAAGGAGCAGAGAGAGAGAGGACACAGAACCCAAAGCAAGCTTCAGGCTCTGAACTGTCAGCACAGAGCCTAATGCAGGGCTCAAACCCACAAACCATGAGATCATTACCTGAGCAGAAGTCGGACAGTTAACCAACTGAGCCACTCAGGTGACCCCCACTTAATAGTTTTTGAAGATCTTTCTACATTTATGCACACTGCCACCTTTACATGTATATACCTATTACATTCTTTTAAATTTGACTCTAAATATTAAGCATGACTAAAGAACAATTAATCTCCAGTTCCCAGCTGATGGGCATTAGTATTGCTTCCAATTCTTTTTTAAAATCATTACAAATGATGATGCAATGAACATCTCTGTGCATATATTTTTGTGCAATTATTTCAGACTATACATGGAACAAATTACTAGAATTGAAATAGATGAGTCAAAGAAATATACATTTTTAAAATTCCAGTGGGCACTGCTACACTGCAATTCCACCATAGGTTTATGAAAAGAATTTGCTTTTCCACATTTTTTTTCAAACTGGCCCGCAACAAACTTTAATCTTAACTAACTGGATAAATGAAAAATACTAACTAATTGTTACACTAATTTGAATTTCTATGATAATTATTCAGGTCGAGCATTTTATATTTATTGACAAACTGTTTTACTTTTTCAGTGAATTGCCTAGCAATGATTTTTTAAAAGATATCAGACTACAATCTGTGCTATATGCCTGATAAGACGCTATAAGTGAGGGGAAAAACACCTTCAAAACCAAGATGGACCAACTCCCTTCTTTCCTTTGTACAAATATTATGCGTTATTAAAGCCAATTGTAGGGAGCTGTCTCTGAAAGCAACCAAGAAGTCGAATGTGGATTTTATCCCGAACCATCTCCAATAGACTACAGAAAAAAGAACCTTCTACTCACTGGATAGATCTTTGCTCTTTATTATCCCAAAAGGATGAAATTCCAGAAATAACATTATACATTCAACGTGGTGTGTGTTTTTATTTTGTTTATTCATTAACTTTCGGTTATTGACAGTTTATCATGCACAACACCATCAGTATAGGGTCTAAAAATGCAAGTAACCAAATAATACAATAAATTAGACATAATCCTTCCTCTTAAAGCAAGTACAGTGTTTTTGAGAACAAAGAGGAAAAGCAAATAAATACAGTAATAGGATAGGGATGTTACTTGTATACTAAGGACCTTGAACTTCACTTGGGACAACAGGAAGTGACTGCTGTTGAGTGACAGTATTCAAACTACTTTTTAAGCAAACTATTTTGAAAGCAGTGTAGATGAAAAGAGGGAATCGAGGTAGAAAAACTAATTAGGAGACTGTACCTTTTATAGGTGACAGATAATAAAGATCAAGACTACCACAGTGGCAATGGGAATGGCAAAGTGGGAACTACCAGAGGGGATGCTAAGAGGCAGCCTAATTCTCAGAAGCAGACTCTGAATGGGATAGAATCATCAAAGCCAAAGAAGGATGAAGCCCAAGAAGGAGAGCTCATCAAGAATGAAAAATGCTCCTGTCTATGGCCATACCATTCTGAGCCCCATCTCATCTCATCTCATCTCATCTGGTCGACCCTTGTTAGTACTTGAATGGAAGAATGTAAAATGTTGGGGCGCCTGGGTGGCTTAGTCGGTTAAGGTTCCAATTTTAGCTTAGGTCATGATCTCGCGGTTCGTGAGTTTGAGCCCCGCGTCGGGCTCTGTGCTGACTGCCAGCTCAGAGCCTGGAGCCTGTTTCAGTCTGTGACTCCCTCTCTCTCTGACCCTCTCCTGCTCACGCTGTCTCTCTCTCGAAAAAAAAAAGAAAAGAAAAAAAAAAAGAATGTAAAATGTTACAGCCTAATGGAATCCTCACCATAGCCCATCTTTATTCATCCTAGTGTAAATTAGAACATACCGTTATTATCTTCAGGTAATTAGTAAATATTTATTGCACTTCTGCTATATCAGACACAGTACTATGTACTAAATAAATGATAAACCGATAAATAATCAATAAAAGGGTGAGCAAAATCAATAAGGTCCTTACTTTAAAAAAATATTTTTTAATGTTTATTCATTTTTGAGAGACAGAGAGAGAGTCAGAGTGCAAGCAGGGAAGGGGCAGAGAGACAGAGAGACACAGAAACCTAAGCAGGCTCCAGGCTCTGAGCTGTCAGCACAGAGCCCAGTGTGGGGGCTTGAACTCTCAAACTGTGAGATCATGACCTGAGCCGAAGTCAGACGCTCAACTGACTGAGCCACCAAGGCGCCCAATAAGGCTCTTACTTTTATGTAGCTTACAACTTACCCAGAAAGAGCAGTAAACCAAAAGCAGTAACACTACCCCCATTTTGCTCTAGGAGATCCACCTCTCTGCCATTGTTAGACCTTATGTTTCAGGTAAAACTACCTCTTCCCCACCTTCCCAAAATGGTGCATCTGATTCAAGACCAGACCCGTGGGAAGGTATACCTTCTGTCTCTGGTCACAGTGATCCCTGGTGGCCAATCCTAGCTGCTCAGACTTCACTCCAGGTGTTTTAGTTCAGCTCTCAGAGAAGCAGACTCTCTGCCCTGCATGGTGGAACCTGAAGCTTGAGGTACCGGAGCCGTGGCAACCAACTTACAACCATGAGGTCAACCTTGTCTGTGATTTGAACAATAATTTTCTACAACAAGTAGAGGGCAGAGCCAAGAGTTACAGAGAAAAAACCGTGTCTGATGATATCATTTTTGAGTCTCGTCAAGCTCTGACCGAAGCTAGATTTATTCCTGAACTTTTGGGTTAGGTGAGGCAATAAATTCTATTTTGGTACAAACCAGTTTGGTTTGGATTTTCATTCACTTATAATCAAAAGAAGTCTAACCATTACAATTCAGCTCTTTAAAAAATGTCCTGTTCTTTTTTCTCCAGACAGCAAAAAATTTTGAAATTACTTTTCTCTAAACATTTTATTGCAAAACTATGGTGTATTACAAAATTTTAAGCATTTGAAATTTAAGAAGAATGGTATTTCCTTGGAAATAATTAAATGACTATCTATGGAAAGTTATAGTATCCTCCAGTCTGTTTTAAATTATGGTATAAAGTTCACAGTTGTATGTTCTTCAGTTACCAGAACTCAGAGAAGTCTGCTATTTAGGCCATTGCAAACCTGTCTGTCTTTTCTTTCTTTCTTTCTTTCTTTCTTTCTTTCTTTCTTTCTTTCTTTCTTTCTTTCTTTCTTTCTTTCTTTCTTTCTTTCTTTCTTCTTTCTTTCAGATTGCAAGAATGTTACTGAGAAATCCCTTTATTGAAAAATAAGTGAAGTTTACTATTTATTTCTAGGTAAAAAGATTTTTAAAAGTTAAACAACTCAGGGCACCTGACTTCGGCTCAGGTCATGAGCTTACAATTTGTGACTTAGAGCCCCATGTTGGGTTCTGTGCTGACAGCTGGGGGCCTGGAGCCTGCTTTGGACTCTGTGTTTCCCTCTTTCTCTGCCCCTCCCCTGCTCATACTCTCTCTCTAAATCTCTCTCTCTCTCTCTTAAAAATAAGCAACAAAAATTTTTTTAAAAAGTTAAACAGGTCTTGTTTTGAGAACTTCTTATTTTAATGGAGGAGGTAAACATATAAACCACTAAATGCACTAAAAACAGTGCATATGTTGCCTTGATCTTGACCTTTATATCTTAAGCGTTGTTCATTGGAATGCCCTCAGCAACAATGACCAGACATTCAGTATTTTGAAGAATTTTTTCACACTACATATGGTCATGATCGAAAATCAGCTTGGAATAACGTCTAGGGAAGTGGGATTAATGTAACATTTTGTGTCAACTACACTAAGACCAAAAAAACGTAAAATACAAAAATGAATAAAAGTATATTGCACTGATAACAAAGAGAAGTTTGAATTCGCCAATTCATAAAAAAGAACACTTAGAACTGAAAATGTGCCATATGCTTTCCTTACCTAAATTCAGAATCTCTCTCTGCTGCTAAAATGAAACAGAAAAGGACGAGGGACATTTTGGTGGTTGAAACTCAAACACTTATGAAATACGTGTGTGTATATGCATTTATTTCCTCGTTAACATTAAATTTCCCTGACGGGCTTTGGGTTTTCTAACAAAAGCTCATGGTAATGGAAATGCTTGGCAAATGAAATTCAGCTATTTTACAGTGGTTTAACATTTTCCAAATGCCAAATGTAAGAGGTGTTTGATGTTGAACATAATTCATGGGATCTTTATTTCATTTTCACTACAAATTTATGGATTAAGCTTCAGGGTAAATGGCTTCAACACACAGCAGTAACTATCCTAAGACTGCAAGAGAGACCTCTCCAATGCTCTCATTAATTTGAAAGTCAATACCCAGGCCTCAAGTGGCAACTCCTCCTGGGCAACAGTGTCTTAATCTTAATCATCCTGACTGTGGGCAGAGCCAAGGATCATTAGGATCTGGGTAGAAGTAGCAAAAAAAGGAAAGGGGCTATTGGAGCTGGAAAATGTGGTAGGAAGGAAAGAAGTGAGTCACAGAGAGCAGCTGTTGAAAGATGCTAACACCCATGGTGCCTTAGGGTTGAACAGAACAGACAATGAGCGCATGACCAATGTGGATCCATATTTTGTAATACATTTCTTTTGAGACCTAGAGGACAAGGATGCTTTCGCAATCCCTGCCAACTTTGATGTATTATTCTGGAGGGGGACCCCCCCAGCGGAATTCATTGTCTTCTGTGTACTCCCACTCTTCAGGGTTTTGCTAAACTTTAATTTTTGTAGATTATAGTATGAAAACAACCTTCCCCCCAAATTAAAAACTAGAGTATCACATTGAATATGATTTCAACATATGCTCTTTCTACAACTCTGAGATTACAATATACTCCTTAAGGGGGATGTGGCTCTCTAATTTAGAATCATAGATTTGTTGGGTGTTGAAGAAGCAACATGCACTATAGAGAATGACAACCAAAAAAGGAAATACAATGGAGCTCCCTATGATTTAGAATTATTTCTCTTGAATCATTGAGAAGTTCATCCCCTATGAAGCACACGGTGGTCACACATGCTTGGAGAGCTGAATGCTGAACTAAAAGTATCAGTTGTTTTGTATGTGACAGCAGCAGTCATAAGCGCATCTGCTTTAGTGCAGAGAAAAGAACATATTTTATTGCCATGTCACCCTTTGTAGAATCACACAAGCAAGCACCTGCCTTATATTTCAGTTCAATAAATCAGTGTTTTTTAAAGACCTGTCAGTGAAGCGGTGCCAGACTGACTAGAGAAGAATCACCCAAGGAGCTTGTTATAAATAAATCCACCTGCACCTCTCTCCAATCCACCTGAACTCAAATCTTTCTAGGGTGAGGGAGTCCAGGAATATTTACTTTAAAACAGCTTTGCTGGTAATTCATATGACCAGGTTTTGAAACCGCAGGATGAAATCATATTTCATATGTTTGTAGCTGTGCAACCAACTCTCTCGTCACCATGATATTGTGTGTAAGCAATACTCTTTTCTGGAAAAAGAACTGAAAAGTTTGATAGTGGCAATTCTCTGAAGAAAGTAAGCATTAATGGATGATGAAGCACAGTATCCTCAACCATCTATCCTTGGCAGATTAAGCACTTTTTACCTCTGGAATCTTAATTGCCCCCTTGGCTGAGTCATGAAATTGGAATCTTCCCGAAGTAGAGGTACATTAGTAGACTTTTACTCATTTTCTGGAACGGAATGGACAAGTCTGTATCCATTCACACCAGAAAAAAGAAGTGTTCTCTTTCAGTCAACATGTCTTAACACTTCAAAATAGGTCACATGTTACTACTGCATGACAAGAAGCATATTCTAAAGGAAGTTGCATGACTTATGATAGCTCATAGGTTGTCAATGGTTCACCCAAGTACGCATGGTTTGGGGAATACAGCCCAAATCAATTGTAGCAAATACAAGAAGTGGGGATTTGAAGGTGACACTGTTATTGACTTTCTTGAAATCAGGATCGTGGGATTTAGAGAGAAGTTGAAATGCCCGACTCTTACTCTGTGTCAGAAAAACACTCTTACCCTGGAAGTTTTATAAATGTATGTGGAAAGGGGCGCCTGGGTGGCTTAGTCGGTTAAGCGTCCGACTTTCGCTTAGGTCATGATCTCGCGGTTCGTGGGTTCGAGCCTCGCGTCGGGCTCTGTGCTGACTGCCTGCTCAGAGCCTGGAGCCTGTTTCAGAATCTGTGACTCCCTCTCTCTCTGACCCTCCCCTGCTCACGCTGTCTCTCTCTCTCTCCTAGAAATAAAAATAAATAAATAAATAAATAAATGTATGTGGAAAATTACTGGAAACAATCTTTAGCAAGAGTTACCTTTTCTTCACTTCATGAGACTGTGAATCTTACCAGAAAGATCATTCATTCACCCAGCCAACAAACGCATACTGGGTGTCGACTGTGGACCAAGTGTCCTCATTAGCCTGAGTAACACAACTAGAATAGTTCACATCCAATTAGGTCGGGCCTTCCCATTAAAATATTTATTTATAAAATCTGAATAGAACTAAAACACATATTTAATTATTAATTCAATTAAATAACTTTTTCTAGATTACCGTGTGAAGCACTTGGCTACGCTCTATGAAGGATTTTTTAAATTACATACAGAACCGCAAACAGATTAAAATCTATAATATCGCATCAAAAATGACTGCATAATGTGCTCCTCAAGTAATAGAAAATAAATATTGTACTTTACACTTCTTTACTTTCTTAAAAAATAATAAAATGGTTATGAGGTGAGCCAAAAAAATACAGGTAGAAATTCTTTCCCAGTAGAGTTCAATATGGATTGACAAAGTGTGTTATTTCTTTTATTTCTTTTTTATTTCTTTAAAGTTTATGTATTTACTTTGAGAGAGAGAGAGAGAGCAGGAGAAGGGCAGGGAAAAGGAGGGAGAGAATCCCAAGCAGATTCCACACTGTCAGTGCAGAACCCTTTGCAAGGCTGAATCTCATGAACTGTGAGATCATGACCCGAGCTGAAGTCAAGAGCCCATGCTGAAACAACTAAGCCAGCCAGGTTCCCCACTGTGTTACTTCTTTTAAATCAGCACAGAAGTAGTGAAAATGTAGGATTTATTTGCCTATGAGATGGAACCCCATGGCCATTCATTATAATCCCTCTCGTGCATAACCGTCAGCATCCCTCCATGTGCTTCCCCATACTCACTTGGCACAAACCCATTCTGCTCAAATCCAGCCCTCCCCACGTCCAAGTCTACACCAGTGTAGCTGAATATGGCTGGAGAAAAACAGACACACTGATTGTTCTCCCTTCAAATTCACCTTTGTGTTTCCTAGCAACAGTGCTATTTCTTCCCTAAATCTCCTCCTGTGACTTTTTCATATCTTTTCCTCTCCCCTTAAACTCCTAACACTTTCTGCATCCTCATCTCAAGTGAAAAATATTTTAATTTCACTGCTTTTTCAATAAATTATTTCTGCCTAACAAAGCTTCCCAAAATTAATGGCGTATCACAAAAAAAAAAAAAAAAGATTAGGAATTTAGGCAGAGTTTGGTTGGGAAGTTCTTCCACACAATGTGGAGCATTTAGGGTTGTTTAGGTGGGAGACACGCTGGCCTAGATCTCCAAAATGGCCTCTCATCCCCCACGGCTTTGCATGAATCCCCTAAGTATTCAATAGCCTGGATTTCCTTAGAGCATGGCAGTTGAGATCTAAGAAGGAGGAAGTAGGATATCCCAGCTCCTTAAGGCCCAGGCTTGGAAATTCCAGAACATGACTCCCACCTTACTCTATTGGTCAAAGCAAGGCAAAAGACCTGGTGGATTCAAGAGGAAGAAAATAGAGTCAACCCCTTGAAGTGAGAAACTGCATGTGAATGGATTGGGAGGAATTATTGGTAGACATAATTGAAAATTACCACAACCAATTAAATATTAGTTACCAGACTCTACCACCACATCAACCACATCACCTATACCTGTGCCCACATGTCCATGTTCCTTCATGTTACTATTCATGAACTGCCTCTCACCTAACAAAGACCAACCGCTTTTACATCAGAATCCATTTGCACCTGCTCAAAGTCATTGTTTCCATACTTTTTTCTTCTTTCCCCTGAATCACCAGTTCTTTGTAATTCCCATTCGTGAACAAGTGTAATTTCTTTCCTCTTAAAAATAACCAAAGAAACCAAAATTACTCTCCTGAATACATTACTCCCTCCAGACATTTTTCTTTTCTGTTCCTCTTTAGGGCAACACTCTTCAAAAGATTATCTGTATTCACTGTCTTTGGTTCCTCTTAATACATCCTCACTTGACCACCAGGAGCATTTAGCTCTATTGATACCTTCTTCTTGAAACGCTTTTTTCCCTCGTGGCTTCAAAGACCATATGCTCTCCTTATTTTCCTCCCACATCACTGGTAGCTCTTTTTGTCTTCTTTGTTGATTTCTCCTCATTTCTTCAATGTTGGCTCCAAGCCCAGTCCTTGGTTTTCTTCTCATCTTTATTTACTCATATCTCATGATTTTAAATACTATCTATGTTCTGAAAACCCTAATACTTAAATTCTCCAAACCCAAACGCTTTTTCAAATTGCAAACTATATCTAATGGCTCACTTGAAAATTCCACTTGTATATCACATCAGAATCTCAAACTAACATGTCCAAAAGCGAACTGCTAATCATGTCCCCAAATGGTCCTCCCACAGATTTCCCATCTCAGTAAATGGCATCTCCGTTTTTCCAGTTGCTCCAGCCAAATCTTAGAGACATCTTGGGATTTCTTTTTTTCCTCAAAATCCTCATTGAGTTTGTCTTACATTCCTTTAAACACATTCATAATCTGAATACTTTTCACCACCATCTCTCACCTAGATTTCTCTAAACGGAATTTAATTCTTGTTTCCTTATGGTCTATCTTCATTATAGTAGACAGGGATCTGTTTTATTTTTATTGTTTTTACGTGTTTATTTATTTATTTTGAGAGAGAGAGGAAGTGCAAGCCATGCTTAGCGCAGAGCCAGATGCAGGGATCCATCCCATGACTGGGAGATCATGACATGAGCCAAAATCAAGAGTCAGGTAGATGCTTAACTGACTAGGCCACCCACGCATCCCTGTAGACAGGGACCTTTTTAAGATATAGGTTGGACGATTTCACTCTTCTACTTAAAACTATTCTGAGAGTTTCTATTTCACTCACAGTGGCCTCCGATGCCCTGGTCCAATGCTGTGTCATTCTGTGCCTGTGACCTCATCTCCCACCACCCTGCCCCTCACTAATTCACTCCAGCCACACTGAAGAACATTATGTTCCCAACCCATCAGGGATGCTGTCATCATGGGGACTTTGTACTTGCCATGCTCTCTTCCTAAATGCTCTTTTACCCTTGCCACCCTGGACATAGCTTTGATTTTACTTGTCGGTCTGTATATTGCACACCTCCCCCCACCAACATGTAAGTTCCATGAAGGCAGAGACTTTTATCAGTGTTGTTTGCTGTTATACCCCCAGAACCAGGAGTAGCACCAGGTACATGGTAGGCGCTCCATAAACAGGCATTGAATTAGTGAATTTTCATTTCCTTTTTTATTTGTTTCTTTTGTTTTTAAACATAGTTAATTCTTTGTGCTCTTGCAAATGTATTTAATTTTATGCTGAAATGTGAGATAGAAACTGCTAACTGGTTCTTTCAAAAACACCTTTGGTGACACTACATTGTGGTGCTTTCTCTGTTCTATATTTATCATTACTAGATCCTGTCTGTTCCCTGCACTTGTTTCATGCTGCTTGAATTAACATGGCTTTGGTAATGTGCTTTAGCAAACAATGAAGGTAGTCACCCCCTTTCTTCTCAGTCCAAAATTTCTCTTTCTGCCCTGCTTATTCTTAGACATCTGTACCAAATCACTCACATATTGCCTCCTGGGTAGCCAAGTGACAAGAAGCAGGCTTGCTTTCATTTCTTCAGATCCTTTTAAATGTACTAGTTCTCACTTACATTTTCTCTAAACTTCTAGGATTTGGAGATTTCTGGCACACTACTTGGGTCTTGATATCTCCTTCCTTTTACTTTGCCATCAATTTTGCCTGCCTCCCTGGTATTGAACTTTGTTTTATCACAATTTCTAATTCTGTTTGATCATCTGTCTTTGGAGCCTGCCACTGCCTGAGGTGCGACATTTTCCTATGTGTGTGTCGGGGGCGGCGGGGGGGGGGGGGGCGGAATGCTACACTCTTCCCCATCTCACAGCCCGAAAGATGAGCAATGGTGCCAGCTCCTGGACATGTGCTTGACGAATGGGAGCAAATCTGGTCATTCTAGATGATTTTTATACAGTTTTGTCATTTTTGTTTAAGTGTTTCATTGGGATTTTGTTAGTATTATATCATGTTATAAGTTGAAAACTACTGACACCTTTTCAAATAAGAACATTTTATTTCTTATCATTCAAATTTTATTGTGAGTGCTCTACTAACATGTAATTGTCTTTAACGTGGTAAAATTTTTCTCATTAAGGATAAGATTGGTTGTTTGTATATTCATTGTCATTGTTAGTAAAAGGTTTTTTATTGTATTTATGGGTAATGTATGAGATAATATGTTCTGTGTTTGGGGGATATTTTGTGAGGGTAAATTTATTGGCATCTGGGCATCCTTAAAATTCATTATAAAAATTTTAAACTAATTTTCAGAATTATAATGTATGCAATAATTTCGTCTCCATTTATGCTTTATCTTGGCTATATAAGGGCTCCTTTATAACAAATGTATAACAAACAACTCTATATAACAAGAATAATATAGAATCTCATTAAGGTTTCATAGGAACACGAAACTTGATCTTAATGAAATATATTCTAAGATTTCACGTGTTCTGTATGCATATGACAGTTGGTCTAAATTAGTACATACAGGGGCACCTGGGTGGCTCAGTCCATTAAATACTGACTCTTGGTTTCAGTTCAGGTCATGATCTCATGGTCTGTGAATCCCAGCTGACAGCCAAAAGCCTGTTTGGGATTCTCTCTCTCCCTCTCTCTCTCTTCCCCTCCCTGGCGTTTGCATGTTCTCTCTCTCAAAGTAAATAAAAATAAACTTTAAAAAGATCAGTTAGAATGTACATGCATTACCCATGTTAATCCATAACTTCCTCAAACACTACATACTTCCCTATAAACATTGCGTACTTTAAATTAGAAATTAAAAAATTAAATTATTTAATGGAAACAGGACTTGGAATAATGACTTTTTTTCCACATCATTGTTGCATTTTCTCCTGTCACTATATTAAGATCTACAGTTGGAAATGGTCCAAGTGCAGCTTTTTCATGGAGCACTTGGCTGCATGTTCTGAGTGAGAGAAGCTTCCAGAAGAAAGCTACTTTGAGAGAGCTCTGAAGAGGTGAAACTAGCATGAACGTGCCACTCCAAAATAGAGAAATTTTATATCCTTTTGTGACACTCAAAATGGAAACAATAAAGGTTGGTGGCAGAAAAATAGCCAATCTCACAAGTTTATACCTTTCCTCTTAACCCAAGATTATAGGAGAAAGGTTGGTGCTTCCATATATAACCTCATAACTGGAGTACCCCAAAGAGGAGAGCTACCTTAGAGCACGCCCACCAGAAAAACACTGTTTCCTCATTAAATAGTTAATGTAATTCTAAGAGTATAGTTTGCTAAGTAAGAGGAAAGGGATTGAAATAAGGATCTATTAGGATGCTTTCACAGGTAACATCCCTCGCTCACACGTGCACACACACACACACACACACACACACACACACATAGCTCTTGCTAATTCTGCTTTTCTCAGCATAGGAAAACTGCATTATTTAAACCTGCCACACTTGATGATGGGGCCAGATGTCAAAAAGCATGTGGACTTGGAGAAGAATATAGCCCTAAGATTGAAGGTTTGCCATGGAAAATCCAAACACAGATCAAGGAGTTTTTTTAAGTGAAACTTTTAACAGTCTATTGTTTGTAGTCCATTTTTGGAGACAAGACACCCTATATACTGTGAAAAAGTCACTGATGTGAAGGAAGATTAATGATAAAATTCATTTCTTCCTCATCACCATCTATGCTAACAATCATCAATTGACGGTACTGGCATCCATGTTCTCATATTAAACATAGACAAACCCTTCCCCCGGTTCTGATAATGTGACTAAGTCCACTTTCTCCAAAGTCTAACATTACACACTGAGGCTGAAACATTTGTCTGTCTACTTTAGGTACTTTGTTGGTGTAAATTTTTTTTATTTTACATCTCTGAGTACAACTTTGGTTTGGGAAAAACATGGAGACTTTTATAGGTGGTGTGTAAGGGAAGGAGCTCATTAATAGACACAATTCATTTTAAAAGTTATGAAAAGCTATCCAAAAATTATGGCACAATAAGCTGACACATTGTTTTGTCTAAATAAACCCATGTGTTGGAGTGCTGATTCTAGGCAATCTTCCAAACCTACAGACCTTCTTTAGTGTTGCCCTTGTTACGTGCATGCGCATCAGCTGAGCCAGCATGCTATGCTGCTTTGACTCAAAAGAGCTGTCTATATCCAGGCATTAAGTCACTATACCGGACACGCACCACTGGAATGCTGTGACCTACATACGGTGTATGTGGTTTACATTTTCAGTAACTGGGAGGCAATTTAATTGTCTGACTCAATTACAGTAAGTGAGAGCCAGACTGCCAACTCTTCATTCACCTCCCTGAAAACGGACACCTCAAAGTCAAGCCAAATTCTTGAAGGAGAAGCTGGGTCAGCAAAGCTACTCCTGACACACGTGTGTTCCAGTCTGTATCTTGAGAAAGCCGTTAGTTTTCCTTGATCCTTTATTTCCAGCTCTCGCTCTCTGAAACTGGTCAAACTCTAAGAGCAACAGTACAATTGAGTTTGACTCTAGTAGAAAGGAGATCCTATTTTGGGCAACCGTTTCTTAGATTAAGGCCAAGAGAAATATTGCCCAGTAGGAGGAACCATAATAAACTTGGGTTTTGATTAACTTGGAAAGTGTACATTTTCCAAGCAGCTCTGATATGCTTGGAATTCTACATGAGTCCTAATCTCCACTAGAAAGAGGTAGTCTGGGCTCTTGGGACTAGATTACCTCATGTCCTCATGTGGCCAACTGCCTGAAGATTGGTTCATCAAGTGACTCCTTTTTGACCTGCCAACACTAGCTTCTGACAAGAAGGCGCATGGTATGCTTACCCAGAGAAGTGCCACTTAGTGAGAAACAACCCAAGTGTCCACTGAGAAACAATTGGTCTAACTCTCAGATCCTAATGAAGCAAAGGGAATCTGTGCAGGTCTCTTTCTTTGTAATGTGCCAAGCAGTGGGCATTAGATTTGAAGTCTTCCCCTCTTAAAGGGTAACTATGTTAAAAGATGATGAAGCTAATTCTCAGTGAGGGTTATGATCAAGCCTGACATGGACTATGAGAAGTCCCAGAGAAAGACCGGTAAAATTCTAGTAAGAAAAGTGAAACCAGAGTGAGAGGAGAACCATTTTATACATCAGCTCTGAAAGCAAATAATTCTGCACTATTTACAGTAACTGTGAAAATCTCCACAACCTGATAATAAGCGGGTGAGGTACTGATATTTCTTAGAAATACTAATAATCATGATGGAACCTTGCCCTTTCTCCCACAAACTGAGTTTATGACGTGAAAAGAAGGCCCAGAGTAGAGCAAAAGAGAGGGTCATGAGAGAACAGTCTAACCTGAGGCCGATGCTTTTCTTTTTGTTTATGTATTATCAACATCCTTAGGATCACATAGCTATGTTTGAAAGACCAGCAGGCCAAGAATGATCACAGCTTAGATTTTATGACATTATGCCTATTTCAAATATGATACAGAAAAGATGTAATAAAATGCAATAAACTTGTGAAACAAATATGCCATTACCTATCACCACCAATGTTTGAAAGTTGCAATACCTTATGAACAAAGTATTAATCAATGCCAGTTGGCTCTTCAGAGTCTTCATTTGCCTTTCTATAGAGTACATTATTGAATAATGTCTCATAACTTGTTAACAATTCATTACTGTTCATAATTTGGGGAGGAACATTATATGCCTTGAAAGATATTCTTGGGGTGCCTGGGTGGCTTAGTGGGTTAAGCATCCGACTTTCGCTTAGGTCATGATCTCATGGTTCCATGGGTTCGAGCCCCGCGTCAGGCTCTGTGCTGACTGCCAGCTCAGAGCCTGGAGCCTGTTTCAGTCTGTGTCTCCCTCTCTCTCTGACCCTCCTCTGCTCACGCTGTCTCTCTCTCTCCTAGAAATAAAACATTAAAAAAAATTAAAAAAAAAAAAAAAAAAGAAAGATATTCTTAAAATAAATAGGTCCGCAGAGTTGTTGGGAGAGGGAAGGGAGTGGGGAATGTGGTTGAGAGTAATGGCCCTGGTACCAGCTGAACCTAGGTTTGCTTTCAAGCTCTGCCATTTTGTGACCATTGGTTATATCTGTTTGTTTTTTTTTCCTACTTCTTTCCTACTCCTTCTTTTTTTATCTATAAAATGAGAGAAAGAAGATTAATGATATAATGCATGTAAAGCTGTTAGCATAGTTCATGGTATATAGAAAACCATTAACAAAAATTACTGATTATTACCTTAAAGATAAGCAAATCAACACACACACACACACACACACACACACACAAACTGTCTTTTATTCATCCATTGGTACTAGGATGTCCATGCACTCTTTAGCAGAAGGATTTGTAATATTTCTGTTCTTAGATACAATTTAGAAAATACTGAGCAGGGGAAGTAAGGAACTATCTATAGAACATGATTTCAGGGTTTCTAGAAGACCCCATCTTCACATACTGAGAACTGATGTTCCAAATATTATCCTCTTATTCCATCTCATTTAATGCATGATGAAACTTAAGTTTAAACTTCCCTTCTTTTTCTTTTTTCTCTTTCTCCTCTTTTCTCTTTCCCTCATCCATTCTCTTCCTCTATTTGGGATGTCTTGGTGGGCTTCCCAAAGTCCCTACAGATGGTAGGAAGCTGGCATAAGCCACCTAGGGTACAGATTCACTGAGAAGTTCTGCAAAGTCAGCACTACCATCTGCCAATTATTCTTTAGTTTAATATTAAGATGAAAATGTTTTTGGAGGAATATATTTTAAGCTCTAGATGGTAACAATAGGTTTTTTGTTTTCATCATTATTTGTATTTTTCTGATTTTTTTTGGCAGTTAACACATATGACTTTCACAGTCAGAACTAAAAAGCATTTAAGGAAAGTAAAGAAAGAAATTGATAGCACAATTCAGCGAGTGTTAAATCAGGGTGGGATTAATTCGTCCCCTTTCTGTTTCTTCTGTCATAATTTCTAAGGATCTTGGGTATGTGGAGAAAGAATGATTTAGGTATCTGGGTTATGTATTTATTGTTCTTATCTTCCATCATGACATTTCTGACAGTTTTGTGTCAGAAAAAAGTCCATGAGTCACATTGGCACATAACATATATAGTTCTTCCTTCCTGGGGTTTGTACAGTTTGTAAATTAAATTGCAAATGTGAACATTATTTGCTGTCTTTATCTGCCTTTTTGCCTCAGAAGTTTCCTCACCTACTTACTTTTTCCTTCTTTGCTTATGACATTCTAGAATGTTACATGCTTTAACTTTTCTTCATCTTCTATGGAAGGCTTCAGCATGTCAGACCAATTTCTCATGTTCAGATGGAAGTATATTTCAGTAAAATGGTATATCAACTTGTACAATGAATAGAGTAAATACTAAAAATATCTTCTGAAAGTAAAATAAAATAAAATCTACAAATGCATCTTGAGAAATAAATTTAAAGTAGCAATTTCTCTGGTACATGAATACATTTTACTTCCATGAAAGGTTTCTAAATTCACGTCTATTCATTTGAAGAAACTGACAGAACAGTTCTGACATTTCCTAGTGAGAAAAAAAGAAATCACATACATCAGATGTTCCATATGCCTGTGTCATGTCAAAGTCTTTAACATTTTATTGACTCTGTCTGCTCAGATGTCTCAGGGAACACATCAACTTATGACACACAAGTTCAGTCCTTGAATCCATTTTCTTACTTTGAATTGGCTTTTTCTTTGTGAGGCAAGACCATTAGCTTCAATTAGCCTGATATTAAAGACAATGAGGTCGTAAGTATGTGGGCCACCGATCACACAGGCTTAGAGAAAAGCACCATAGCTTTTAAACTCACAACACTCTTTGAAGGCAGCACTTTCCTGACTTGTGAGTCACTGTGGGATTTTTAGGTAAAGAAGTTTTCACCATCACTTCTCCAGAGATGCTGGAAGCATAGAGTATCTCCCTGAGCTCCTGGCCAGCTCCAGTAGAGTACTGGCTTCCTGCACCACATCCTGCCCAAAGATTCCTTCCTTGAGACTCGTGCTGCTTGAAGAAGACAAACCTGTTACCACAGTGCTTGCTGGAGTCCCTCTTCCCATGTGGAAAATTTATCTCCAAGCTATTTACAAAAAAAAAATGAAACAAACAAAATGAATGAATACCATTACTCATAAATCTGAGTAGCAGCTTTCATACTCAATTTCTAGAAATTTGGAAAAGAAATGAAATGGAATGGAAGAGATTTGCAGTAGGAAAACTTTGATGTGTGGCTCTTGAAGTAAGTAGGAAAGAGTCTGCCCTCTCTCTACAGAGACTTTCCAAATCCACAGAAGCACATGTTGAATATATTATGGGCCATATTATCATTCTTTTCCTCTCTTTTGACATGTAAGATAATACTTCTCCTTCCTTCCTTTGATTCTCTGAATCTTTTAATGTACTAATGGTTCATTCTTTGATGCACATGTGCACAAAAGTGGCCCTCCTCATGCTTCTTTTCCAGAACAAGCCTCTTTAATCTCACCTTGTATATGACATGTGTCATTGTGTTGATCGTCCCCTGTAGCGTGTTAATAAATGAATCACCACACACACTTTTACAGTCTATTTGGAGAACTTCAGAAAAGAGCAATGACTTTTTAAAGATTTCAAAAAGTGTAAAATTAAAATAATGACAATTTTCATTGTTCAGATTTATATATATGATTTGACATGATGAAATGCTGTGATGATTTATCTCATTTTACTAATTTATATGTTATAGCAATATTTAATTACTCTTTTCTCTATGTCAGTTTCTTATGATTCTTTTACAGGAGTTATCATAACACTTTTGACATATCTCACTGAGTAAATTGAGATTATCTCCAAAGCAATAAGTAGGTCTTATTCTTCCTTGAGGTTAGAATATTTTGATTCTTAGCACAGGGTAAACATTTAAATGCACATTAGTTGAGTGAATTAAAAAAAAAAACCAGACATGAATAAGTGGAGGGACAATCAGGTGCATATTATATAATACTATAATCTTATCTATAGGACAGATGCAAGTAGATTTACTAAATTCTTCCTAGGAGAGTTTTTTAGGATTAGGCATGATATAAATAGAATGATGATAAAATAGTATACACAAGGTTTCTCAATGGTGGCCATGTGGATGTTTGGAGTGGGATAATTCTCTGCTGTGGAGGCTGCCCTATAAATTCTGAGATGTTTAAGCAGCATCCCTATACTCTACCCAGTAGATGTCAGCAGCAATGCCT
Source organism: Hyaena hyaena (assembly GCF_003009895.1). Classification (NCBI taxonomy): domain Eukaryota; kingdom Metazoa; phylum Chordata; class Mammalia; order Carnivora; family Hyaenidae; genus Hyaena; species Hyaena hyaena. The sequence continues at coordinate 1,891,775 of NW_024080901.1, read as the reverse complement.
CCCTCCGCAACTCAGACAAAAAGATCCCTCCAGACATTATCATATGTTTCTGGGAGAGGGAGGAGCACAGCCGCCTTCAGTGGAGAACCACTGACAATTAGTGTCTGATTTCAGGATGGTATTACGTATTTATATTGCATTTTTTTTCTTCACTAGAAAATGAGTACATAATTGGAGTGGGAAATAGAGGGAATAGTAATTCCATTTTCCTACTCAGATTGGAAGAGATGAGACACAATCTTTGTCTTCCAGAAAAATCATTTCAGAGATGTCATGTTTTTGGTAAACTACATATTTTCAAACCATACAGTGAAAATAAGCCTCTGGAGGCCCGTACCCTAGTGTTTCTAATGCATGGGCTCTCCCTGTAGTTTCCACATGTAAGGTACACATTCCTACATATGCTGGGAGAAACTTACTCTACCTTTTTGTCTGCTCTATGCTTGGTTTGTTTTTAGTACACAGTTGGCAATTTTCCTAATTATATACCCCCCTCTTCCAAATCCTGCAGAATTTGCTTCCACTTTGTTTCATTTTAGAAACTGAACAAAATATAACTAAGTTCTTGGATTTCTTGGTTTATCCATAGTTATACGATTGGCAGAGCCAGGAGTAATCTGATGTCTTGAGTCCCAATCTGAAATTGAGTCCCAATCCCAAGATACACAAAATTTTAATTAGTACTTTCAGAATGCTCTTAGGACAGAATGTATTCGTTTATACTCCTATAGTGGTACACATCAGCTTTCATCCCTTACCCCTCATATTCTCACCAGATTTTGGCTGTATCTTACTTTAATTTTTGCCAATATCATTACTGTAATGTTTTATTATGTGATCACTCTAAGATTGAGCATCTGTCCCTATATTTCTTGAATACTTATATTTTCATTTTTACTAATGATTGTAAGTCAAAAAATCTCTGCCAGTTTTAGGTTCCTGACAGAGTGTCACCAAGATGTTAATCTGTACATGAAGAAAACTTCTTAATTTTAATGACATGATATCTACTGGTTCATTCAGGTCTCTATCTGGTGTTCAGCTTTGTGTACATTATAATTTGGAGACTCAACTCTATTCTTTCTCTTAAAGTTTGCTGGTTTGTGGTGTTCTTTGTGTGATAAAGTTTCCATATATTCATAAATGCCATTTCTGAGCTCTATTCCATTCCATTGTCCTATTGATCTGTTCCTGTGCTATAACCCACAAAGACTTTCTCTCTCTCTCATCCTTCTTTCTTTTCTTTATTTTTTAGTTTTAAAAATTATTTATTATAGCCTTATGGCATATCTAGTGTACCAGTATATCAGTCAGAATTCTCCAAAGAAATGGATGTATATATATCCCCACTAATGAAAGAGAAATCAAGACATTTTTCAGTAAAAGAAGACTAATATAATTTATTACTCTAATGAAATGACCAACAGAAATTTGCTACATGTAAAGAAATAATAAGAGAAAGAATCTTGGAACATTAGGAAGGAAGGAAGAACAACCAAAAAAGTAAAAATATGAGTAAAGACAGTAGACTGTCCTTTCTTCTTGAGTTTTCTACATTATATTTTACAATTTGGAGCCAAAATTATAACACTTTCTGATGTGATTCTAACATATGTAGAGGAAGTATTTAAAAACAATTATATTATAAACAGGGGAAGGTAAAAGGATATAATAGTAGTAAGGTTTCTACATTGCACTTCTACTGATAAAGTGTTAACAATTGACTGTGATAAGTTATATATGAACAGTGTAATGATGTAATAATGGTATGTACTATTCTATTTCTATAACATTCTTGAAATAACAAAATTATAGAGATTGAGAACAAATTAGTGGTTGACAGGCATTAGGGAAATTGTGGGGAAGGAGCGGGTGACTATAATAGGTTATTAAGAGGAAGATTTTTGTGTTAATGGAATAACTGCATCTTGATTGCATTACTGGTTACACCACTAAATCTACACTTGATAAAACGGCACAGAATTACACAATCACTGTCCTAATGTTAACTTCTTGGTTTTGATGCTATACTAGTGTTATGTAAGATGTAACCATTTGGGGAAGCTTGGTGAACAGGTGCACAGGATCTCTCTCTACTACCTTTACAACTTCTGTGAATCTCTATTTGGTTCAATATAACAAAATTTAAACAAACATTTGCATCATCTGTTGGAAAGGTAATAAATTACCTTCTGGGAATAAGCTCAGGCTGAAGAGATTAAGTTTTTTTTTTCCCTTCTGGAGTTTAGGAAGTCTTAAGCTCAGAAAGATAGAGTCATTCCAGAAAACGGGATTCCCATTGGAACTCAGTCTAATGTTTGAAGTTGCATTCAAAGAAATAATTTGCCTGTTTTTTGATAAACATGATGCTGAGTGGGAGGGTGAAAATCAAATAAAACATGGTACTCATCCCCTACAGACCTGGGAAAGATAGGCATGGAAGCAAAGTTGCCGCCTAAAGTGCAGTGGGTTATATACCAGCTATCTGTGCGGAATCTATTAAGCATTCAAGGCAATTGTATGACTCTCAGTGCTACTTAGGGATCCCAGAGAATGCTTCTTGAGGGAAGGAATCCTCCAGCTAAGGCTTGTATAGTACACCAGGTAGAAGGGGATGGGAAAGAAGGCAAAGATGATTTTTCTTTGTAAATCCAGCTCCTAGAAACAATGTCCACTCTTCAAGAGGTACTCCATACATGTGTAAAAGTCTGAGCAATCAGACTATATAAAAAAGAGGAAAATGGACTTGAAATATGAAAGGTAGAAAAAGAACAAATTTCCATTAGGAAGGTTCTGCAGTGATATGACAGTTTATAGAATCTACACCAGATGGAAATAGCCTAAACTTTAGATATTCCATGTTTTTCATTCACACACACATATATGAGGAATTCTTGAAGATGACTGTATGTTATGTATCCTTCTGGGGCCTTAATACCACCTGTTAGCATGGAAGCCTGGAATTACCACAATCCCTTTTTAGAAATACAATTAATTTGTGTATATATTTAGTAAGTGTGTTATTTTTTAATGCAAATCAAAGTTTATAAACCAAGCCCCTAAGGCATATCCAATGTTTAACTTTTGCCTTCTCACCTTAAAACAAAAAAGTTATTTGACCAATATTGTCAAATATTTAATATAAATATTATGCTCTAACACAAACACATGAAATTTGCTACACTTAAATTTTCCATTGTGTTTTATCATTTAAAATGTTTCCTACTCTTTCTCAACTTTTCAAGTGTCTTTCTTGTTATTATTCCCAATCCAATTACATTTTTTATTTTTTTCTTCATATTGGTTTTTATTTTATCTTCTGCTTCCAATTGTTTTACATTTGTTTAATATAGTTTATTATCAAGTTGGTTTCCATATAACACCTAATTACATTTTTTACAAGTTCCCCTCTAATTCTATGTAGATTCAACTTATTCCCTTTTTCATTCAGAGGCAAACCCAACACTAGTAGAGAAGAAGGAAAATAAATAATATCTATGTTGATTGACCTGGAAAGAAATCTACTCCTCTTCTATGATATAAGCGTAAGTTAGAGACAAATTAAAAAATTGAATTATTTAAAAAATGAAACAAAATTTCAGTATTAAAAACTATAAAGCAAAGTTTAACAAATTTTAGTAAGTTATTTGAATTTGTATACTCAAAAGTTTTATATCATGTTTAGTGTATGTTCTTAAAAATTTAAACATTAAAAATAAAACTGAACAGAGCTGTTAAGCTGCCAGTTTGAAACTGTAATCAACATGAGACCTAGATCTTGAGTTCTTTTTTTTTTTAATGTTTGTTTATTTATTTTGTAGAGAGAGAGGGTGAAGGGGAGACAGAGAAAGAGAGAGAGAATCCCAAGCAGGCTCCACACTGTCAGAGCAGACAGTGATGGCTTCAATTTCACAAAGTGTGAGATCATGACTTGAGCCAAAATCAAGAGTCAGACGCTTAACCAGCTGAGCCACTCAGGCACCTCTAGATCTTGAATTCATTAGACAATAGCTATGGAAATTTATACAAGGGCTTTTACAATTGAGTTGTTATTAAAAGAACAATTATATAACATATCATATATATCATATATAGATATAGCTCTCCAGTTATAAAATAAACAAGTCATGGAGATGAAATGTACAGCATAAGGAATATACCCAATAATATGTAATGATTTTACATGCTGACAGATAGTAAGTTCACTTACCGTAGTGAGCACTGTATAATACATAGAATTGGTGCCTCACTATGCTGTACACCTGAAATTAATATAACATTTTAAGTCAACTATACATCAATTAAAAAAGCATAATTATAGACCTCTACTATGTGTGAATTTAAGACTTGGAAGTGAACACATACTCACATAGTTTATAAAAACTGTAATAGAAAATTACTAATGGAAAATTAGTTAAATATAGCCTTTGGATTTCCACAAGCTAAGTGGGTTAAATGATTATATAAACCTCTTGTTTCTCAATAAGTAACATTGTCTCAGAAGACAATTTTTTCCTTCTCTAATAACAGAATGATATTTTAATGAGAAAAAAATCTTAGCTTTTTACTTTTTAAAGATTCAATGAAAAAATATTTTCTGTGGGTGTGGACAGAACATTCTAGAATATCATTCCTTTTTATATTTGCCATGATCCTTGGGACTTCCAGTCAGGCATTATATGGACACACAATGTTTTAAGCTGATTTATATTCTATTTCCTCAGAGTAGACCATGAAGTGTTTAATTTGGAACTTATCCAGTTATCAATAATCCATTTAGATGAAGAATTTGGATAACTTACATTACAAACTATGGATCGTCTTTGACTTATAATGAGGTTGTTTCCTGATAAACCTACCACAAGTTGAAAATATGGTAACTCAAAAATGCATTTTTTTTTTCAACAGTACATTTAACGTATATAACCTACCAAACATCACAGCTTAGCCTAGTCAGCCTTAAATGTGTTCAGAACACTTACCTAACATAAACGTAAGTTGAGCAAAGTTACCTAACATAAAGTCTCTTTTATAATAAAGTATGGAGTAGTTTATTGAAAACTGTACTGAAAGTACAAAGCAGAACGGCTGTCTGGGTTCAGAAGGATTATAAGAGTGTCGGTTGTTGGGCCGCAGGAATCGCAGGGCTGCCTGGGAACTGCTGCTCGCTGCCCCTGCCCAGCATCACAAGACAGGACCCCACTGCATATCACTACGGCGGAAAATATCAAAATTCATAGTTTGCAGCACAGTTTCTCCTGAACGCGTATCGCTTTTGTACCATCATAAAGTTGAGAATTTTGAAGTTGAACTATTGTAAATTGGGGACTGTCTGTATAAAATAAGTGACTCCTGAAATTTTCACGTTTTTTAGAATTGCATACAGGAAATAATGAGAAATACAAGAAAATACATTCAATGTTCATAACTAGAGATGATAAAAATGTGTGCATGCATGACAAACGTGATATGTGTTTGAGAAGTTGAGAAAACTTCAGTGACTTGCCCAACTTTAGGGCCCGTACACTCAGATTCTAGGTACCCCTGCACAGCCCCATTAAACCTAATGCTGGTCCTCTAAGCAAGAGGCATGGGAATATGTATTTCTTAAGTTTGCTTACTCACTTTTTAAAAAATACGGTCTATATTTCTTAAAGGGGGTGTTTAAATTAATTCATTCTTGATCATTCTCCTTAAAAGTCCTTTTCCAGCAATTGTCCAAAATGGAAATGAAAAAGTGACATTTTCAGGAATAGAAATTAAGCAATCCGTATGGCCAGGTTTCCCCTGAAAACGACATGTTTTGGCTCAGTGCTGGACCATGCTTCAGAGCTAGACAGGCTCTAGCACATGTCCCAGAGCCACCTGATGATTGTTTTAGCAGGAGACACCAACACGTGAAAGGAGGTAAACTGGGCACTTGTGCGAATGAGTCCTGGCTCCTCCTCTGTGAACAGTTGACAGAAGACAGACTTCATGTGTTCCAGTGTGGGAGAACTTCAGGACATGTTATGGTCTTCTGAGTCACATGCTTCCATATGAGCTGTTTCACAGAGTGATAGAACTGGAGGAAAGCAGAGAAAATGTCTCATTTAACTCCCACTTTTCGTAGCCAGGTCAAGTGAATAAAGTGAAGAGGTCAAAGATAATCAAAGGCAGAGTCAGGATGGGAACTGAAGTCTCCTGACTCCCATTCAGTCAGTCCAGCCCCTTTAACAGCAGCTGAGAAATATTCTTTTCATTCCAAGTGTGAAACTGTCTAGTTCAAAGCGGATGGAGTTTAAAGGAGGTATTGTTGGTTCATGTACTCGAAGCAGCCACAAAAATAACATCAGGAATCAGCTTTTCTCTCCATATTCCACCCACCCTTCCCCCTATGTTGATTCCATTCTCAAGCTTCTGTTTGTAGCAAGATGGCCATAGCAGCTCTAGCAGCATCCTCTCAAGTTCAAGTTCAGAGGAAGTGAGAAATCTTTCTCCAGCAGTTTGAAACTAAAATCTTGGAGTTGACTTTCTTGGCCAGAATTGGATGTATTCCTATTCCTGAAAAAGCACTAATGCCGGATGATGGAATTCACCAATTAAGTGATGAGGGGTCTAGGTCACATGCCCATCCCCAGAGCCCTTTTAAAGCCACATGACTGTGAGTGGGGCTGAGATATTTGGGATATTTTCAGCATGAGAAGATTAAATGAATAGAGAGTGCCAGAACAATGTAAGTTCATTATATGAATGTAAATAAAACTGTTATAAAGTATGGAAGTGGCTACTGACCTTAAAGAAGAGAATAAAAGTCTAAATCACTGAGAAGACATATGAAGATTTGAGACTCAAATATTCCTTAGGTTAGTTACACTTTATTAACTTATGAATCAATTCAAACAAAGAGGGATAAGAAAATATTTTTAACAACAACGACTAAAAAGCCAAAAGTCCATTGGCACAAATTATTGTGAGGAAGAGCAAAAATGTTGTCTCACCTGTGGGCAGTGGAAATGCTGGTAACACAAAATCAATAATTTTTGTCTGTACTAATAGAGAAAAGGAGTTCTTCTGCTGGACATCTGACAGATTTTATCTACTTTCCACATCCAATACTCTCAGATCAATAAAAGATATCATTGGCTGAAATAGGCAAAATAATAAAATCAATAACAGCTAAGGACAGTTTTTAATTTAGCCAGATCTTTTATGTCTGAAAGGCTTAAAACAAAAAGGGTCTACAGCAATCTAGAAGCCACCCATAACCTAACCTAGGAACATAGGCTAAAAATTCGAAGAAAATTCTCCATGTAGGTTTACTAACAGAAAACATAATAATCACACGAATATAATAATTCAAGAAGACATCATAAAACCACAGAATGAGATGATCCAGGATTACAGAGGAAAAACTTTGAAGACCAAGACATTGCTCAAATTAGAAATAACAAATAGGGCTTAATTGGAGTTTTTTAATAGAGGAAGACCAAGATAACCATAGTGAAGATGCAGAGAGAAAAAAATAATATATATGAAGAAAAGATCCCTGACATGAAGGAAGAACTGCATCTGCAGAGTGAATAAAAATACCCTCTTCCAGGAAAAAATTAATATGGAGCCATCAACGTTTTAGCATATCCTGGATGGATTATGTTACCTGCAAGATAATTCTGCATGCATCCAAGTAGAAAAACAATGTACTTATTAGAAAAAATGGGAGCAAAAGAGGCTAGCTTCAGACTTCATCCTAGCCACATTTAATGCCAGAACCCAGAGGAGCGATATCCAAAAGTGTGCAGAAGTGCCTCCCAACAATACCTGCTGTTGTCATGCTGTTATTCAAGTATGAAAACAAAAGACAGACACCTTCAAATGTAAAAGGACTCAGGGACCACAGCACTTTTGAGTCCTTCTTGGGGAAAAAAGTACCATTCAATTAAATCAAGCCAATGAAGTCATGAATGAAGAAGCCTCAGTGATAGACATTAAGTATCATGAGACCATAGAGAAATGTCTCCAACGTGCCAAGAGAAAGCAGTGTGACCAAATTCTGTACTTGCACGTATTATTCTGTTATGAAAGCAAATGAAGGCAATAGACATTCTCAAGCCTGTAAGTACTCAGGGAAAGTAAAAGTTCAGAAGCGTTCTTCAGACAAATGATGGTGAAATTCACTCAATCAAAAGACCATTTAAATTGAGGTCAGAAGGGGCTCCTGGGTGGCTTAGTCGGTTAAGCGTCCGACTTTCGCTTAGGTCATGGTCTCGCGGTTCTTGGGTTCGAGCCCCGCGTCAGGCTCTGTGCTGACTGCCAGCTCAGAGCCTGGAGCCTATTTCAGAGTCTGTGTCTCCCTCTCTCTCTGACCCTCCCCTGCTCACGCTGTCTCTCTCTCTCTCTCCTAGAAATAAAAAATATATATATATATTTAAATTGAGGTCAGAAGTAGAAAGCCACAGAAAGGCTAAATACAATGGAAAAATATCAGTATACAATAGAATGGACACATTACTGTGTCCTTTCTCATCTTAAAAAATATCTAAATAACAGAATTTAGGCTTAGGAGGTACAGTATGGATCAGAGTGGAAGTACACTAATTACCTCATTTTGATGGCTGGGGAGCCTATTGGTACTATCTAAAGTAAAACATGTAGTTAAAAATATAACTAATTTTTGCATTTTTCATAATTTCTTTAAATTAGAAGGGCTTTTACAAATTAAATATCTCTTATGCAGAAATATTTATCTTAATCAGAAAATTAAATGTGACCATTTCAATTTTTAAAATAGCATGCAGAGTGTGATAACTTTTTATAAATGTATTTATTCTGTCTATAGATATGCATACATAAATATTTCTGGAGTTATGTTAATCTAGTGCTTTTTTGTGTTAATCTAATATTAATAATATCTCTTTCTAGGTGGTATGATTTTACATTTTTGTCTTTTTTCCTTTTTAAATTCATTAAATTAATTATTAAATTCATTACATTCATTATTCATTAAAATAATATCAATTCATTACTAAATTGATAATAATTCATTAATTATTATTTATAATTATTATAAAAATAATATTATTTTAAAAGAATATTTCTAAGGAAATGAGGGAAGGGAAAGAACTGAGGGAGGTGAGTGAAAGTGATGAAGTGTTGGGGTGATTGCAAGGAGTGGTCCGGAGTCAATGGCCAAGAAAGAATTCTTGAAGACATCTTTGATCCAAAAAGGGTGGTTTTATTAAAGCACAGGGACAGGACCCTTGGGCAGGAAGAGCTACACTGGGGTCATGAGGGGTAACTCATTATATACCCTCAGGTTGGGAGGGGGTCAGGGATAGAGTAAGTCTCTAAGGAATTTTGGAAGAAAGGTTTCCAGGACCTTGAAGGGCTAGCTGTGCTAGGGAAACACCATTTATTACTGTTTAATAAAGCCTCAGTTCACAAGACTCTTCCAGTGTATATGGGGGGGGGGGCATAAGCTTGGAGTAAGATTGCCAGCATATATCCTGGGGCAGTTGAGATAAAGGGAGTAGACTTACAGGATCCTCGAGGTTGGGATAATGTTAAACCAAGATTCCTTTTGCCCCCAGCAAAGTGTCATCACTGAGGCAGCTGAGCTCCTAGTGGGAGGTAACTGCTTTTTTCAGGGACTTGTCAATGGACTATAGGCAGTAAGGGAATTTAATTTTTCATTTGCCTTAGTTTCCCACATTACCATGGCAAGCACTTAAACCCCTTTCCTTTGCTCTTGCTTGGGTAGCCAGGAGTGTCTGAGGAATATCATACATATTCCACCTGGTGGGGGGCGGGGGGGGGGGTACCAGCCTATATTTTGCCCTCAGCTTGCCCCATGCTCCCTCATCAACAGTATCAAACTGATGGCCTCAGGTCTGAAAGTGTCATTTCAGGTTAATCATTTCATTTGCTTAAGATTTCATTTCTCAGACTACAAAGCCACCAGGTCACAGACCCAAATGCTGCCACACCCTCAAGACCTCAGGAAGGGGGAAGTGAGTCACTGAGGAAGCAGGTCAGGGTGGTCTTCAACACTGAAGAGGCAGGAGAAAACGAAAGTAACTGGAGCGAGAGTGTAACCTTTGCTCTTTAAGCATCCTGTCCAAATTAGCAGGGGAGGGAAGGGATAGAAATAACATGGTCTATGCACACATTCTGCCTTTCTTAGCCCACCATATATCTACACATGATATAGTTTACAGGTCTTTTTTTGGATTTTACTTAAGAAAAGGCAGCTTTCAGGGGCGCCTGGGTGGCTTAGTCGGTTAAGCGTCCGACTTTCGCTTGGGTCATGATCTCGCGGTTCGTGGGTTCGAGCCCCGCGTCGGGCTCTGTGCTGACTGCCAGNAAATAAATAAATAAATAAATAAATAAATAAATAAATAAATAAATAAAAGAAAAGGCAGCTTTCTGGATTCTGTTTGGGGGAGGGAGGGCTTCCCCCTTTTTAAAGGTTCATTGTAGTCCCACTGGCATTTAAAAGAGTTTAAGGAAAGGGTGTGAGAGCCAAATTCCTAAGTTTCCGATCAGGACACACTGCTGCTTTCACACATATTGCTTTTAGTAAGAGAAACAAATAAAGTTAAGAAACACAGCTGTGAGGCCTCATTCCTTCTATCTTCTTTGAATGCCTTCCTGTCCATCCCATCCTCTGCATATCTCATGGATATCTAACTTTTGTACTTTCTTGAGATTTTATCTTTGTCATAACATTTTGTCAATCTAGTACATCTAGGAATAAGCTGATTCATATAGTGATGTTCCATGTAACTGAAGATTTCTGCTTTAAGTACCTAAACATTCAAAATTTATGTGTTTTTAATACCAAAAACTTCCTGTTACCCACCTCATTTCTGACCTAACTTTCAGTACTAGCCACAGTTAATACCAGCTGAGGAAAAAAACAAAACAAACAAAACATTTTGTCATTTGCTACTCACCTCCATACTCCCATTCTAAGGAAAATAAACGAAGTTCAGGTTTTCTCTCTGGCACCCCGAGAAATGTTGCACGAGGGCTTTAATACCAGCTCTGTGCTGTTCATCACATGTATCTGATGGTGTGTCTTTAATAGCTTAGCATTGTTAATATTTTATTTGATACTTTGCACCTAAAGAAAATTAATTCATTCTTTTAGCAAATATCTACTGGGTGCTTACAAATATGAGGTACTACATAGTGAATGATATCCTCTTAAGCTTATGGTTTTATCAGAAATACAAACATCGATGGGCCATGAGCATCTCTCAGGATTTCCCAGGCAACTGAGAAATCACTGACTTTCTCAGCTTGTGCTGCCATATTCATAGTCCCAGAAGTTTCCCTTCAATAACATTAAGTTCAGTGCCAGCTGGATGTGATTTTTTAAGAAAATGTATTTTGAATGTTTCTACTTAGAAATGTGTGGGGACCATGAATAAGTTTTACATTAGGCATTATTTATATTCTTCTTTGACAAAACAAAATTAACTTTTAAAAATAATAAATGCTGCAGTTTACCAGATGGCCTTTTAGAGCCCTTGTTACCATTTGTGTTCAATGCCATTCAGTTTATTTTTAAGTGGATTTTCCATTGAAAGCTTAAGCTGAGGTCTAATGAAATTAATGCATGATGTCAGGGTCAGATGGCATGAATTATTCATTGGGTTCTCACACTTGCCTTTATGGTTAAGTCATCATAATATATCACAGTTACCATGAGAAGCACTAACTTACTAAAACCAAAAATTACTCTCTTTTTAAAGTGCTTTTTATATTTCATACAAATATATGTGGTCTAAGACCCATTCTGAGGGACTAAGGATTATAACTTAAGAGATTTTTCTTTCATAACTTAAAATAAAACATTATCTTTAATGAACTCAGACTTGGGCACATATAGTTTCCTAAAAAGTAAAATACTTTTAAAGTCATTATTGTCTTAAATTCCAGATTTGAATTAAATATATGTATTTAAGTACATTAGTCTATGATTAATATTGAATTTTATATCCCCTAAGATTATGCAAGAACACAAAGTGAAGAAAAATATTCAACTTGATCTATAAGACAAATACTACTATTGATTTTTAGGTATTTCTCTTCCTTTTTAAACTTAATCATTAAAATTTTTAATGTTTATTTATTTTTGAGAGAATGTGAGTGGGGGAAGGGCATAGAGAGAAGGAGGCTCCAGGCTCTGAGCTGTCAACACAGAGCCCAACACAGGGTTCAAACTTACGAACTGCGAGATCATGACCTGAGCCAAAGTAGGACGCTAACCGACTGAGCCACCCAGGCGCCCCTTTCTTTTCTTTTCTTTCTTTTGTTTTATTTTGTGTTTGTTTGTTTTCTTTGTTTTTTTTTTTGTTTTCTTTTAGGTTTTTTGTTTTGTTTTGTTTTGTTTTCGTTTCCTTTCCCTTCCCTTCCCTTCTTTTCTTTTCCTTTCTTTTCTTTTCATCCTCCCTTCTTTTCTTTTCTTTGTCACTTCTTTTCTTTTCTTCCTCTCTTTAAAAGTGTCAAAACCGGGGCGCCTGGGTGGCTTAGTCGGTTAAGCGTCCGACTTTCGCCTAGGTCATGATCTCACAGTTCGTGGGTTCGAGCCCCGCTTCGGGCTCTGTGCTGACTGCCAGCTCAGAGCCTGGAGCCTGTTTCAGTCTGTGACTCCCTCTCTCTCTGACCCTCCCCTGCTCACACTGTCTCTCTCTCTCTCTCTCTCCTAGAAATAAATAAAACATTAAAAAATAAATAAATAAATAAATAAATAAAGTGTCAAAACTACTCTTATTCAGACTTTACAGAGAGGGCAAGAGACAGATTATGCCCATTGGCTGGATTTAGCCTGTGGGTCATAGGCCATGGTTTCCTGACTCTTGATCAAGGAGGCTTGCTATGCAGGTGATTGCACCTGGAGACCCCTGAATCAGAGTCTCTGGAAGGGGAACCCAGGAATCTACATTTTCTCCAAGGATTTCAATTACTTAGCCATTAATACATTTGAGAATTAGGGGATTGAAGTAGGGAAAATAAGTTGAGTAAGAGTCCTAGGAAAGAAAATAACATAAAATTCTACTAAGCAGTAAGTCCTTTTTTGGTAAAATGTTAAAAAAAACAGCTTTATTTCTGTAAAAATTACTACACTATTTTACCTTCAGTATCCATATCCAATGAGGAACAGTACTTTGTCTACTTTTCTTAGATGCTAGGGGTGGAATTTGTCTATTCTGGTCTAGAACAGAAGTGGCTTAAAAAAAGAAAACCCTTAAATTTAAGTGAACAGAAGTCCTATGTTTTGGTCTGCATCCATATTCAGACTCTATGGTAGGCACCAGTGCTGCGTACAAAGTTAAACTCTTTGTTTATTAGAAACCTGACTTGGAATTAGGTCACTGAGAAGGAAAAGGAAGGAACAGACTTTAATAGGACTTTCTTCAAAAGACGGTCACATTCTGTTTTAGTCGATTGGAATAGTAGCATCAGTGAAATGGGAAGCACATCTGTGACTATTCTCACTTTCATCACAGACTTGAAAACATTGTTTCTTCTATAAATTTTGGTGTTAAATTCAGTTATCATTGACTACCTGCTGGGAACAAAGTAAAACATAGAACGAAAAATAACAAAAAGTAACAACCATAATCTGTTTTCAGTCATTCAATTGTGTTCTGTTACATCGGTTTACTGTTATATTCAAGCCTGGACTATGTTTTCTCATGATCTGACTTCACACATGTCTCATCCAAAGCTTTCTGATTAATATCATATATCATTTTATTATCCAGTTTTATGCTTTTATTAGTAGTATTCATATGCTTTATTACTTATTTATAATAGGTTATTATACACACTAATTATGCTCCAGGCACGGCACTGAGCAATGCCTGTACATGACCTGCTTTAATCCTCTGCCCCTGTTTACTGCCATGCTCATTTTGTGGATGAAGAAGCCAAAGCTGAGAGAGGAGTAGGCAGTCAACCTACACCACACACCTGGAAAGCAGTAGAGCTGAGAGGGCCATTGGGGGGCCGCAAATAGGACTGTAGGAGAAGAAAAGGAGCGAAACAAAGGATCTGGGAAAATGCAAACGAGGAAAAAGGATAAACAAGGTAGGGAAGGAGTGGTAGAGAAGAAAAGTTAACCTGGGTTTCTGTCACTTGGTACCATTTCTCAAGACAGCGATAAGCAATGGAGAACAGCACTTTTCACCAGTATCTTCCCTGTCAAGGGGGTTTAACTTCTCTGTGAGAAGTAAGTGTTATGGTGCTGCCTAGTATCAGGTACATCTTGCCATTTTCCCTAACGTTGTATATTTTCAAGAAAAAGACTGCCCAAACCAAAAAGGAAATCATGCTTGCTCAGATCACATTTACTAAGCTTCTATCCATTTAAGAAATTCCTAGAAAATTGCCCACTGAAGGTTGGATAGATAATAACCAATCCAGGGAAAAGTTTATACTTGTTTGTGAAAGACCTAGATTGAACATTCTTTATTCCACGGAAAGTTTTCTCAAAAAACAAGTCACTTCGTAATAGATTCCAAAATATGAGGTCATGACATGCTAACAGGCCAGAATACAATGTGGGAAGCTGGTTAAAATATGGAGAGTCACGTACATATGCATGGCTTTGCACGCACATGCACACATACACAAACACACCCAACTTTCTCTCCAGCAATTGTTTTAAGTGTTTATTGTTCTGTTACCATATAAACACATAGAAGCATATTTCTATAGTTATGTCAATTGTTTAAAAGCTATTATTTTATATTCAATGCCAGCTTTTTTAAAACCATAAGGTACTTATTATAAGATATGAATTATCTTAAAAAATTTAAATTCTACACCTCTGAAATTTGTTTACTTCAATTAAGAAGGGCTTTCATATGATAAAGTGGTGATGACCATGAACTACAATGATCAAGTTAAGGCATTCTGGCATGGAATAACCTCAAAAGCAAAGGTATATATGGACACATCAGACATCCTTAAAAGCCACACACATTGAACTTTTTCCTCAGACTCTTTCTGCGTCCATTTGCAAAACATAATGTAATATCATGACTGTTTTCTTTCATGTGCTTCTGATGGTTCCTGGGTACCCAAGCTTGGTCTGATCAAAATGCTATGTAACAACCAAGGATCAGAGAGTGATCTCAATCATGATGTGACCATGCTATCAATAGATGGAAATAGAATTAATGACCATGGTTTTACTTTGTGGGGAAAGGGGGGTTACTAAGTAAAAATGAAAATTAGAAAATTGAAAAATAATTTCACAGTAGCAATTCTTTGATTTCTACAACAATTTTTATTATTTCTCTTATTTTTCCTAGAACTGCAAATTGTTTAAATTATTTAAAGCCTTTGTAGACAATAGCTAAAACATGGAAAGAGCCTAAGTGTCCATCAACAGATGAATGGATCAAGAAGATGTGGTTTATCTATACCATGGAATACTACATGGCAATGAGAAACAATGAAATCTGGCCATGTGTAGCAACATGGATGGACCTTGAGGGTGTTATGCTGAGCGAAATAAGTCAGGCAGAGAAAGACAAATATCATATGTTTGCACGTATAGGAGGATTAGGAGGAACTTGACGGAGGAACAAGGGGGAGAAGAAGGGCGGAAATGGTGGGGGAAAGGGAGAGAGGCAAACCATGAGAAACTCTTGAATGCTGACAAAAACTGAGGACTGATGGATGTGGGGGGGAGGGGGGGATGGGCATGGAGGAGGGCACTTTGGGGATGAGCACTGAGTGTTATGTAGAAACTAATTTGACAATAAACTATTTGTAAAAAAATAAATAAATAAATAAAAATAAAAATAAAAATAAATAAATAAAAAAATAAAGCCTTTGTAGACAAATAAAAATCAATTGATGATTATAACTCTTAAGGATTTTAGAACATGAAGACTTGTATTTCTGATCATGTGTTTCTGATAGTGTAAAGACTATAAATCCTGAAACTTTTATCCCTATAGAATCTTCAAAATGTTAAAATATCTTTTTTAAATGGATAGCCCAGCTCACAAGAAATTAAAGAGAATCTTCAGAAGGCAAAAGGAAGAGGCAATGCCTCTTTTTAAAAAATGTACAAATGTACATTTAAAATGTACATTTAAAAAAATGTACAAAGCCAGAAGCTTGCCCTAGGGACTCGTGCCGATTCCCAGTGGAGCTGCAAGTCTTATTGGAGCTCACAAGCAACAAGAGACAGGGACTTAAAAGTGGGGAGTCCAATTAGAGACCTTCGACATAAAACCAGAGTCCACACAGGGCTGCTATCTTGGGAAAAGGAGAAAACTAGAGGGAAAATTGTCCTACAGTGAGATTGACAGGGAAGATTGACAATGCTTGACACTCCCAGGTAAGTGCTGGAGTTGGGGAATGTATGAAATAAAAAGCTCTAGCCAGAAGCCAGCCTTCGTGTAGGACCTGGGTTAAAATTAAACTTCAGGGTACCAAAAAACTTTCACAACCTTTAGCTGATGAATTAGTTTATATTCCTCTAGGTATCTAACAAAAGAAAAGTAAATGTTCTCTCTCAAAAGAAGCAAGCATCTTCAACTCAGATGCCACTGGTTTCTTACAGAAAATTTTCCAGTAAAAACATGCACAAAATGACACAAGATACCAAGGTTAAGAGTAAGCAGAAACACTAAAGAGAAGAATAAGGTTTTCAGACTTAAAATGTTGGAATTATTCCTTAAATGTAAGGTTAGTATGCTTGGTATGCTAGTGGAAATAGTGGAGGGGACTAAAACATGACTAAGGAATAACAGCTTATCATAAATGGCTATACATTGCTTAAAAAAAAAAATCCCATACGGATCTCATATAAATGAAAAATATAATAGCTAAAATGTAAAAGAACTTACTGGAAGAGACAAACTGTAGATTGCAAACTAGTCAAGATATGTAATACATTGAAGGACAATTCTGAAATAGGTATTCAGAATCCATCAAGAAGAAAAAGAAAACTTTGAAAGAAATTATAAGCACAGAGTAAAAAACTCTAACATTGATTGTAATCAAAATGACTAAAGGAGAGTATACAGAGAATTATGGGAAGATTTACAAATGTAATGGCAGAGAATTTTCCAAAATTAATAAAAGACACATCCTTTCCAATTTAAAAGTACAATGCCTTAAACAATATAAATAAAAGAAATGGACACAATCATTACTTTATGGTGAAATTGCAGAATCAAAGACAAATAGATGTTAAAACCATCAGGAGAGTAAAGACAAATTAGCTACAAAGTAATGATAGCCAAATTCTCAAAATTAAAAAAAAATGGAAGCCAGAAGAAAATAAAATTACATGTTTTTTACAGATAATTGCATACCTAACAAATGAGAATGAAAAGGACACTTTTCAGACTATCCAAAAGGAGAGTTTACCACCAAAATATCTCTACTAAAGTATATTTTAAAATTTATCCTGCAAGAAGAAAAATGATTCAAATGAAAGTTCAGAAATCCAAGAAGAAGTAAATGAGGAATGAAAAAAACTAAACATGTAGATCATTCTAAATAAGCATTGACTGTATAAGATAACAATAACAGTGTCTAATTAGATGGTTACATTTGGAATTAAAATACTGTTCAACAATTAGCATGCCAGTTGGCATTGGAGGGTTGGGTATCATGAGGAGTTAAAGATATAAGGTCTTATTTATTCAGGAGAAGAGTGAAAAGATCAAGTATAGACTTAAGTAAGCAAGCTAAATTTTCAAATCAATCACTAAAATAAAAAAATAATTAAAAAAGAATTTCTAAAAATTCTGAACTAACAGAGCAGCAGAGGGAACATGATAGCATAATAAAGAAAAATTCTGATTGGAAAAGAAGGGATGCAAAGAGGAAAAAAGTAACCCAGAAGGAATGTGGCAAAAAGAAAAAAAAAGAGAAAGCATGGTATAATGGAAATAAATTCTAATATATTGATGGCCATAATAATCCTGAATGGATAAAATTCATCATGTAAAAGATAACACTAATCATATTATATTTAAAAAATGCAGTCAGATACTTTTAGGAAGAAACAAAAGAAACATCAAAAAAAAAAAATAGAAAAAAATAACCAGTAGAATACTAACTCTAAAGTTAACTGCCCTAAATGATAATTATCAAAGATTTTTAGGCAGAATGCATTATTACAGATAAGAGAGGCCTCAGTAATGATAAGAGATTCATTCACCCATAACATACAACAATTATAAAGGTTTCATCTAATAATACAGGTTTCAGAGAAGGTTCATGAACCATATTTTGTTAATATAACACTAAAAAATATATGTTATGATTAATAATTGTGTTCAAAGACCCAAAAAAGTTAAGACAAATTGCCAACCGGAAGGAGATATTCATGCATTGTATAACCAACAAAATATCAAGTCCTAAACCATATTAAAAATTCACAAAAAATATGAAAAAGAAACAATCAAAATGGGAACATGGCTAAAAGTAATGGAAGTCTATTTCCCTGAAGAGGAAATGCAGAAAAACCATAAGCATTTTAACACATATTCAGCCTCATTAGTAATAAGAGAAATGCAAATTAAAGACATGACACACAATTTTTCACTCTCTGACAAAAATTTTAGTCTGACAATGACGTATTGAGAAGGTTTAGAGCAGCAGATTTTTCATAAACTGCTAGTGGAAGTGCCAACACTTTAGAAAACAAACCAGCATTTGCCGAATTCTGGAGATATAGCCTGTAATCCAGCAATTCTTAGATATATACCCCAGGAATATACCAGGAGACATGTATACTTTCAAAGCTGATGGATAACATTGTGGTAGAAAAGCAATCACAAAGACAGATCTGGCAAAATTACTCGATGCAGACTTATAAAGAATTGTTCAAAGACCCTTAAAATGGATAGAGTGGGGAAAAGGTGATCCTTCAGTTTTTAAATTTCCCTTCACTCAAGAAAAAAAGTTTTTTCCCTTTCACTCACTCAGAGTTTATGTTGATGATTCCATGCCCTCAGAAAGGCCATGTTCTATAGAAAAACAGACATTTTAACATATAATTACAAAATTACATAAATGTACCGAAGCAAAAGATCATGATGATTTGAAGAATAAAAGAGAGGGGCATGATTTAGACTGGGGAGTTCTTTGAGGAAGGACTCAGGAAATGACAACAAAGCTGTAACTTGAAAGACAAGCAGAGTGTAGCTGAGCTAAAAGTGAAAAGAGGAAGCCGTGGAGATAGAAAGAGACACGTGCAAATATTTCGGAATAGGAGAAATTCTGACACATATAGAAACCAAGTGCTAGAGTAAAGTGGGAGTGCCTTTCCTGACTTCGTAGGTAAGACATGAGATTAGAGAGAAAGTGGGGATGTTGATCCTAAAGAATCGTGTAGGCTAGATAAGAATTTTGAATTTTATTGTAAAGGGACTGAGAATTAAATGCTTTTCAGCAGTGGAATAATGTGACCTTATAAGACAGATTTGGAGCTGGGGAGAAAGCGGGACTGCAGCATGGTGCATATGAAGTTTGACAGACTGTCAGGCAGCGATGTCAAGGAGGCACCTGGGGCTACGTATCTGAACTTAGAATACAAGGTCTAAGCTGGAGCTGTAGGTTTGGAAATTCTCAGCACATGTGAGACTTGTGAAAGCACATGGTCTCTCAGAGAAAGAAAAGTGAGCTTACGATTGAGCCGTAGTAAGTCACTCACTGTTAGAGAAGGTTCAGAAAAGACAGAACTACCAGAAGAGTCTGAAGTATGCCAAAGAAACTGCAGAAAGACAGGGACGGGGGGTGTGTGCGCATATATTAACAGCTAACAGAACACACACATTCGTAAGTAAGTTTGTCTCTCAGTCTTTTTGGTCCATTTGCCAACTTTCTAAATTTCAATCAATAAGTTGGAGCACAGATGAAGGTATTAGGATATTTTCCCCTTCGTTTTGTCCAAAATATGTCTTTCATTTGATACAGAGCAGTGAAAATTCTCTGTTAAGTGAAAAAAAAGAAAAAGTCTATACAATGGAGGAGATATCTGGGGAAAATTCACTCTCATTTGTAGCAATGACTGCTTCTTTCCTCCCAGAACCATTTTCTTCCTCTTCCTTAATAATGGAACCTCCAAAAGTTTAGTTGAATACATGAACCAAGAAGATTACGTTTCCAAG
Organism: Hyaena hyaena; assembly: GCF_003009895.1. Taxonomy (NCBI): domain Eukaryota; kingdom Metazoa; phylum Chordata; class Mammalia; order Carnivora; family Hyaenidae; genus Hyaena; species Hyaena hyaena. The sequence goes on along the minus strand of NW_024080901.1, from coordinate 1,871,637 downwards.
CTTCCCTTGAATCTAAATTGACCTATCCTCCTTTGTATATAAATATAGCCATCTGGCCAATATTTGATCAAGGGAGTAGAGGAAATGTGTGAAATATCCAAAATATTTCTTTTGTTGGATGGGATTGGTGCTTTATTTTACATTTCCTCTGGCAAGAGGGCACAATGGTAGAAAGAGGAGCCATCTTGTGTCATAAGATGGAAATCTAATTTTCAATGAGATAACAACAAGATAGGAGAAATAATTTTTAACACCAGTACATCATCAACAAACAGATCTTAACTAAGGGTCTCTACCTAAACAGATCTTAACTAAGGATAAAGAAATTCCTGTATACTTTAAGACATGGTAATTTTGTTTCTCTTTGTAACACACCCTAATCTCTAGTCATTGCTCTTGTAGTTCTAGCCAATGAAATGTTCTTCCCTATCTTCATTACCTTAAAAAATTGCTACATACCTCAAATGCTCCCCCTCCCCCTCAAAGATCCATCTCGAAAAGCTTCTGATAAGCTCATCCAGTTTCCAGCACTATTAAAATGACTTCTAATTTGTTTAGGTTCCCATATAGCTGTATAAAGCTTTACCATTAACCAGTTTATTGTTGTTAGTAGCCCATTATACCCTTTAAAAATATCCCTCAAAGGTTAGGGAGCTTTGTGGAATTTATCACCACATCCTCAATACCTAGTATGTGGATTAAATTAATGTACTGAATGAACAAATGAATACTTCTGACCTTCCCCATTCAAACTCTCCTCCCTCAAACACATTCCCACTTCCTCTTTCTGGAAAGAGAAATTGTTAATCCAATTGCTCAGAACATGAAACACTTGGGACACATTTGGTAGTTTATTGTACCCAACATTCTCTTTTTCAACTTTTCTTTCACTACCAAATGTATCAATCCCTTGTCTCATTTCTGTTTCTGCCTGGACAGGGCTTCTTTTTGTTGGGTTAAGACTGTCCTTTTTGATTTCTGATCCAGTTTTTAGACCATAAGGCTGTTTCAGTAAATAGACTTGTATCTTCTGCACAATCATAGTAATATTTCTCCTTCCATAGGCATATGTGAGCGTGTGGGTTCCAATTCTCAGGTTCAAGATATTCAAGAAGAAGCCTCAATCTGGCATAACATCTCAGCTATCCACAAAAAAAATTCAGTCTTTGCTATAGCTTTGCTTTATCATATTAAGCACTTTCCAAGGGAGAGATAAAAGTGTTATGTTGTTCATACAGGACTTTTATTCTCTGCCACCTTCTAAAAATGATGGGATATTCATGATGGTAGCATTTGGGTACTCAAACTTTATCCCAAACCTTAACTGATGCTTCCTTATGTTCCTCTCCAAACCCAAAATAGTACTTTAATATTTTGTGTAGTATGTGCCCGTTCTTACAAAAATGTTTTCTTATTTGTAAGAATTTATTTAATAATTCATAGGTATATGAAAGCTGAAACAGTTGGTTTTAGAGTACAGCTAGGTAATAGGTATGAGGACTGACCTTGCGGTTTAATCTGGGTAATGAAGGTAAAGGACAGCAATGAGGTAAAGAACAGTGAATGCTGAAAGAATGGATGGATTATAGGTCCCAGTAGGGCTGCTGGTTTGTTGGAATTGGCGTTCTGGAGGGAATCAATTCAAAAGATTAAAAGTATTGGTTAGTGGGGCGCCTGGGTGGCTTAGTCGGTTAAGCGTCCGACTTTCGCTTAGGTCATGATCTCACGGTTCGTGGGTTCGAGCCCCGCGTCGGGCTCTGTGCTGACTGCCAGCTCGGAGCCTGGAACCTGTTTCAGTCTGTGATTCCCTCTCTCTCTGACCCTCCCCTGCTCACGCTGTCTCTCTCTCTCTCTCTCTTTCTCCTAGAAATAAATAAAAAAACATTTAAAAATTTTTTAAAAAATAAATAAAAAATAAAAGTATTGGTTAGTAATTGAAATGCAGGGTTAAAATATACAGGGGTTCAGTTATCAATTATGTCAAGGTCTACAGAATTACCATGGGAATGAGTAACTAAGGAAGTGTAGAAAGCAAGAATGTTGGGTGTGCCTGGGTGGCTCAGTCGGTTAAGCATCAGACTCTTGATTTTGGCTCAGGCCATGATCTCACAGTTCATGGGTTTGAGCCCTGAGTTGGGCTCTGAGCTGACATTCTGGACCTTGCTTGGAATTTTCTTTCTCTCCTTCTCTTTCTCTCTGCCCCTCCCCTGATCATGCTCTCTCTCTCTCTCTCTCTCAGTAAATAAATTAAAACAAAACAAAACAGAAAAGCAAAACAAAACAGGAGTATTGGAAGAGAGGAAAGGTTCTAGAATCATCTACTTACATGATAAGAACAAGAGTAGTATCAGAAAGAAAGAGTAAGGAACTAAGATCATGAAGAAATGAGAGGCAATTACCTGAGAGTGAACGACAGTAGCAAGGTATTAATCTGATGACAAGATTCAAATACAGGGGGTTTTAGGGAAGGTGAGGGATAACAGGATGGACAATGATACTCAGCCAATATTGAAGACTAGTAATACAAGAGCTATAAGAGGAAAACCGAGACAAACAAACAATAACAAGCAGTAATTTGAGAGATATAGAGATGACAAGGTCCTCTGGAGAGAACCAAGGCAAGAAGATGGGTAGTAAATTCAGAGAAAAGATTGAGCCAATTAAGGATTCTTGCTTCAGATGGATCAAGAAATCCAAAGGACACAAAGAATGACAATAGGGAAAAGAGCAGAATCAAGTCTGACTTAGTGGACTCAAGGTAGAGAGTGGAGGTCAGGCTCTGAGTGTTGAGAGGTAGGGAGGAGTGGGTTTCTGTGCTCCTCTCCTTACCCCCGCCTTCTAAATGTCTCAGTCCCAGTGTACAGTTCATCCTTTTTACTTCTGATGGGAGACAAGTGAACTGACCGGAAGTGTATGCTCGATTATGACCACTACTGACAGTGGTGTAACTTCTGGAGAAGTTGCAGTCCAGCCCCCTTCTCCCATAATGATACAGCATCCATAGACAACAGGATCGCTCTTTATCCTTTGGTAGTAATGTGATCCTGGGAAAGCTATTTAACTTCTGAGCCCCTGTTTCACTTTAAAATGTCAGTAATAAATGTGGTAACTAAATTAAGTAAGATAAAAATTGCTTGTTTTAGAGCATGGCCCTTAGTGGATGCTCGGTATATGTTACCCGTTAATGTTTATTTCCCCAAAGCTTAAGTTAACCATTTAGGAAGGAAGATAAAAGCCTAGTGTTTTGTTCTGTGGTTAGAATTAATCCCTCTCCCATTCAGAAAATCACCCTCTGACTTCCAGAAGTTAGGTAACCTTTACCAAACAAGTCTTGAAGGTAAATCATCTCTTTTTAGTACCACTTCAGCATCTAAGATGGAGAAACTGACTGATAACATAGAGAAGGTATGCAAACTTGAAACTAGTTGGTATTCATTGCTATGTGAATGGCATTCCTGAATATATTATGTGTTGTATCTAAACACAATTACTCTAACAAATGATACTGTACAGACTTACTGACCTGTGGCATTCACAGCAAAGCTAAAGACTATAATTCAGAAGTTGTAATTAAAACAAAATAAAACAGGGGTGCCTGGGTGGCTCAGTCTGTTAAGGGTCCAACTCTTGATTTTGGCACATGTCATAATCTCACGGTTCTTGGGATTGAGCCCCACATGGAATTCCGCACTGACAGCAAGCCTGCTTGGGATTCTTTCTCTCCCTCTCTCTCTCTTCCCTTCCCTGTCTCATGCTCTCTCTCTCTCTCTCTCTTTCTCTCTCAAAAATAAGATAAATAAACTTAAAACAAAATAAAACAATTGCAGTTTATTCTTATTGAAATAAAATTTGGTAAAAAATGGAAAAATTAATACAGACCACATTCACATAATGCTTTTCCCTGAGAGCATATTAAATAGGAAAATCAAGAGGGAAATATTCAAGCCTTTGAAGGTATTTGCTTTTTCTAATAGCATTTCATGTTACTCAGTCTAGCCCATATATCTAAAGGAAAAAGAAATACTGATTTCAGGGGATCCTGTACTAGAGAAAGTTACTTTTTAAGAAAAATCATGTAAATACAGACATAGAAAAAGTATGTGTTCTAATAAAATTTTACTTAAGGACACTGAAATTTGAATTTCATGTAATTTTTATGTGTTAAGAATCATTACTGTTTTAACCACTTAAACATATAAAAACATTCTTAATTTATGGGTTGTTCAAAACCAGATATTGGCAGATATGACTCATGGATTTGGCATGTGGGCCATGGCTTGGGCAGCAGATTGCAGACCCCTATTCTAGATAAAGATATATAATCAGGTATGAAAAACACTACAAAATTAAAGTACTTCTAAATGTGACCAGCAATTAAGGAATGAAATAAACTAGATATCCATGCATTTTTTAAAAAGGTAAATACAGTGGTACCTGGGTGGCTCAGTCTGTTAGGCTTCCATCTCATGCACCCATGCGTTTGCTCTCTCTCTCTCACACATTCTCAAATAAATAAAGGTAAATATAAAATGCAAAAAAGTAATAATAAAAAGCAAATACCTTGGAGAAACAATTTGTAACAGACATAACAGGAGAATGGTTAACATCCCACAAATGCATAAATTAGATATAAAGAATACAAGCTTAAAAATATATGTATATGTACATGCACACACACACGCACATATAACACAGGCAAAGACAAATACAAATAGGCATAAAGAGTTTATAAAATAAAATAGATATCAATAATAAAAACCCCAAAGGAGGTGAGGGGATGGGAGAGTTCTTAACTGGCCAGGCGGCTGCACGGTCTCTGGTGGTGACGATGGCTAGATAACGTTCTCATCTTAAGAACTTATTTTATATGGTCTTTAAAATTCAGCAAATAAACCTGTTTTTAAATAGGCAATTCAGTCTGCTTTCCAGACTTTAAACATCTACCAAACAGAACTTACAGCATGGTTTGAGCTTTAGAAGTCTATTCTGTTATTAAACTGAATTATTTTGTTATTGGGTGATACTAAATTTGCATATGATTAAATTTTGAGACAAGAAATAATTTACAGCCAAGCACCAGAAGTTTTAATAAATGGATTCAAGAAATGTATCTTGGAGCAATAAATTATTCTATGATGATATAAATAAAGAACATACTTTTGTCCCATCCCTCTGATTAAATATGTGGAATGTATTTCCAAACGTTATAGGAAAATAGTCATCTTTGGTTTTTTACTTCCAGACAGTGAAATGACAGCCAATTCTATTGAAAAGGGAAAAGCATATTCTAAATGTAATGTGTTTCCAGTCCATGGCATCCGGAAAAATATTTTTCACTTGTACTATTTTAATGTTTTTAGCCTTTACTACCTCATAGTTAAGAATTTGATAAATCATATGTTTTAGCTATTGAAATAAATACTTGAAACAATAATTGAAATATTTTAGGGAATTATATATTACTTTTATCCTACTCTTTTACTTCCTAAAATCCTTGACTCAATTTTAAGTAAAATTTTAACTTTTCTTGACTATCTGTACTAATGGGTTATTTTTGCTTATTTTGGAATTGTCACATTTAAACACAGTTTGTTATAGGTTTTCTATTCTAACATTCTTACGTGATCATTATAGAAAAATATAAAATACAGAGAAGTAAAGAAGACGGTGAAAATACTCTTGTGCTCAGTACCAATACAACTGTTGCCAATACTGGGGCATAATTTCATTCTCAGTTATTTCTTTTTAACATGTTTTCTGGGGCGCCTGGATGGCTCAGCCGGTTAATCGTTTGACTCTTGACCTCAGCTCAGGTCATGAGCTCATGGTTCAAAAGATCAAACCCCACATGGGGCTCTGTGCTGATGGTATGGAGCTTGCTTGGGATTCTCATTGTCTCTCTCTCTCTTTCTCTCTCTCTCTCTCAATTAAAAAATGAATAAAAACATTAAAAAATTTTTAAACTGCATTTTGCAAAATCAGGAAAAATTGTGTCAAAATTTAAGCTTCTCTATTTGTAATATCAATTACAGTTGGTACTTTCCATGCCTGTTAGAATAAACTGATTCATTTTGCATGTGTGTTTTAGTTTTCCTTTGTAGATTCTCCTGTCAAATAAAAAGTGAAATGTAGAAACTTCTAAAATAGTAAATTAAACATCAGCTCCCCAGTTGAAGCATTAACTATAATTAATATATGAATATATATGAGTTTCATAGTTTAACATTTAAACTTACTACTATTAGCAACATTAAAAATATGTATCTTAAAGTCTTTCGTCTTATGGTAAATTAGTAAATTAACATAATTGTGTACACTCCAGGTCAGATGTAATGTCCCACATTAATATGTGTATAGTAATAATTCAAGTATACAGGGTTTTTGGCTCAGAATAGTATTTGCATTTTGATCATATTAAAATAAGATCCATATAGATTGTTTTATTTTGTATTGTATTCATATTTTATTAATTTGATATTTGCTTATTGTATAAAAATAAATTGCTTTACAACGATCACAACTAATTTAAGCTTTCTCTCATTTCTAATTTATCCTAATCTCCATTTGCCCTCCAGAAACAATGACTTTTAAGTCTTACAGCTTTTTCTTCTGTAATTGATTCTGATTATAGAATACAATGATATATATAAAATACATATATTAATATGTAACATATATGTGAAAATAAGGATGATGTATGCATGGTTTTATACATATTTAATTTTTACTTTTTTGAACTTTTGTCAGAGTAATATTTGCTAATAGTATGAAAATAAAATAGGTCACTCCTGAGCCACGTGGTATATCATTATTATAAGTCATCCTTTGTGCAACTTACATTAACTTTCCTGGAATCTTGCTTAATTATTTTCTTACACAGTGTTTCACTTTTTCTTTTTTAGATTGCTCTCTAATTCTTGTGACCAAAGCTGTCATTTTGCAATATTAGATTTCTTCTTCCTAATGTTCATGTCTTCTTTCTTGGTTCAGCCCTCATTTTGCAAGCTTCAGACATAGGAGATAGCAGTTGAGGTCCTTGGTTTTGGAAATGTCTTAACTCTACCTTCACAGTTGCCTTTTAAATTGGAAGGACACAGGGGTGCCTGGGTGGCTCAGTCGCTTAAGCATCTGACTTTGGCTCAGGTCATGATCTCATGGTTCCTGGGTTCTAGCCCAGCATTGGGCTCTGTGCTGACAGCCAGCCTGGAGCCTGTTTCAGATTCTGTGTCTTCCTCTCTCTCTGACCCTCCCCTGCTCATGCTCTCTCTCTCTCTCTCTCAGAAATAAATAAAAACATTAAAATTTATTTAAAAATAAATAAAAACATAAAATTTTAAAAAATTCCTTTTTAAAAAAAGGAAATGGCAGATAGAACTAAATTTCCTTAAAATAAATAAATAAATTGGAAGGACATAGAATTCTGGGTTTCAAGGCACTTTCTCTTAGAATTTTGAAGGCATTACTATCATCTGCTAGCATTTTGTAACTCCAAAGTGTTGAGAGGGAATCAGCAACATCTGTAGCATCTGAAAACTTGTTAGAGAAGAAGACCACTGGATCCACCTCAGACCTACTAAATCAGAAACTGCATTTTAACAAGATCTCCAGGTGATTTGTAAGCACAGTCGCGTTTGAGAAGCACTGGTCTATGCTGCAGTGTTACTATCCTTCTGTGTATTGTCTTATTTGTTGGGCTGGAGATGTAGTGACTCCTTTAATACTTGAGAATCGTGTGCTTTGTTTTTGGGAAACATTTTTGTATAGTTTCTCGATAACTCCTTCCCTGCCGTTTTGTCTCCTAATTAGAATGTCTCCTAAATAGATATGGAAGCTCTGGATTGATCCTCAAAGTCTTTAACTTTTCTTTCCATTTTCTTTCGTTTCATTTTTTTCTCTTTCTAGGAAATTTGCTACACCAGCATCTTCCAATGCCATTGGACTTTGCGAATCAGCTATCATAGCTAATCGTTTCAGTGAGCTCTTTCTTCTTCTGATTATTTTCGGACATTTCTGATTTGTCTCATCATCCAGAACTCAGTTATAAGGGATATCCACCTACATGGGATGCTGAGAAGTATTTTTTTCATTCCAGAAAGAAGTGTGATCTGCTAAAAAGCAATACTCTATCACTAAAGAGAGGAATAAAGTATAATGTTGCTGGCAACTAGATGTCTCTGCCACAAATTCCAAACAACTAATTTCAGATGAAATAATCATGTCATCTGTTTATCTGTTTGATTTACATCTATCTATGAGCTTTGCTGTCATAAAGTAGAATAAATGATGACTAGTAAGCACTGGAAAACATTATTTTAAATACAATAATTATTTGAAAACAAAACCATCTGAACCAAATATTATTTCAATTTTTAAATTCAGGATAAAGATTCCATTTAGAGTTAATCAACTCCATACTTTCTAAAGTATGTTAAGATCATTAATATAATCAAATTATGCTCAAAACAGATGGCAGTCAGAGGGCTGATTCTAGTATAGGCTACAGTAGGTGCACCAGTTACTTTTACTCCTTTGACCAAAGTCTGACTCCTTTCTTATTGAAAGGATTGTACCCTTTGCTCAGATCTTCGAAGGACACATGTGTAGAGCTGAAGGAGAAAAGATTCGTTGCCTGGTACATTTTATAGGCCAAACCAACCTCCCTCATCCATGTGGCGACAGATGGCATAGTCCTTTCAAACTTACTACTCATGAATTTATTCAGGTTACACTTCTATCCTTCCATTTTTGGTCAGCTCTTGACTGAAACAACAGAAGTCCTAGAATAATTTGTATTTACATACAAAAGTCTCACATGCGGCAGTGAAACAACCCTACAACCCTAAAAATTAAACTTTTCATTGAAGAGAAAGTATCAGTGGAAGATGCAAATATAACCACCATTTAAAACCTTTCATATTATTCTTGAATATAAATCTCTCATTGGATTAGCTAGATAATATTTTTTTAATGTTTACAGAGTTACTTCAACCATAATGAATTAGTACTGGTATATCTAGCTACAAAAATATTTAAGTTAGAAAACATTGTAGTAGATGGATAGCATCATAAAATAACTTGAAGTTTAAAGAAATTGGAAAGGAACTTGATTCATGTATATTCTCAATAACCTTACTTATATGTCATTGTTACACTGAAAACCTATATGTCCTTTCTCTCAAATTTCACATAAACTCCAAACATTTAGAGATTCTATTCATAAAGATTAGCTTCACTTCATTTATATTTATAGCATAATATAATAAACTTTGCTTATATTTATAATGTGTTTCTGTACAGCAGATGTTTATTATATATTCCACCTATTAGTGACTTTTGTTGCAGACAAAATGATGAACTACAGAAGTTTCATTAACATATAGACCTTTAGTCCTGTCCTTCTTTCTGAGATATATATATAATATATATTAAAAATTATATATATGTAAGTTTTATATATATACATATATATAAACAAAAACTAAAAAAACTGAGAGTAGTAAAATTTAGCTGGGTTTATCCATGTTACTGGAAGCTATTTGCTCCTGGCATAGCAATTAAAACTGATGTTTGCAATTGCCAGAAATAATGATGTTTGGGATTTATGATGAGGAAACAAGAGTTATGCCCATAGTTTATTTTTAAGGGTGAAAGATTTACAGCCGATTAGGCTTGAACTGATGTGGCCCCTTCATTCCAGAAATACGAGAGTGAAGGAATGTGAGTTTGAGGCCAAGAAATGCCATTGTGTCCAGGTGGAAGTGGAACAATAAAAAGGAAGCTACTAATGGGGTGATTTATTTTAAAAGGCTTTGTGTTAAATGTGCCAAACCCTCACCTCTTCCATAGCAAAACTAGAAAAGTTAAGTTAGATCTATATATTTATATTGTTATATTCTTGACTTTTATTTTCCCAACAGATATGAAATCTCCTTCTAGAAAATTCTCAACTCTTCAGTGAAGCCAATTTACATTAAAAATAATGTTCGGGGGTGGGGGGCGAAACAGTTCTTTGCTTTGTCTTCTCTCCTCCCTTGTTTTCCTGCCATTCTTCTCTCAACATTTTAATTTGCAGCATGATTTCTATCATAACATTTTGTATCCCAATAACCTGGTCTCTTTCTCTGGGGGGAAAAAAATTGAAACAGCTGTAATAGTTATTATTTAATTATTTTATTTTCCCCACATGTTTCCAAACTTTTGCTTTAAGCTTCTTTTGGGTTGAGGCAAATGGACTTCAGTTATGTTCCTGTTTCCTGAAAAATAATCAGGAACTATTTTCTTCATGTCTTACTTGCTGTCTGGGAGTTCTGAAGTGGTTACAGTTATGGCTACCATACTTTTGTAATCAAGGGACTGTGGGCACAGTACTGTGTTCACTCCTACTGACAGCTTTCTTAGAAAAAAAATTCTTTTTTATTTTTACCTTTTATATGTACACAAATGACACCAGAATAAAATCCCTTAGGCCAGGTATCCATTATTTATTTAGGAAATATTAATAGATTCACAGAGGTTAACTTATATAGACATAGCTAAATACATACTATTTTTGAATCAGTAGACAGAAATGTACTGAAAACTGGCACATTATGAAGAAGTTGATGTAAAATATTAAGAAATCCTGGGGCGCCTGGGTGGCTCAGTCACTTAGGCAACTGACTTCGGCTCAGGTCATGATCTTACCATTTGTGGATTTGAGCCCCATGTCAGGCTCTGTGCTGACGGTTCAGAGCCTGGAGCCTGCTTCCGATTCTGTGTCTCCCTCTCTCTCTGCCCTTCCCCCACTCACACTCTGTCTCTTTCTCTCTCAAAAATAAACACTAAACATTTTTAAAAAAGGAAAGAAATCCAAAACATTCCCATCAAATTAGTTTATATCATTATTAATAAAATCCCTCTTGCTGCCTATTATTTTGAATTTACCTTATTATTTGAAACTGAATTTTAAGTGATTGTATAAAGTTAACAATGTATCTATGTAACACACATACATATAGAAATATACTAATGTGCTTTTCTTTGGGGTATTTTATTGTTTGTGAGATTCTCTCATATTACATGCGTCCTCCCTGAACAGAGAAAGCTAAGCTCCAGAAGGAGAGAAGGGCAAGACAGAGATACAGAGAGAAGTGGTCAGATCCTGCACCTCCCCCACTGCCAGTGACTGAGAGAGCTTCAGGAATAAAGCAGACCTGCTCTTGGGAGACACTGGACTGTGGACTCCTCTGCAGGTCGACCTGGGCTCTAGGAGTCCTGCTGTTTTTGGGTAAGCTTCTCTTATATTGCATAGAAATCTAAAGTGTCTCCACCTAACTTTCTCTGCCTTCTCCATCACTTGGGGTCACTTTGCATTTTGGTCTTCTATCTCTCCCCGTCTTGTTGAGCTTTCTCCCTATTTCCTTTTATATAAGCTTTTCCCCTAAAAAATATCTTTGCACATTTAATCATGTCTCAATGTCATGTCTGCTTCTCAGAGGACCCAGACAAATACAGAAGCCTACATGTGATCATCCAGCAGCCAGTCCATACTTCGTGCCTTTTCTAGCAACTGGCTCCCAGAGAGCTTAAGATGAAATTGGCCCATATGGTGCTGAAGTGCTGGGATCTGCCCATGTGCATTTGTCAAGTCTCTTACAACTCTACATCACATAGAATAAATTTTAATGTGTGCAGTTAAAAAAATCAATCAGAATGTTGGGGACTTCAGGATGAATTATAAAGTGTAACAAATCTAACTGTATCATCAATGTAGGATACAGTATTCCCCACCTAAAAGGGATGGGGAATAAGGAGCTGCCATGTAACCTCGGATAAAAGCATTTTGATTGGAAACTATAAGGATGAAGACAAAAAGAAGCATGTATAAACACTACAGTCTAATTGGCAAATTTGTTTCTCACTGGGGTTTGTGATAACAACTCTGAACCTGCTTCATCCATATACTGGGTTGAACAAATACATGCAGGGTGGATGGCAGGAGCCAGATCTCTCACTGTTGGAGGGGGAAGTAACACATAAGCAAAATGGGGGTAGGGGAGGTTAGATTGAATCCTGAAGAACTGAATTGGTATGTCTGAAGCATGTGGGTGGCTCGGTTGGTTAAGTGTCTGACTTCGGTTCAGGTCATGATCTCACAGTTTGTGGGTTTGAGCCCTGTGTCGGGCTCTGTGCTGTTCTAACAGCTAGCTCAGAGCCTGGAGCCTGCTTCAAATTCTGTATCTCCTCTCTCTGACCCTCCCCTGCCCACACTTCTCTCTCTCTCTCTCTCTCTCTCAGAAATAAATAAAATCAAAAACAAAAACTGAATTGATGTGGATACATTAATAAAAATGCTGTTTTGGGGCACATGGGTAGCTCAGTTGGTCAAGCGTTGGACTCCTGCTTTCAGCTGAGGTCACGATCTCACGGTTTGTGAGATCAAGTCCCAAATCGTGCTGACAATGCAGAGCCTGCTTAGGATTCTCTTTCCCTCGCCCTCTGCCCCTCCCTGCCTTTCTCCAAGTAAATAAACTTTTAAAAATGCTGTTTAGGTTCATTTATATGCAGAAAGATAGTTAAAATAATTTCAGCTATGTGTACATGTGTGTTAATTTGCATGCATGTATTTCCTTGTTCTGTACATTGAGTGGTGTCTGGAGTGGTGATACTAAAGTAACAGTAAGCACACTTGCACTCAGACCTTGGTTTCAAATAGGGCTCCTTAGTGAAATGGCTGATTCTACAGCCTGGCAGGGAATACGTATGATAAGCTTGGATCATCTAGTAGTGACTGAAAGTAGGGAAGTGCTCATAAAGCAAAGTGATGGAGTCCTAAACAAACAATGCAGAAAAGAACCAGAAAGAGCTTCTGGTGGCAAAAGCTGGAATAAATTGAGTTCCCAAAGGACAAAATACATACCCATGGGTCCATGCTGGTATCAATAAATGTCTGAGTAAATACATAAATGAGGGATAAAGGGACAAATCTTCCACATGGAAGAATTTCAAATAATAAAGCAGATACTTACCCCTGCAGGAGGTAGAATGCAACCTCAAATGTGGGCTGGACTTAGTGATTCTCATCCAAAGAATAGTGTATGGGAAACTGAGGCCCTCCTCTGAATGCCCTTGGCAGAAGCAGGCTGCTTGTCTCAAGGTTATGGATTATGAGCATCCTTCCCCGCAGCCCCAACCAATGACAAGCTGATGCCGGGGATAGGCTGAAAGATAAGGTCTCACTCTCTTAACCTCAAAGGTGACAACACTGAAGGTTATGCCAGCTCACATCAGATTTGCTGGAAACTGTTTTGCAATTGCATCAAAGTCCAGCTTCTCACTCTGCTTAATCCCACTTCCTTCCTTCCTTTGTACTTGTTGTTCAGACAGGCCTCCCTGGGAAAACTACTGTATGCAAATCCCCATTGCAAAGTAAGCTTCTTGAAACCTAGTCTAAGACACTCTGGGTATGAAAGGGGGGAGGCAGGTAACATGTAGGAGGTAGGAGAAGGTGACGAAGAATAAGATGTAAGATGAAGGAGCAGATACAATGATGAAACAGGGTGACAAGTTGGAGAAGTAAAGAATGATAAGTAGACTTTACTAGTCTAGAGGGTAGAGTACAGGGAAACTGAGATGGGACATGGGCACATTTGAGAGAATGGAGATGGAAAATCTCTTGGAAGATCACAGATAGGAGCTGATCCTGAATGTGAAGAAAGCCTCTGCACTCACAGTACACAAGATTCCCTAAGACCCTTTGGATGCACTCCAAGTGAGGCTGTTGGCCTACTCACCATTGGCCACTGCTCTTCTACCTCTGAAATGACCTGTCCCTGTCATAGTTTAAAGGGTCCCTTTAGCCCAGTCCAAACTGTCTTGATAGCTTAAAAATCTTACTTCCAGTTTAGCAGGAATATAAACATTACAGCCAAGTTTCATCAAGTCTAATAATTCTTGCAGGACCTAAACTGACTCAGAAAATATTGAAGTCATTTATCTTAGGGGAGAAGAAAGGAAAAATTTAAGAAAATGATAGAAAGTTTATAGAAAATTTAATTACTCTGTTGCCTAAATTGAGTTCATAGCTACAAGATGTAACTGCATGTAATATAAAATGTGGACTAGATTTTGTTAGACTTGTGTTCCCATAAGGGAGTAGGCTCTTCTAAGACTCTTTACAGGCAATTCTGGGGATCCAGAGGGTAACAAGAGTCACTGGATTCCTACAAATTAGGAGAGAGGGGCCAGCACTCAAAGGGACCAGGAGAAATAGAAGCACAAAGATGGGCTAATAGTTGTAAATGCAGGAAACTCTAGTTCCTCAGGAAGAACCTTGTGACTGGAAACAATTCAAGTAAGATGAGAATTCGAGATTCTGAAAGGCTGATGTCATGTGCATTTCATTGTATTCTTACCTCAATTAAACTATAAATCAAACCATACTTTTCTCATGAATGGGTATTTTCATTCACAGTAAAGAAAAATCAAAAGAAAACTATGTATCTTGTTACAGACTCACACCAAACTCTATTTCTGTGTTGGGTATAATCTAATTATTGAAGATTATGGTTAGAGAAAGAAATGACTCTAAAAATATCATCCTACTGGAATAAATTTATTTCCTAATTGATTTCCACAGAAAATAATTTAACCTCTCAGTAAAATCAAGAATGCCCTAAATTCCCATATTGAAAACTGTCCCGGAGGTCATACAAGCAATCTATAAGGAAATGTGAAAGTCCTAGAATCTCCAAGTCACCAGAAAACAGACATGATCTTGCCTATTCCAAAGATTTTCACTTGAAATGCATTTTTCAACAAAATATTAAGCAACCCCTTGGTATGTGGGAGGAACAGGGGTAAGGTGGTAGTGGTGTGGGTAACTTTCCTAAAATGAGATAAAGGGATTTGAAGGGTCTATATTTTCCTTCTTCCGCCCCCGTTTCTATTAATCAAATTGTGCTTTTTTAAAATTCTTTTTTAATGGTTATTTATTTTTGAGAGGGGAAGTAGGGCAGAGAGAGAAGGAGACAGAAGATCCAAAACAGGTCCTGCACTGACAACAGGGAGCCCAATGCAGGGCATGAACTCATGAACCTTGAGATCATGACCTGAGCCAAAGTCGGATGCTTCATAGACTGTCACCCTAGATTGTGCCCCTAGATTGTGCTTTTAATAAAATAAGTTACGGAAATATTAACAGTTTCGAGTGATTACCTTTTTCTGTCTCTTGCACAGAGTCATTCCAAACCCAATACTTCTGTTTTAAGCATTTTGCATCTGTTGACATTTTAAATTCTTTTTTAATCGTTATTTATTTGTCAACATTAAGACTTTGGAAAGAAAAACCTTAACTGAAAAATTTTTAAAAATTGCATATATACATAGAAGTTAATTTTAGATATTACCATAGCCACTAGATTTTATTTATTCATTTTTCTCTAAAAAACTAAAACAATATTAATCAGAAGATGTATAAAATACTAACATAGGAAAAGAGAACTATGATTCTGTGCTGAAGTTTTCAGGATGTTTTAAATTTAACTGATCTGTTTTCATAAACAACCCTGTTAGTTTTCCTTTGCAAATATGTATGACTCATACAAAACTTCACTTATTTCTTTTCAAATATGCCAAATGTTTTTAGAATAATAAATGATTTGTGTAAGTGATAGCTATTTCCAAGCATGCAAAAACAATTTCTAGAATATGTACCATGTGGTAACCACCTATGATGGCATTTCCCTTTTTCTTGAATTTAATTCATTTTTCCCCCCTCTGCTTCATCCATTTTACATTTTATCATAGGCACAGTTCTTGTATGAGAAAAGTATGGTTATATAATTAAGGAAATATGAATCAACTCATCACATCCAATTTATTTGAATTTAAAATCAGGAACAGAAGATGGTAAAATGTGTCTGCATCTTATAATGCTCTGAATTATCTTGCCAACGTTTAATTAATTATTCTAAAATTGGATTTAATTTTACAACTGACATCATCATTCCCAAATTTTTTTTCACTATTCCCATTTAGAAGCATACTAGAAACACACCAGGTGTCTGAAATAAGTGTCTTAGACAATCTTACATCTAAAGATGGACAGAGAGGAAGACACAAGATTAAAATGCTATAAAATTAAAGAATATGACCCAGTGGATTTTTGCTTGCTTTCTAGAAAGAAGACCCATCTTCCATAGCTGTTGAGCAAGATACAATTTTCACTGGAGAAAATCTTTGTTGTTTCTGCCACCAGACATTATAGAATACTTTTTCTTGTTCAAAGTTTTCTTAGAAAAAAGATGGCTTATTGATTCTGAGAAGGATCCAGAGAACACATGTCATGACATAAAATGAAAGTGTAATTTTTCCAAATAAATCTATTTTTCTTTGTGTTCAAGAGAGCAATGACTAGATATCCCAAAGACATCTGTATTTAACAGAGTATAAGCCAGAGGAATAAATCTGTAATAGTGGAACTTCAGACATCACTCAATAAGACATGGAAGGCTTTCCTTGTAAAGGCAGTGATGAGGTGGAAAGAGTTCAGCTTTAAGATAGGGTTAATTTGGATCCTGGCTCTGTCACTTTCTAGTCCTGAACGAGAACACGTTTCCAGTCTTTTTCTGAACTTTGGCTTCCTTACTTGTAAAAAAGACATAAAAATAACTATCCTACATGATTATTTTGATTATCTGAAGAAACAATGAAGGTTTAGCATAAAATAAGCGTTCAATGCTGATCTCTACATGAACCTACTCAAAAAGCTAATCTTAACATCTTTAAAGTGTGGGGTACTCCATGCAGCCTTTCTCTGGCTAAGAGTAAATGTATGTAACTCAATGTAACCTATGCATTCTTGGCAAATGATATTTTAAGAGAATATAAAAAGGGTAAAAGAAAGATGTACATTTATTGAGTATCTGCCAAGTGTCAGACACTATTTCTATAAACATGTTAAATGATAATTAATCTAATCCTGAGAAGTATGCTATGATATAGGTATCATTTTAGTCCCAATTTTCTTAGTATTAGAATTTCAAATAATGTTCTTGACCTGACATGAGAAAATAGGAGGTGGAAACTAATTTTAAAGCCAGGGAGCCTAGCCACTGTCTCAAAAAGCACTATTTACTTTAGTAAGAAATGGAACTTAGAGTTTATATATTTTTTTAAAGTTTATTTATTTATTTTCAAAGAGAAATAGAGAGAGCCAGGAAGGGGCAGAGAGAGAGGGAGAGAGAATCCTAAGCAGGCTCTATGTTGTCAGTGCAGAGCCCAACGCGGGGCTCTAACTCACTATCTGGAAAATCATCACCTGCGCCAAATCCAGGAGCTAGTCGTTTAACCAACTGAGCCACCCAGGTGCCCCAAAATATTTTTTTAATTCTTTTATCCTTTGGGCATATCCAGTTAAAAGCATACAGTCCAACTACAGTATTTTAAAGTCACTCGGGACAGTATCTTACCATGTGTTTATACCACTGACATATTTAGGTTCATTTAAAAATTTTATTCTTAAGGATAGGTCTCTAATGTATTTAATTTTATAACTATGTAAAATATCCCGTGATCCTCCAAATCAAAAAAAGCTGTATTTTTTTAAAAACCTGCCTTCTGTCTTTCCCCCTTTAACCTATTCCATTTCACTCCTTACAAGTAACATTTTTGAAAAAATTATTTTAAAAAATATTTTTATTTAATTTTAAAATGTAAATTGTTACTTTAATATATATTTTAAATTTACAAAATATAAACTAATTAATAAGTAGATATTAGAGAGTGATTTGTTATGAGAGTTTATCTTCCCCACCACGCATTGACATTTAGGTAAATCATGCATCTGTCTAAAATTTACTAGGCTATACATAAACTGAAACACTGTGTTCATTCTTATAAATTGACCCAGGGGTACCTGGGAAGCTCAGTCAACTAAGCCTTTGACTTCGGCTCAGATCATGATCTCATGGCTGTGAGTTCAAGCCCTGTACCAGGCTCTGTGCTGACAGCTCAGAGCCTGGAGGCTGCTTGGGATTCTGTGTCTCCCTCTCTCTGCCCTAATCTCTCTCTCTCTCAAAAATAAATAAAGTTTACAAAAATTTTTTCAAATGACTCAAAATCCATAAAGCAAAATTTGAAGAGCTGATAGATGGTACTTTCTCAATTACTAAAGGATTTCCTTAAAGACTAAGGTCTCAAAAATCCAGAACAGTCTTAAAGACCGTTAACTACTTCCCTCTTAAATGACAATAAAATAACGAAGACATCATAGCTTGGATGCTTGGGTATTTGACAAAGTCAGTACAAAGGTATGATATTTAAAGTTTCCATTGTCTATTGTATTTTTAAAACAGCTGATATATATCTCTTTTTTAAAAATTAAAAATGGCAAACTACAGCCTTGTCTGCTCCCCTTTGGATGGATGTATTAATATCTATCCCACAGACCCTATTGGTAGACATGTTCAGTTTCTGATATTACAAATAGCTCTGCTTTCAATAACAGCTGGTTTGAGGCAGCTTTTTATTTATTTATTTTTTTTGAGTTGGATTCCTAGAAATAAGAATTTTACCTCTTGCTACCTCAAGAGGTAAATAAAAATGTAATTTTTCTAGATTGTTCCAAATTTCCCTTGAAGGTAGTTACAACATTTGTACTTTCATGGACAGTGTACAAGAGCACTGTTCACCCTTAGTTTCTTCCTCAAAGTATATTGTGAAACTGTATTTTTAATTTTTCCTATTGGTGAGAAATAGTATCTCAATGCAGTTTTCCTACTTTGATTAAGAGATGCACGTGTCTATTTTTATAAAACATCTATTTTTTTTTCTCTTTCCAATTTTCTGTATATTTTCTACTTGGTGGATTTTTTTCTTTATTTTTAAAAGCAAAAATATTTTTATGAACTTTTCATGAAGGAGTATTTTTATTTTTTGATACGTCTTTATTGCGTGCTTACTTTGCATCATGAACAATACAAAACTTTGGGGAAAATGCTTATTGTTTTAATTTTATTTGTTTTTTGAAGCTTTCCATTCAGGTCACCTTCAGTGGAAAATGGGAAGAAACTCAGAGTTAGTTATCAATCATTATCAAAGGTTTATATATCTGGATAAGAAATTCAATTTTATAAATTATTTTGGGATTCTTATAAAAGGTAGTATATTTGTCAAGATAGGCTAAGCCATACTCTAGTAACAAGCAAGCTCTATCTTTTTGGCTTTGAATTTTATTTTTCACTCCCATCACAGTATATATAGGTAGAACTGTCCCCCCTGGTAATTCTCGTAAGTGATAATTCAGGGACACAGTTTCCTTCTCTACTGAGACACTGTTGTATTAAATCTGCGGACCCTACATTCGCCACAGAAGGAAAAAAGAGAATATGTGAAGAAGATTTATAGCCAGGCTGAGAAGGGATATACATCACTTCTACCCACATCCTATTAGCCAGAAGTGACCCAAGGAAACTTGAAAAGATAGTCTTCCTGTATGTCCAGAAAGAGGACAATGAAGCGGATTTCCTAACCACATAATACTGTCTCTGCCAACAAGACTTTTTTGTGTGATTGTCACTACATTACTTCATTTGACTATCACTACTTGAAGGAAGAATAGAAAAGCATGCAGCATTTGAAAATTACTATTTAGTCATTGAAAATTTACTATTATCATAGCTTCCACATTTTACTATATTTTCTTTCTTTTGAGGGGATGAGCATCCAACCTTTCCTCTATTACTCAGCTATGACACAAAGCTTCTGGTTCCAAATGGCTGTGCCTTTTTTTTCCAATTGGTATGTAATGTCAGGCATTGTGAATTTGAGTTCTTGTTTTGATTATCTCCATAGGTTTAAGTATATTGCTAAAGCCACCTCTATTTTTAAATCATAATTTATGTAGTTGAGTCACTTGCTTCTTGTTTATTACTGTGTTCATAGAGTGTGTGACTGGCTACACAAAAGTAAGATCTACTGTTTAGAGGCAGTATTTATTTACTCTTTTACCAGAACAGACCTCTAAGCACAGCTCGTTAAAAACAAACAAACAAACAAACAGTTTGTAGGATTTTCTGCTTCAGGAAACCTCAAGGGATTACCTGGGAAATAGCAAGATGATCGCCTCCCCTCTTCCTTCTCTTCCTCATTTATTGGCTCTTAGGTGGGTATAAAACAAGCTTACTATTACATGATTCCAATTCTAACACCCTAATAAGTGATTTAATCCGTGGTGGATGCATTTCCAGTGAGGCAATCAGATTCTTTGGGAGATTCTAATATTTGGAGTTAAAAAAACTTGTCTCTGTTGTCACTTACACAAGGAAAAAGTAGATCCACGAACTGAGAGCACCATTTTGATGCAGCCATGTTTTACCTGCTTGCAAAAACAGCAGAGAACATTGGTTTCTTTAAAAAGAAGAAAGATGAAAACCGGAGAGCAACAGAACAAAATTCAAGTAGTCCCAAATGAATGAAAGGTGTCACTTTTGTTCGTGTGTGGCTGATTACAATTCTACAAATAAACCTCAGTGTTGAATATGACTTTCTTCATCTTAATCAGTGCAATTTCTGTGTTGGTCTCTCCTTTTTACTGATATAAGAAAGCACCACCTAGTCACTACTTAGTAAACTCAGCAGAGATTACTTGATCTAGGCAGTTTCAAAATGTAATCAATTTGGGATTTAAACTCAGTGAGTTGAGAAATCAGAATCAATCCTCTGAGACTTTTCTTCTTCCCACCCCGAGGTCCAGAGAAGCATGCAGTTCTTCACAGCATTGACGGCAAGGGGCGTTGGATCGTCTCCACACACCAAGCTGAATGCTTCCTCTCCAGACATTGTGAACATGTGCTTGTTAGTGCTGCTGGTGAGTGTCGAGTTCACTAGGATGCCCAGTGTCCAAACTCATAGAGCTCTTCAGGTAGAAACCTGAACTTTGAGGCCCTTCCAGTCCTTTGACTACCTTCTTCCTTGCCACCCTGGCACCTAACACCCGAAATGTTCTGCCCTGTCTGCTCCGTGATTGTGCACCATTCTGGACACAGGCCTTCTCTGCAAGGACAATGATCTCCTGGGCTGCCCCGGAAACAAGGCAAAGGCATCCTTGCTTTAGGTAGGATCCCCTCAAAGTTATCTTTCCTATTGTCATTCCCTCCCCGGAGGCAAGATTCAAGTTTCTTTAAACATTTAGAAGGTTCTATTTCACAATAGTGTTTGGCATTCCTGTCCTCCTCTTTCAACTTGGGAAAATATCTTTTGGTTTAGCTGAGAAAAGACATTCATTTCCTTTGTGTGTGTAGGGAAAACTAACCACATCTTTCCAAAAAGCTACTTAAGTAGGTCATTGAGGCAAAGAATACTGAGACTGTTTCCCCCAATGCCTTTTCTCTCTCCCAAAAGTAAAGCACAAACAGGCCCTGTGAGCTCAAGGGAAGGGCTTGGTCAATCAAGTCCAACCTATGAATCTAAGTGATAGGAACTGTGTTTACCCAGATGCTCCACGTATGCTTCAACTTCTAAACTGGGTAAAACTCTACAAAATTTTTAAGTTGGGAGATCTGGCACTTGAATTTTAAAATGATGTATAAGAATAAAAGATGGAAGGGCTGGTTGTGATTAAACAGAAAAATGAAAATTCGGATGGACTTTTGTGTGGGATGTGTCAGCCCATGGTAGGCTGACATGAGATGTCTCATTTAAGTTTCAGAACCATTGTGAGGTAGATGTTAGTAGCCTTACTTCTGAGGAGCAGAAACAGTTAAATGAGTTATTCAAACTATAATAAGACTTCGATTATCGGTTGAGTTATGTCCTGCAAAAGACATATTGAAGTTCTAACTCTACTTACCTGTAAATGTGACTTCATTTGGAAATAGGGTCTTTGCAGATATAATCAAATTTAGATGAGGCCATACTGGATTCACGTGGCCCTTATATTCCGGTGGCCCTGGTGTGCCCATAACAAGAAAAAGATTTGGAGACCCTCACACACATGCACAAAGGAAAGACAGCCATGTAAAAATGGAGTGATGCAGTTAAAGTCAGGGAATACCAAGGACCATGGGAAACTGCTAGAAGCTAGAAAGAGACAAAGAAGTATTCTTCTCTAGAGACTTCATGGGGAGCGTGGTCTTTTGGACACCTTTAGACTTCTAGAACTGTGAGACAATATATCTCTGGTTGCTTTAAGCAAGCCTGCACCCTCCCCGCCCCCCCTCCACCCCCCGGTTTGTGGTAATTTGTTATGGCAGACCTAGGAAAGGAACACAAAGCCCCATTCACTGAATGCCTACTAGGTTTCAGACATTCTCCTGGCCATCTATTACATGCTACTTAATTTAATCCTCATGCCATCAACTCTAATTTGCTGAGAAGACAACAGGGTTCAGAAAGGCTATGTAACTCACTAATGTCACACTGTTTTCAAGTGATAGGACCAGGATTCAAAAGGTCAGATACAAAAATTCGACTACACTATATGGGTTTTTCTAAGTTCACATAACAAGAACACGAATCAGAAATCAGATTTTCAGACTCCAGGTCCAGTGCCCATATCGCTAAACAGAATAAAAAAAAATCAAATGTCGCATTCATCAGTGCAATACTGAAGCTAACAAATGAAGATGTCTGAATGTTTTTGTAAGGTTCTATGTATAAAGTGTTAGACATTTATAAAGGAAGATTGAAATGCAAAATTACGAGTGAGAAAAATGTATCAAGTAAGGTCAAATTAACTAATTATCTTAAATTAAATAAATACATTTACTGCAGTTCTCTTGCATTAAATACTGCTTTTTATAAAATGTCCAAGACAAAGATATTTTGCCATATGGAGATTTTATGGTAACTCTATATGCTGTAATTAGGTGAGATTTTATGACCCTAGGAGAGTGTTTTCGAAACTGTGTTTCAAGTGAGCTTCCAACTTCCTCAGAGCTAAAGCCTTCCTGTGAACTGGCCAACATCTACAGGATCCTGCCTCCTTTCCCCCCCAACCTCTTGCCCATTGCTTCCTATTCAATCACTCTTCTCCAGCCATGCTAAATCCTCCATGTTTCTGGGACATGCTTGGCTTTCTATTACCTCTAACAGAGCCTTTGGACTTGTAGTTCTCTCTGGCTGAAATTCTCTTCTCCCAAAGTTCTGCCTGGCTGGCCCTTTCCCTGCCTTCATGTTTTAATGTAAATGTTACCTTTTCAATGGTGGTTTCCCTCACCACCCTATCTAAAATGGAAGCCCCTCCCTGGCACTGTCTATCTTCTCCCTGCTTTATTTTGAACAATTACCATTATCTATGAAAATGATAAAGAAAAAACCTCATTCAAAATGGGGTGGGGAATTCCTAAAGGGAGAGCTCTCACACATGTACCGTTCATCCAACTTACTTTGAATGAATGGACAAATGAACTCATGGAGAAACTATTTTATGGTTCATCACCTGAGCTCCAAAATAGAACCCAATGTGTCCATGAATGCCTGAAATTGCATGAAAAATAGTGTATACATGCAGAGGTTTTGGGGGAGAGTTCATCATTCCATCAAGAGATAACATATTATTAACCTCTGAATTTATTTATTTATTTATTTATTTATTACTGAAGAAAATTGTGAAATATCTCTTTAAAACATGAAACATACGGTGGGTTTTAAGCCTCAGTTAAGCTCAGTATGAGTTTAGCCACATACATCTTAGAAAATCCTACGTATATGTCCCATCTTCTACAGAAATACAAGTGAGTGCAATTGATGCATCTTTGTGGATTCAGCCTCTCACTTCTCGTTTCTATTTCCACAGTTACTTTCCACATTGACTTTTTGATTCTCTCTTTACTTGCTTTCCATATTCACAGTAACCCTTCCTATTTTGCCCTCTCTTCTTTTTTCCCTCTTTTTCTTCCTATAAAGTTTCTTTTTAAAAAATTATTTTTCAGTTTTATGGAGTTATAATCAACAGAGTTGTAAGATATTTAAAGTGTAGAGGGATGATTTGATATATTGCATGCATTGTGGAAGGATTCTCTACATTGAGTTAATTAAATACATCACCTGACATTTTCCCATTTTTTAAGTTTTGATGAGAAATTGTAAGTTCTGCTCTTAGCAAATTTCAATTATATGACACAGTGTTAGCAGTTTTGGTCACCACCTTATACATTAGATCCTCAGAACTTATTTTCTTACACCTGAGTATCCGTACCTTTTACTAACCTCTTCCGGTTTCCTCTACCCCAGAGCCCCATGGCAACCATTTTTGTATTCTCTGTTTTTAGGAATTTGGGGGTTGTCCTTTTGTCGTTGTTTGTTTGTTTCCATTTATAAATGATTCCACAGAGTGTTTGTCTTCCCCTTCTAACTAATTTCACTTAGCACAATGATCTTCTTTATCTTTATTATAGTCTTTGGCTTCAGTTCTGTTTTGTCTAATTTAATTACTCCTACTTTCTTTTGGTTTCCCTTTGCATGGAATGTATTTCTCTGCACCTTCTCTTTCGGTCTATGTGTTCCCTAAAGCTGAAGTGAGGCTCTCATAGGCAGAACATAGTTTGGTCTTGTTTTTTAATCCATTTGGCCACTCTATGTTTTTAGATTGGAGGATTTAGTTCATTTGTATTTAAAGTAATTATGGATAGGTATGGACTACTATTACCATTCTGTTTACTGTTTTCTGTCTGTTTTGTAGTTCCTCTGTTTCTTTCTTCTCTTGCTCTCTTCCTTTGTAATTTGATAAATTTCTGTAATGGTATGCTTTAATTCATTTCTTTTTTTCTTTTGCATGGCTTTGTCTCATGATTACCATGAGACTTACATAAAGTATCTTAGATTTATAACGTTATATCTTAAGCTGATAACTTCAAGTATACTGAAAAGTTCTACATTTTACCCTCCCCCACCCCATTTTATGTTTTTGCTGTCATAATTTACATCTTTTTACATTGTGTAACCATTGACAAATTATTGTAGTTATGGTTATTTTGAATACTTTTGTTTTTTATCCTTCATATGATAGTTATAAGTGTCTTACCCACTGGCCTTAAAATTGGGATATTCTGGAGTGCCTGGATGGCTCAGTCGGTTAAGCGTCCAACTTCAGCTCAGGTCATGATCTCACGGTTGGTGGGTTCCAGCCCCGTGTCAGGCTCTGTGCTGAAAGCTAGCTCAGAGCCTGGAGCCTGCTTCAGATTCTGTGTGTCCCTCTCTCTCTGCCCCTCCCCTGCTCATGATCTCTCTCTCTCTCTCTCTCTCAGAAATAAATAAAACATTTTTAATTTTTTTTTAAATTGGGATATTCTGAATTTAACTATATACTTACCTTTATCAGTGAGTTTAATGCTTTCATATGTTTTCCTGTTATTAATAAGCCTCCTTCAGTTTCAACTTGAAGAACTCCATTTCTTGTAAGGCTGGCCTAATGGTGATCAACTTCTACACTTTTTGTTTGTCTCTTTTTTGCTTCTCCCTTCTAGCCTAGACTCTAAAACCCCAGGTACCTTACCTGATCTTATTCCTCAATCAAGGAATATAAGTTAAGTCTAACCAAAATGAGGAGAGATGTTTCTTACTGTTCATTTTTAAATAACTTGGAACTTCCAAAGCCTGAAGCTTCAGTTTGGTTTTCAGAAATCATGTTTTTGACTTGTACTTCAGGTGGTTTTTGTTATAAGGTCTTGAGTAGAGGCTGTGAGCAGTTTCCTACTAGTCACTTTTACAAGGGACCTTTAAAAAAATCAGCTCAATCAGCTCAAATCAGCTATATAAATGTCACCAATTTCATTGTTAGTTACCATTTATGATTACATACTATTCTTATGGTCTAGGTTGTTCACCATATGTTAGATGCATTTAGTTCTATCTTGTGTTGGTTACACCACCAAATTCTTGATTTGTAGTTGGTCTTCAAATTTTGTAGTTCATAATCATTGCCTCAGTTTTCAAAATTAGAAGAAAAATTTCACAGGACACCCTTTAAGCTACAAAAAAATGGGTCTTTGGAGGTGGAATTTAACTGCTCATATTGATCTTGGATTTATGACATCATTAGAATCAAGCTGATTAATGATACAACGTGGTGAACCTTGACTCACAGTTTTGTCCTCAGAGGATCCTCAACTCTGGAATGTATTTCTTCTCTTGGTCCAATGAAATATGAGCCTCCTGGCTCCAGGGATACCTTCAAGGGCCAATTGTTTACAAAAACATTTGCCTAAGGGCTTGAAAGTAGGGGTACAGATGATAGATGGCATTTTAAATGCATTTGTCACATATGAATCCCAGGAGGATCTGTGATGGAAACATTTCAAAAAGTAATACTAGTAATTAGGCACATTGGCTTGTGAAAAATTAGACTCATATAGTTTGAAGGTTTGACATGTCAATGATTCCCAGATTTCTAAAGTCAAGGTGTAAGAAACTAATTGCCAAAAATATAGACATGGATTTAATAAACATAGCTCAGTCCAGCTTCAATAGCCCAAAAGCCCAAGAAAATCTCAGAACTTGATTTCTCAGAACTTCTATGACCTTTGGGAACCTTCCATTAAAGAAAAATGAAGCAGATTTGCTTTAAGTAATTCCAGCCTTCAATGATAAATAGAAGGAATACTTCACAAACATCAGAGCCTTTTTAAGGTTTTTATTTTAAAAGGCCTAAATGTTCTGTAGGGGGTTTTAAATTATTTTCATAGATTTGGAGCAAGTTTTGGCTTCTCAGAGCTAATATTCTGGGAACAATGAAGAATATACTGCGAGAACTTCCTTTTGTAGAGCCTATGTTAAAAGGAAATGCAATGTAAGATTGAGATGGTGTCCTTGTTTGGGTTAGACTAGTACTTGAAATCCACGCAGATTCCATAAGATTGTACAGGGTGAGCTGGGCCCTGAAATTCTCATTAAACTTTTCACATCCAGACTTTATTGAAACTTGGGACAACACCTCCCCCTCCCAACCTCAAACGGTTGAACCTCTGAAGGAGAGAACATGATTACATTCTTAGAGAAAGGACTCAAGGTCATTTTCATCCTTCACAATATACTAGGGATTTGAATTCTCCAATTTGCATTCCAACACAGACTTCTGAGCTAAAGCATCCTTGAGGCATATGGAATTTGAGCGAGAACTTTTGTTTAGTAGTAAAATAACAAATTGCTGAGAAGGACTATTATAGTATCTTGGGAAAACTCCCTAATATCATTGGGCTTCTTTGATAAATGTTTGTATTGCATAATCTCTAAAATTAATTCCAGCTCTAAATTTTTATCTCTCTTTCATAGAACAAGAGTTATACTGCAGCCTTGGTGTCTCTCTATTGAAAAGTTCAATTGGAATTGTTTTCAATAATAGCATTTTGCAAAAAAACCCACCCTATTTTAATATAATAACAAATGAATATAAAATTGTACAAAAACTAACACAGGGTCAGCCTGATTTTATGATATATATGGATGCTGGCAAGCAGTCTGAGAGAGTAGTCTTCCCAGATACATTCCCAAAAGATGCACTACAACTTCATGCAAAGTAGAAGAGAAAAGTGTGTTCTATCTTTCCCTTTCTAGCTGTGAATGCGATTAATTTTTACTGATACATGCTTAATTTCAGTTTACTACATCTTCTAAAATCAAGTTTCTATTAAGATTTTCATTTTAGCAATTCCCAAGATTTCTTCTACCTAGAAATCTTGGGTGGTGACTCAGAAACACCCACCACCACCACCACCATCCCTTGTAGTATGAGCCTAAGAAAAGCTTATAAGCTCTTGGAGGCACAATTCCTTCATCTCCAATATAGGAATGATTCATGACCTATCTTTAATATGCGTGTATGTGTGTGAGAAGCTCTTAAGTAATAAATAAATGTGGAAACACCTATTAACCATAAAGTACTTGTCAACGTGACATATGTTTACTGTGGGATCCATAGAATATAGGACATTTCATCAGAGACCAAAGAATGAAGACATTTTACCTATATATCTGTGTGGCAGAGAGGTGATTGGAAATAATGGCCTTGGTAAATTTGCATTACCATAGTACATGCTTTGGAAAGGGGAAAAGGCATAATTTGTCATGTTATTTCTGCAAGATGTGAAAGCAAGATCAATTCCCACTGCTCATAAACTCCTGCTCTTCTTTAAAATGTAGGTTTTATTATTTTTCAATCAGAAGATGATTGCCATTGAAAAGATAGTTCATTAATCACAGTTCCCAAGAAGAGACATTGCATACTGCACAGAACCATACAAGAAAGCACCAGAGCTGGTCAGCAGGCAGAGAAAGTGAGGGGAAAATATTGGCAAGAACCTTTATTGTGGTTTCTGTGGTCAGGAACTGGCAAGGCAAGGGTAGGCAGGTTTAGGATTGGCTAGTTGGAATAACTTCAGTGTACTGAAGGGCATAGAGGCTGTCCCCAGTGTTCTGATACTGGCCTTGCGATGATTAGAGAAGGTAAATAGTGCCCTCGAGTGTTGGAGCCCAATAGATGGTGGGCATGTGGGCTCTGGATTGGTTACTTTACATATGAAAGGTGTACTCGGCAAGCCAGTCTTTTACCATATCTAGGAATTGTCTAGCCCCCCATCAAAGACTAGTCTCTCCCAGGTCAGCAAGGACCCTGATGCCAGAAGTGTCAGAAATACAGAAAATAAAAAGGTGATTAATACAGAGACGAACATTTGATAAAAAGTCAAAGAGAAATTGTATCTGTCACAAACATGCTAGTATTTATGGTTCTACGTAAGAAAATTCAATGGTGATTTATATCAAATAAGTAAAGAACCAATACTGAACTGAAATCTTTCAGAATTTCTCACTCACTTTGTAACAGACAAATCATTCCAGTGACTATCACTATCCCTGGAATGTTCTCTGTGTGTCCTCTACATCTATCGTACATCTCTGATACAGATGTGTTTCTGGAATTGTGGTGCAGCCTTGCAGCAAAAAGCTGAAAAAGAATATTGAAAACAATCTGTGAGTGTATTTGCTGAAAAGCTCCCTCAGTCCAGGAATAGTTTGTCTGAACCATCCGCATGTCTCACAGTGCTTGGAAGACTGCTTTTTATAAGTGTTGAAAAGATGCTTCCTTGGATTGTCTTGAAGACATCGAAGGAGCTTTAAAGAAGATAAGATGAATCTAGTTGGGAACATACTGACAGTTTGAGGTGTAAGATGGTCAAAGGACAATATTGTAGTAAAGAGCTAACTATCAAAGATTTAGAACCATAAGAAAAGATGTCTTGAAAACAATAAAAACAGAACATGAGGGGGCGCATGGGGGGCTCAGTTCTTCAGCATCCAACTTCCACTCAGGTCATGATCTCAAGGTTTGTGAGTTTGATCCCCTCATGGGGTGCTGTGCTGACAGCTCAGAGCCTGGAGCCTGCTTCAGATTCTGTGTCTCCCTCTCTCTCTGCCCATCCTCCGCTAGCGCTCTGTCTCTCCCTCTCAAAAATAAATAAAAGCATTAAAAAAACATTAAAAAGAATGGAACATGAGGATAGACGAAGGTTGAGAGCCTACTGCTGGGGATTATTTTACACGCCATGCACACTGTGTCACGTGTGCCATAATGGGGGCTCCTTGGAGAGGTAAGGGGCACAACCTGTCCACTGTACACAGCAACTGAGCACAGCACAGCACAGAGCTAATGTTCCATAAATGTGTCTGAACAGAAGGAAGGAGAGCAAAAGAGTAGCCAGAAAGGAGAAAGGGAAGAAATATTTTCATTGGAAAACTGCATAGTAATAGATTCCATTCTCCAAAAAATTTAGACAAAACACATCTTATGGTGAAATATGTTTAGGTACTCTTTCTTATTTCAAATAAATGTGATCTTCCCCTCCCTGTGAAGAAAACTGTCAATACTGTAGTTTAAAGAGAAGAAACTCTTTATTTTTATTTTTATTCCAATGTAGTTAATATACAGCGCTATATTCATTTCAGGTACACAATATAGTGATTCAGCAGGTCCATATATGACTCAGTGCTCATCAAGATAAGTGCACTCTTAAGTCCCTTCACCTCTTTCACCCATCTCTTCCCCTACGTCCTACTGGAACCATCTTTTAGTTTTCTGTAGTTAAGAGTCTGTTTCCCCTCCCCTTGCCTTGTTTGTTCTATTTCTTAAATTCTGTATATAAGTGAAATTTTATTGGATTAGTCTTTCTTTGGCTTTTTCTTAACATTATACTCTCTATATCCATTTATGTTGCTGCATATGGCAAGATTTCATTCTTTTTTATGGCTGAATAATATTCCATTGTCTATGTCTCTCTCTCTATATATATGTACCACACCTTCTTTATCTGTTCATCTATCAATGGACACTAGGGCTGCTCCCATAGATTGGCTATTGTAAATAATGCTATTAGAAACATAGGGGTGCATATATTACTTCGAATTAGTGTTTTTGTATTCTTTAGGTAAATACCCAGTAATGTGATTACTAGACCATAGGGTAATTCTATTTTTAATTTTTTGAAGAACAGTGGCTGCACCAGTTTGCATTCCCACTAACAGTGCAAGAGGGTTCCTTTTTCTCCACATCTTTGCCAACAGTTTTTATTTCTTGTGTTCTTTATTTTAATCATTCTGACAGGTGAGAGGTAGTATCTCATTGTCGTTTTGATTTGCATGTCCCTGATAATGAGTGATGTTGAGCACTTTTTCATGTGTCTGTTAGCCATCTGGATGTCTTCTTTGGAGAAATATCTGTTCATGTCTTCTGCCCATTTTTTAATTGGATAATTTCCTTTTTGGTGTTGAGTTGTATAAGTTCTTTACATATTTTGAATACTAACCCTTTATTAGATACGTCATTTGCAAATATCTCCTCCCATTCAGTAAGTTGTCTTTTAGTTTTGTTGCTTGTTTCTTTTGCTGTGCGGAAGCTCTTTATTTTGGTGCAGTCCCAGCAGTTTATTTTTGCTTTTATTTCTCTTGCCTCAGGAGACCTATCTAGAAAGATGTTGCTACAACAATGTCAGAGAATTTATTCTTATGCTTAGAGAAAAAGAAATTTATTTTTAAAAGTTTTTTTCTTTTAATGTTTATTTAGTTTTGAAGGGGAGACAGCATGAGCATGAGCAGGGGAGGGACAGAGAGAAAAGGAGACACAGGATCCAAAGCAGGCTCCAGGCTCTGAGCTGTCAGCATAGAGCCTAATGTGGGGCTCGAACTCACCAACTGAAGTCACTCCCCAAATGAGTGAGCCACCCAGGCACCCCGATATAAAGAAATTCTTATACAGAATAAAGGAAAAATGGTTGAATGTAAACAAAGGATGAGTTTAGTTACTGTTTAGTCAAGTCACACTGTTACGAAATTAAGAGTTAGGGAAAATAAATATAGAAACCTTAAAGTTGGTATGAAGACTTATATTAATATAACATATAAAAAAGTAGTGAAAGAGTTGGTAAATAATACCAATTGTTAATATTAACCCATTTGATAATATAGTTACATTGTTTTAATACATTATTTCAACTATCCATCTCTATTATCACTACACAAGTTTACACCCCCCTTTTTTTGCCATTTATTTACTTATTTATTTTTTACAAATAGTTTATTGTCAGATTAGTTTCCACATAACACCCAGTGCTCATCCCCACAAGTGTCCTCCTCCATGCCCATCCCCCTCCCCCCACATCCATCAGTCCTCAGTTTTTGTCAGCATTCAAGAGTCTCTCATGGTTTGCCTCTCTCCCTTTCCCCACCATTTCCCCCCTTCTTCTCCCCCTTGTTCCTCAGTTAAGTTCCTCCTAATCCTCCTATACATGCAAACATATGATATTTGTCCTCTGCCTGACTTATTTCACTCAGCATAACACCCTCAAGGTCCATCCATGTTGCTACACATGGCCAGATTTCATTGTTTCTCATTGCCATGTAGTATTCCATGGTATAGATAAACCACATCTTCTTGATCCATTTGTCTGTGGATGGACACTTAGGCTCTTTCCATGTTTTAGCTATTGTGGAGAGTGCTGCTATGAACATTGGGGTACATGTGCTCCTATACCTCACCATTTCTGTATCCCTTGGGTAAATTCCTAGCAGTGCTATTGCTGGGTCATAGGGGAGTTCTATTGTTAGTTTCCTGAGGAACCTCCACACTGTTTTCCAGAGGGGTCGTACCAGTTTACATTCCCACCAACAGTGTAGGAGGGTGCCCGTTTCTCCACATCCTCGCCAGCATCTCGTGTTCTCTGATTTGCTCATTTTAGTCACTCTGGCTGGTGTGAGGTGGTATCTCAGTGTGGTTTTGATTTGTATTTCCCTGATGAGGAGGGATGCTGAGCATCGTTTCATGTGTCTGTTGGCCATCTGGATGTCCTCTTTGGAGAAGTGTCTGTTCATGTCTTCTGCCCATTTCTTCACTGGGTTGTTTGTTTTTTGGGTGTGGAGTTTGGTGAGTTCCTTATAGATTGTGGATATTAACCCTTTATCTGATATGTCGTTTGCAACTATCTTTTCCCATTCCGTGGGTTGCCTATTAGTTTTGTGGGTTGTTTCCTTTGCTGTGCAGAAGCTTTTAATCTTGATGAGGTCCCAATCATTTATTTTTGCTCTTGATTCCGTTGCTTTTGGGGATGTGTCAAGTAAAAAGTTGCCACGTACACCCCCTTTTATGTGTACTCGTGTACCTATATATAGCCTTTCCTTGCTAATGAAAGGCTTTTGTCATTTAAAACAAATTTAATGTTTATTTATTTTTAAGAGACAGAGACACATAGCGCTAGCAGGGAAGGGTTAAAGAGAGGGGGAGACACAGAATTGCAAGCAGGCTCCAGGCTCTAAGCTGTCAGTACAGAACGTGATGTGGGCCTCAACCTCATGAACTGTGAGATCATGACCTGAGCCAAAGTCAGATGCTCAACTGACTGAGCCACCCAGGCACCTCTTGCCTTTTGTCATTTTGACTTTTCTCAAAAACAATCAAGACTCCACCACTAATCTCCAACTTTTTGTTGTATCTCAATGCATTGATTTTTGTCATTTTCTAGGTTTTTATTCAAGTTTGTTATATATTTTCTACTTGAAGTTCACGTTCACTCAGCTTTCCTAGCCTTATTTTATTCTTAATTTTTTAAATATTTACTTATTTTTGAGAGAGACAGAGTGTGAGAGATGGAGGGTCAGAGAGGGAGGGAGACACAGAATCTGAAGCAGGCTCCAGGCTCTGAGCTGTCAGGGCAGAGCCCGACCAGGGACTCAAACCCATGAACTGTGAGATCATGATTTGAGCTGAAGTCAGGCACTTAATTGACTGAGCCACCCAGACACCCCATGTTCTTTCAAAGCACCCTATAAAAAACACTAATCGTAGTATTTTTATGTGGTCTTTTATTTTTTTTTTAATTTTTTTTAATGTTTTATTTATTTCTAGGAGAGAAAGAGAGAGTGAGCAGGGGAGGGTCAGAGAGAGATGGAGTCACAGACTGAAACAAGCTCCAGGCTCTGAACCGGCAGTCAGCACAGAGCCCGACGCGGGGCTCGAACCCACGAACCGCGAGATCATGACCTAAGCGAAAGTCGGACGCTTAACCGACTAAGCCACCCAGGCGCCCCATTTATGTGGTCTTTTAATTGCAGGTTTGTTTGTCTCTTCCCCTAGACTCTGATGTCAATAACTCTATATCATTTCTTCACTGTTGTGTCCCTAGCACCTAGGAGAGTATCTAGTAGAAAGGAGATGCCCAGTAGATTTGAGTGAATTAAATAAAAATTAATGAATAAGTGAACATATCTCAAGTGAAAGGTCAGTCATTTGATTGTGGATGAAATCACTGTTACAAATTTGCCATGTTAACGAGGAAGCAAACAACCTAAAGAATGATGATGTTGAAAGTAACATATTTTCCTAGCTGCATCAGTTGCTGTGTAAAAGCAATAAACAATTTGTAAGGAAGTCCTCTGAGCAAATAGTTTGGTTGTTCAGAATGGGGAGGAGCTGCCCACCCGAGTGTTTTAAAGTGAGAATGACTATCTTTTTCCATGAGGAGTGTGCCAACCCTGAGAAGACCTATGAGTCGTGTCACTGATTTTATGCAATTCTTGTTCTTAAAATTTTATTTTCATTATAAGTGTCCAATACAATATAAATCAAAAGGCCAAAAACCTAAATATTCCAGTAATGGGCCCAAAACCATATATTTAATTTTAAAACCTGATTTGAATCTTGCAAAAATCTTAACTTTCTTAATGCACTGATGTTGTGTTCATTTCTTTTCGCCAATTCCACTACATGTCAGTTTACTTGGTGCTATTTCAAGGCTTTCTTTGAATATGAGCAGACTTTTCTATTTTGACATGAATTCAAGAAGTTTTATTTACCACAGGCAGTTATTTGTTATTGATTTTTACTACCAAATTATTTCTTTTGCAAGAACAGTGAACTTAAAATTTGGTCAAGCTGTGTAAGTCTCGGAAACTTGCTCTACTGTCAAATCCATTCCACTTATTTTCACTCAGTTTATTCAGGTAAAGTTTACATACAATAAAATTCACCATTTTTAATTGTACAATTTGATGAGTTTGGGAAAAAATATATATCCATGTGTACATTTTCCCTTATACCATTTTGTAGTCAATTTCCTTCCCCAGCCCCCACCCCTGGCAAACTCAGATGTGCTTTCAGTCACTAAGATTTTGTCTTTCCTAGTAACACTTTACACGTCTCTATATTTGGCTTCTTTAACTTAGCATAATGACTGAGATCTATCCATGTTGTGTATATCAATAGTTTGTTCCTTTTTATTAGTGAGTAGTATTCCATTATATGGATATTTCACAATTTGTTTACCCATTCACATGTTGACGGACATTTGGGCACTATCAGTGATTTGGGTATTATGAACATTTATATGCAAATACATGTGTGGACATCTGTTTTGATTTTTCCAGGGTAAATACCTAGAGAATACAGTTAGAGATTGCTGGATCTTATGGTAAGAGTATGTGTAATTTTATAAGTGGTGATTGCACTTGACATTTTCCTTTTCAAGAAGTTTAGTTAATGATGTGTCAATATTAGTTTGTCAGTTGTGACCACTGTATCATAATAATGTAAAATGCTAACAATATGGGAAATGGATGCAGAGTGTATGAGAACTCTGTACTCTCTTCACAAATTTTCTATTAATCTAGAACTCTTTCTAAAATAAGTTTATTACAACAAAAGATAGTTGATTTTTGTGTTCTTTGCACAAATAAAGATGCTTCCTTTATTCTTACTGAAGCATATCTTAATTATTAAGAAGTAATTTATACTGTCATTACATGTTAATTATGCCTTCGAAATACGTACAAATTCTTTAAAACTCTCTTTTAAGGAGTTCCACTGTCACTGAAAGTATTAAGGGAAATTTACTAAATTATAATACTTTGATAGTTATCCACACTTATACAAAGCAAATCAAGGAGGAATGTTGCAAAGCAAAAACCTAAATCGAAAGGTAAACTAAATTAACAACTTTTGCATACACGAAGCAGACCCTATAGAATTTCTTTTTCTTTATCCTCTGCAGAAGCAGAAGGTTTAATCATATTTTAAATATTCCAAACTGTTTTGATGCAGCAAATGAATGGCAGATATAGACTGAAGGGTCACAGGAAAGATCAAGTGAGACTAGATAGCAATGCAGGATGAAAATCTTTATTTCAGTTAACATGATATGGCTAGAAAACTGAAACTGAAAGATGACCCATCAGAACAAAGGGCTAATGGAGCCAGGACAGGAAACCGTTTTACTTTCACTGTCAAGTCTAAAGGACCGAAGTAACGGGAGTGGAGATTGGGAGACCGTCCTGGACTGTCCCGTGCCTGTAAGAGGTGAGCTGTAAACTTTTGCTACTCCCAGCAGCTCTACGTCCTGCCCTCTGCTGGAATCCTATCTTGTTTAGCTCAGTGTTAAGAACTGTGCCATGTAGGGGTGCCTGAGTGGCTCAGTCAGTTAAGCATCCCACTTTGGCTCAGGTCATGTGGTTCATGAGTTCAAGCCCCACATGGGGCTCTGGGCTGACAGCTCAGAGAGTGGAGCCTGCAGCCTGCTTTGGATTCTCTCTCTCTTTCTCTCTCTCTCTCTGCCTCTCCTCTGCTCCTGCTCTGTCTCTCTGTCTCTCAAAAATGAATAAACATTTAAAAAAATTTTTAAAAACTGTGCAGTGTATTTCAGGAGCCATAAAAATATTAAAGCCTGAAAGTATTAAGGGAAATTTACTAAATTATAATTCTTTGTAATTATCCACACTTATACAGAGCAAGTCAAGGAAGTATGTTGCAAAGTAAAAATCAATAACCCTAAGTGGAATTTATAACCTTTCCCAAAATGATCCTGTTGACCTGCTTCACCTTGCATTGTCCTTCATTAATATCCTTTCATTTTAATCAGCCAACTGAAATTAAAAATTAACTATTTCCTTTTGTATGATCTGACACATGAAACTGATGCCTGGTGGTGGCAATTTTTTAAACTTTTAATTACATGCTTTGCCAAGGGCAGAATTTATTATGTTTTCAATGAAAACTAATGTTTTCATAATACCTTCTTCTTACAGACATGCAAATATTGAGAATTTCATGATACACTGTTGTCTAAACTGACACTTTCAGAATGGAATTTTATGCATCTTAGAGTTTAAAAGGGAAGGCTAATGTTATGCCTTAGAATGAGCCAAA
Organism: Hyaena hyaena; assembly: GCF_003009895.1. NCBI lineage: Eukaryota > Metazoa > Chordata > Mammalia > Carnivora > Hyaenidae > Hyaena > Hyaena hyaena. The sequence continues at coordinate 1,834,982 of NW_024080901.1, read as the reverse complement.
TGATATTACAAAAGCATAAATGAGATGCATTGTAACTTTTCATGGAATGTTATGATTTTCTTTGTTTTCTTTTTCTCTTTTCTTTCTTTCCTTCCTTCCTTCCTTCCCCCCCCCCTTCTTTCTTTCTTTCTTTCTTGGTAATTCAATTAAGAACACAAATAAAAAGTATAATGCAAATTTTCTGCTGAATTTTTAAAACAGCTTTATTGAGGTATAATTGACATACAATAGACTGTGCATATTTAAAATGTACAATTCGTTAAGTTTAGATATACGAATAAACCCACGAAACTATTACTACAAGCAAGATAATGAGTGTGTCCATCACTTTCAAAAATTTCTTTGCATCCTAATGTAATCCTTGTCACCTGCTATCCCCTTGTTTTCAATATACCAGTTATCTGTTTTCTGTTATTATATATTAGTTTATATTTCTCTTATTGTATATAAATGAGATCCTAAAGCATGCAGTCTTTTTCTGGCTTTTTTCACTCAACACAATTATTTTGAGGATTATTCATGTTGTGACATATATCAACAGTTCATTCTTTCTTATTGCTGAAAAGTATTCTGGGGTTTGGAAACCATGACTGTCTATCCCCCTTACCTGCTGATTTATATTTGGACCGTTTCTAGATATTACAAATACAGCTTCTGTGAACATGTATGTCCAAGTCTTGAAAATACCAAGTTAAGAGAAAGAAAAGACAAGAAACAGAGTGGGAGAAAATATTTGCAAATCACATGTCTGTTGAAGATTTTTAACAAGGACTTCACAAAAGATATTATAAAGATAGAAAATAAATTTAGGAAAAGATGCTCAGCATTATTAGTCATGAGCAAATTAAAACTATAATTAGGTGCTACTGCATACCTATTAGAATGACTAACGTTCTGGGGTAGAAGGATACAGAGTGACAGGAAGTCTCATACATTGCTTGTGGAAATGCAAAATTGTACAAAGCAACCAGTTTGGAAAAAATCTGACACATCCTTTTAAAAAATGAATCACATAGATGCCATATGACTAAGCCTGTTTATTCCTAGATATTTACCCAAGGGAAATGAAAGTATGCGCCTTTCCTGCTGAATGTATTCACTGATTTATTTGTTCCTCTAATCACTATTCATTCTGACTTATACTTATCTGTGGTTATCAGTTTACCTTTAGCTGTACACCTGCCATATGAGGTTATTTTACGTTTATAATACTAGCTGAACATTTCTTCCTACATTGCAATTTCTCCCCCACCCAAATTACCACATGGTTAATTCCTATTCACTAATTTACACCTAGTGTAAGTATCTCTATGTATTTGTTTCCATTAATATCCTACTTCAACCCTGAAATCAAGTTTGCCAATTTTCCAATAGCCCATAAGTACATTCTTCAAGGTTGTTGATACAAAACAAATCCACTATTTAAAGAAGGAAGTAAAATACATTTGAAAGAGACCATTTGAAAACATAGGTATCTTTAATCTCATCAAGTTAGACTATTACATTCTATACTGAGGAAAGGCCAATTTATACTGTAGATATAGCAAGGAAGAAACATTAGTCTACTTGAAAATTAAGTTGTCTATAATTCTACAGAAATTTTATCAATTCCATTTTCATACCTCTGTTTTTTAGCTGTAAAGTAGGGGGTGATAATATTCCATCTCATAAGCTTATTTGAAGATTAGATGAGGTGGAAACCTTCATGAGGGGCTGCTTCACGGCCAATAATCACCAAATTTTTTTTTTCATTTTTACTGTCACTTTGTTTAATTTAGTGTCATTTACACAAATAAGCTTGTGATGAAATTAACTAAACTAACTTTTTTGCAGTAGAAATGAGACATCTGAATTCTGGTAGATTTATATAAGTCTCAAACACATTTTCATTTGGGCAAGAAGCCCTAATAACTGTAAGTAAGTTCATGTAAATACTGAAGTTTAGACTCTCCAATAGATATGGAAAAAAACCATAGAATATGGTTACTTTTTAAGTCTCTATTCTCAGTTTAATTATTAGCCCTTACATAGTTACTATCACAGATCAGTATGCTTTTGAAAATCCAACATCATATTTTTAGTGCATTTAGCTCTGAATCTAGAGCTAAATTTTTGTAATTTTGCTAGTGAAAATCTTAAGAGATATTAGCAGGTCAGAATCAGGGTACATGAGATATACAAATATAGATAAACATTTTAATTCTATTTTAGTGGTTTAGATCATTCTTGCCTCATTCTAATATGTAAGTATTTTGAATGACATAAAATAAACTGATGCTACCATTAAAAGAAACATTCGGTTTCATTTTAAATTGTCTCATTTTAGCATTTATGGTTTCATCTTCCCAAAACATTTCTATGCCTGCAATTATTTTTCGCATCATTGAGTACAAGATTGTATTTTCGAAGATTGATTTCTGACTCTAAAATAGAATGTTGTTATAGTGTTCAGGCATTTAATGCTTTTGACAGACATACTAGGTCTATGAAGTGGAATAAAATTTCCAGAAGTATTTTTAGGAATGCTTAGCTAATGTTTTTAAAAATACTCCAGTGATTTGAAAAGGGTGACATTTATCTAGTAGATACTTAGATCCAAATGTGGCTGAGAAAAAATCTTCCATTATTGTTACTAGTGCTAATGTTACAAAGATCAAATTATAACTATCAAGAGCCAATATTTTCTTTTAAAAAAATTGTTTTTAATGTTTGCTTATTTCTGAGAGAGAGAGAGAGTGAGAGAGGAATGGCAGAGAAAAGAGAGAAACACAGAATCCGAAGCAGGATCCAGGCCCCAAGCTGACAACACAGAAAGCAACGCGGGGTTCAGACCCACGAACTGAGATCATGACCTGAGCCGAAGTCAGACGCCCAACTCACTGCGCCACCCAGGTGTTCCTACAGCCAATATTTTCTAAAATCTGTAATTCTAAGGAATATCCATCTTTATCTTAAGGTTGTATGAATTGTTTGATATGTAAATAGTTCAATATTAAAATTTATTCAAAATGGATGAGAGTAAAATGCATTCATAAATTCCATAAGACATTAGATATTGATTCTAGAAATTTTAACCCACTGAGTTAGTGTGAGACAAATATTTTTAAAGAACATTTTTATATACAATCAAGGATTAGAATCACTTTTCATTTTTTTCTTGTTAAAGAGTTGTCGCAGAGTAATTAATTTCATTTATTATATTTCCTTTGCTTGATTATATTGTACTTCAGATTTGTAATTTTTAGGGATTCTTATGGCAGTATCCACAATACCCCCCTCTCGGCTTCATATACCATGACTGTATAGAACAATCACTTTCTCTGTACTTTTCTGAGAAATTAGGTACCCTGAACCAGTCATGACCACTTTATAATGATGAAAGATCCCCAAGAGTTCAAATCCACTCTACAAGTCAACTGAGAAAATCCCACAGCATTCTGAACTTTATGCTATCTGAAAACCAGACTGTGGACATTGGAAGGATATCACATGAACACTGAAAGGCAGTGTCCAGACCTTGCCTCCAACACTTACTTACTGATTGCATAATCTTAGACAGCTTTCTTACCTCTCTAGCCTTATTCATCTATAAAATGGGTATCGATACCAGTATCACAAAGTTGTTATGAAGCTTAAAAGAGCTAAAACTTCTCTAAAGCAAGTGGAACAATGGATAGTCTCATTCTTTAAAACGTATATTTTAATGTACTATGACTTCTAGTTTTTAGGGGTTGTTCTAGGCAAACACACAGTCTTCATTTGGAAATACATTTATGAAAACTTTCTTTTGCTAACATAATTTATATGTGATTCCATATGAGCAATATTGTTCATTCAATAAATTTTTATTGAGTGCCTACTATATGCCAGACACCACACTAAGAGAAACAGTTGATATGTGTTTCAATTGTAAAACTGGAAATTACCTTTAAATTCAAATGACACCAAAAAGGATAAGCAGCCCAAAAGTAGTGTGTGAGAAGGCACAGTTTCTTTGCACTTTTAAGAGGAGAATGGAAAGTCATTCCCTTCTAACTGGAGAAGACATCTACAGAGATGCAGACTCTCAGGGGTGGCACACACAGCCCCATCTCTAAAGGAAGCTGCATGGAATTTGATACCTAAGACAGAGTTTTACAAGCCTGGGCATCCAGATGGGACCCAGAAGGCCAAAGATTTCTCTTTATTTTGAAGTGGTGAAAGGGGAAAGATGAAGAATCAAAACATGACAGAATGTCAGGTGAAAAAGACCAGGGCACAAAAGTATCTCTGCTTTGTTTACAACAATGTTTATGTATGGACAAACATAAAAAGAAATGGAAAAATGAAAATAGTTGATATGTCTGCATGAGCACAGTGTGAGGACATTTTTGTCCTATTTGACGTCCTGTAGTGTTGCAATAATGTTGCTTAGGCAGAAAGTACAGGTCAAGAGAAAGCGGAAATAAAGACTAAAAAGTAGAGACATACTGTAAAACTTTCACGGACGTGCCCATCTCCCCCCTACCCACCCACACGCATCAGTCCTAACTTGACAATAAACTATTTGTAAAAAAAAAATTTAGATATATATGTTTACAATAAAAACTGCTTACATTAAAAAAATAAATAAAATAAAATAAAATAAAATAAGTAGCAATATCAAAAAAAACACCTTTCTCGGACAAGTAAGAAAATACCAACTTGAAATAAAGTGTTGTTTATTTAAAGCATTATCCTGAAATACCATCCAGAATAATCAACCTGTGGCAACTCAACCTGTAGATCAAAATAGCATTAATAAATTAAATAGTTATTTGTCCTTAACTGCTAACTTCTTCCTTGTTGCAGAACTTTTTCTCTCCACCATGAAATCCTGAGTGGCTAAGGCTTTGTTCTTTTCTCTCTTCTCCCCCTGGGACCCTCTCCTGCCCCTAGAGTTCTGCATCACCTCTGGGGCCCACAACTCCCCAGGGGTCCAGGACCTAGCAAATCATTTGTGCAAAGTTAGATCTAATGAAACAGAGTTCTGTTACTTCAACATATATGGACTGGCCCAGGACTACCTCTCATTTGTAACTTTATTTTATAGACAATTTTAGGGGTAACTTTTCCTCTGAACCTCAAACTTTTAACTTTTAAAGGAACTTTAAGAACAAAATCTGTTCTTGCCTGTGTCCTGCTCATACTCTGTAATGCGTGTATTTAGACACTTCATTCAAAAGTCACATAATAACAAACAATTAATAAGTAAATCAGCTTCCCAACCATACTTATAAAATCCTAAAGAACGACTAGAATGGCATTTTAAAATTTGGTTCTTTTCTTTCTAAACTTAAGGAATGGTTGGTGTCATAGACCATCATATAGAGGACCATATCTGTACATCTGAGAGATATGAGAAATACCATGGCCCAGGTATTTTCACCAGGATGCCAGTACTGGAACAGGCCTACATTCTATTCTTGTAAACACAGAAATCATGGCTCTATTGTACCTATTTTGCATTCAACATAAAGAGAGAAATGGAGAAATTAATTTATATTGTCACCTAAGTTATAGTATTACAAAGTCCTATAAAGGACCTTCCTTTAGAGGAAGTTTTATTGAACTAAAAAAAATTTGGAAACTATAATTTATCTGTTTGTTCAACTTTCCCTTTTATAACTTTTGATAACCTAGGTAATTACAAAAAGAACTTAGTATATACTATGGTAAAAAAAAATATGGTAATGACGTAAAAAAATTTTGTCAGCACTTTCATTCTCAGAACATTATTATGCATTTCTTTAGGCAGGGCTATGTAGTCATTTCCTAAATGCTCTGGGTATTTAATCTGTCAAATTGTATTGTTGTTTCCAGCGAGTGAGCCTGACGTCTTAGTTTTGCACCTCTTTTTCTGTGTGCAATATATATTCAGTAATATATTCTCAAATATATACTTGAATAGTTGAATTGCTTAAAGTAAAAACAGGAAAAATGTTCATATAGTTTAGAAAATTTTACTGCTAAGAATAACATATTTATTCGCAAAGAAACCCAATTGCATTAATTTGGATAGTTGTCCCTGATGAAAGGGAATGGCTATTTGTTAATAACACGTGTGGCATCGTATCTACTCTGTGCCATCTTATGTATGCTGCATGTGCAGGCCGGGCACAGGAATGGTGAGGTGTCCACACTCCCTCTCTAAGACTGAGGTCCTTATTCCCGATGCCAGGAGTGTTGCCCGCTGATGGTGCACACATGCGGCATTCTCCACAAGTTGCCCTAGACTATGAAGAGCTGCCTGGCTGAAGGCTATTATCTCTCCCCTCCAACAGCCCTTTTTTACTGCCTTCATCAAATGAGGACAGATGTGAAGGGCCATGAGCTAAATGGAATCAGGTAAGGCCTCTTTGGTATCTGCATCTTGATTCAATTCTCCCTCTACCCAGGCCTGCCTCCCCCACTTCTTTCGAGAAGGTTCCCTAGGCATTGTTCAGTAACACCCTGCACACAAACCTCCATTTCCATGTCTGACGCCTGAGGCTCAACCTGTGCCAATCCCATTTTATGATCCAAGAGAAAATAAAAAATGGGAAAGACAAATGATTTGTCCACAGGCCAACTCTGCTTCCAAAATATCTGCATCTGACATTCTGTGCTTCTGTAAGTGCAAACGAATAGCAACTAGAATGGTTCAATGCTTTTATTTCTCCTGTGGTGGCTTAGTTTGGGCACTCCCTTGTCAGGTATTAAAACTATGTGAATTCATTAAATGGGACTTTAGAAACTCCTTACCCGCAATGTGTGTGCCAAAGAAAATGTACTGTTGTCCCTCAAGCAGAGCTAATGAATATCTATGGAGATATTTAAAGCACTATTACATGATGAAAAAAAAAACCCAAATCTATAATAAAAGAAATTGGTATTACTTCCCTTTGTCCTTCGTGCAGCGCAACCTAGAATTTAGGTTGAAATTCTGATGAAAATACAGTTATATGTATTTATTTTTCCAGTTAATTTCTCGAACTCCAAATTGCCCTTATTAGCATGAAGCCAAGTGTCTCAATTTTGAAGCTGGGAAGGGATTCAAAGAGAACTTGAACTATAACATTTTATTTCTTTAACAGCAGTCTGAACCAAGTAGGATAAAATACTAACATGGACTAATTCTGAGCAGATGCGTATGTGTATTTGGGTACTTTTCTGTATCTATGCAAATTTACATAAACGATAGATGACTAGCCTTCCAGTCAGTAGAATAAATAAAATTTTGATTCACTGGGCCCTCAATAACATAGGAAAGAGAAACTTTTATTTAGCTTAAGTTGATTTATTTGAGAATTGATTCAGCCTGAATTCCTCTCAGGAGCTCCCTGAAAAGCAACTGCCTAGCTGTGAGCATTGCCAAGGTATCATCACTTTGCCAAGGACAGTGACCAGGTCCCCTCTCTCTGACCTGGCAACTGAGACACGTCTATTCTGTGTTTACCCATCAACCCAGGTATCTCTTCTTATACATCCGAACTGTGACTTCATGCAGGATTCACTTTCAGTCACTCCTGCTCAGAATAAGTTCTAGATTTAGTATACAATGACCCTCCTTAGCCCCTCTTTCTTTCCTTCCTCTTTATCTTACTTCTCAGTGGTCCTCAATTTGTATATCAAGGTCAAAGCTTTTCCCTGTTTTTGTATACTCAACTTTCAAAGAGCTCTAATCAGCAAGTTTAAAACGTGCAAATATCCTAATGAATAAAAAGGAAATATTAACAAGTCGTTATAAAGCACTACCATCAAAACATTAAGTGTAAAAAGTGCTTTTTTGTCTAGAACTTAGGGGTCGGACATTTCAATAATCTAGAATATATCCCACACCTAAAAATTGAGCCCCTCCTCCCACAAAAGCTTCTGAAAAGTATCAAGGTCATCAAATCCACATATTAAGTCACATGTTAAGTTTGCTTAGAGGAATATTCCTTAGGCCCAACTCAGAAAGCTTTTGTCTTGTTTTAGATACAATTTTACTAAGCCTGGTACTCTGCGTTTCAAGCCCTCTGAATATATATTAAATTGAATGAGTCAAGAAGAATTTAATACTAATGTTAACCAGATACACGAGAAAAGGCTAAATTTTTCTGAATATCAGTAACAAGAGTTTTTTAAAGAATAAATGGGACCATTTAATATTGAGATTCATGGTCTTAAAAAACTTAATAGGCTCAAAAACCTCTCTGTATTGTAGCACAATCTAACAAGTTATAATGAAAACAATAAATACTGGAACGCCTGGGTGGTTCAGTCGGTTAAGTGCCCAACTCCTGATTTTGGCTCAGCTCATGAGTACTGCGTTGGGTTCTGCGCTGATGGCGTGAGCCTGCTTGGAATCCTCTCTCTCCTCTCTCTACTCCTCCCGTTTGCACTCTCTTAAATAAATAAACTTTAAAAAATACACTTAAAAAACAAAAAGAAAACAGTAAATACCATCAAGATAGTGACTAATAAATCAAAAACGTCTAAAGTATATATTAGAAAGCATTGTAGCCATCCAAACTAATAAAATTAAAATACATACTTAAATCTGTCTAGGAAACTTGGCTCCAGGGCAATTCTTCCAATTCAAGCCTAAACATGTCACTTGCATGCTTAATTTTTTCTCATAGTTTCTATTTCCACTCTAAATGGGTGTGCATGTACCTCAGAAGGGAAAATAATCCATTGGAGTGCAAGAAGAAATTACTAAAATATTTACATTCATTACACTATATTTTGATATTTAAAAAGAAATTTATTATGTTGCATTGATATATAATATACAGATAGGCCCTGGTGCCCTCCTTCAGTCCCAGTGGGCATGCATAGTTAGATAAAGAATTCAGAGGCAAGCACTGGGCTGCTACAATGCAGTTTGATGATGACGTCCTCACTCTTTTCATTTACTTTCAATGTATTGCAGTGTACCTCAGCTTACATGTGTCAGCAAGCGCATGTATCATTTTTCTTACTTAGTCTTTACTAAATCTCAAAAAATGGACAAGGTGCTTAAGAAAAGTTCTCCAGGAGATCATTTATTCAAGACAATACTAATAAAGAAGAATAAAAAAACAATTAAATATTATAGAGCAGAAACACCTTCTTCCCTTAACTCAAGCTTTCTCCCAGCTATATCACAAGGAAAGGAGGATGATCTAGAAATATTTGAGAAGTTAATAGGCAAAAAAGTTCAAAATTCTCAAGAAGAGTATTTAGTATATTTATTTACGGCTGCCATCATTATAAGTGAGCCTCCAAGCTTATATTGTCCTTTGAGATATCAGCTAATGATAATAAAGTCATTCCAATTAGAAAACCCCTTAAAACCACATTTTATTTCATCTTTAGTACATCTGCTTGAAATTTCTATCTTTATTTGTGTTTAGTAATGTACACTCAACAGGTATTTATTAGTGCTCTCCATGTGAGGTGTGCTTATGGACGCTTGAGAGATATCAATTAATAAAACTCATGTTTTAAAAACTGTCCTTATGGAGTTCACATGCAATTATATAAATAAATGAACATCCATATATGAGAGGACTGCTTGTTTTTTTTATTTAACAAATTGTGTGTCATTGAAAAAGTTTTTGTACCACTGGTGTCCAAAGGAATAACTAACATGGCATGTAGGCATTTTTCTAGATATGTAACTTTAATTCTTGCCCAATCTCATCAAACTTCACTCCCCTATAAATGTGACATATTTGCATTTCTTCAAACATTTCATTACGCTATAGTCTCCTCAGAGCTTTGTGTCTGTCTTCCCTCTGACTAGAGTACTTTGTATACCCCTTATTTCCCTTGCCTTCTTGTTTTCCTCCAAAGTGTGGAGGTCGTCTTTAACTCCAGGCCTCATACCACACTTGACATACAGTATGCCCAAAACATGCCACTGAAATTGTATTAAACTAATCTCCAAATAGTTTCTAGATAACTGAAGTTTCACTTTGTTTGTTTTTTCATGAAAGAAGTTTAATTAAGAAGGCTGACTTGCTGGTTTTCCAAGAGAATATGTGCCTGGTCAACTTGAAGTTCATAGAAGTTATCTGTATCATGTGCCATCTTGATTTCACATGTCTAAATGCATTAACCTAGTTCTTGCTTGGCAATATTTGTTCCACAATCAAAATGGTTATAAATGTGTGTGGTAGATTAATAATGTTATTAAATTGTATGGAATAAGATTGTTAGAAGTTGCATTTTTTTTTTCATTTCTAGGAAGCAAGATGAATTAGAGGGTCATGGTGCTCCCTTATCTTACTGAAAAGTCACTTTTGAAAAGGTCACTTTTGAAAACAATGACTAAAGAATATATGCTTTACCACTATGAATAATGACAATGTATATAGAAATGTAGGAACTCAAGTTGTGTAGTCTTTAAACTGAAATAAATTTCAACTACCAAGGCTTTCATTTGGAATTTTGATGAGCTGTTTCTTGCCTCTGCCTAAATTGTCCATTTTTTATGGACTTTGCTGTTGTAGACTATCTTTCATTGCATGCCAAAATGGATTTTAAGGACTCCAATGATCTATGCAGCAAGGAAGAAAACATTGTGGTGATCCATTAAGAATGTAAGGGTGAACTTTTCTGGTAATTTAAGTCACCCAATTCTGAGGGGGTGGGGAGGAGAGAAGATTGGGAGAGAATATTAATGAGCTTCAGCTGCAACCATGATTGCAATAAAAAGTATGCAAAAAGCAACAGGAAATATTCCAGGGCACAACTTCTTTTGTTCTCATTACTTTGACAATAAATCTTAATATTTTCCAGAAATTTGGATGAATATGATAAGCAACTATGTTTATAGTAATGTGATTACATTTGTTAAATTAGAAACCACAAGAAGGCCATGTATTCTCTGCTATTTTGAGAAACAATGAACAACTGACTGGTATCTATAGAAATTCCAGACTACTGTTGATCCCATTAATTCTTACTTTAGTTGAACTAAGGGAAACATTACATGTTCTATGAGATCAGCTTGCCTAAGCTATCTTAGTTAATTATTCTCTTCTTGGTATTGACTTTGTTCTATTGCCTCCTTAAAATCCTTTAAAATGCTACATTTGTTATGTATTTTACTCACATCTGAAATATAAATCTCCCACTTGTCACTTTAGTGTTTGGTACTTTGGCTTAATCAGAGATATGTCATTTTAGTAATTTATCATCTGGCTTATTCACTATTTGAATTCACTATATACGAGCTACTTCCTTAAAGTGATCTTTTGCTGTGGTCCAAGTACAGAGTGCCAAATTATTTTTTACTATGGAAAAACACATTTTAAATCCAATGTTATAAGTAATGATATAAATAAATCAACATGTGCTTTTGTAGCGAATAGGCATGGTGATAGAAAAACACAAGTGCTAGCAATCATGAGAACTTAAAGTAGTGGCTTTATGTATTTTTTCCCTTCAATAGAATTCTTCTCAGTATATGAAATCTCATGTCAAAAGCCACTAAATAAAATAGATCAAAGTGGATCCCCTCTGGTGGAACCTGACTTTTAGGGGTAGGAGCTCTTTTTCCTGAGGGCTCTCACTTATCCCAACCATGCCCATGGAGGAACTGCTACTGAGCTCTATGCTTCTAGAAATTGAATGCAAAAGCTACTGTTTTTTTTTTAATGTTTTAATTAATTGATTGATTGATTGATTTAAGGTACTGGATACTTCTAATTTTATTTTTATTTTTTTATTTTAAGTAGGGCCCATGCCCAATATGGAGCTTGAACTCATGACCCTGAGATCTAGTTGCATGCTCTACTGACTGAGCCAGCCAGGCACCCCTCTAAGCTTTTATTTGAATTTTAGTTAGTTAACATAGATTGTAATACTGGTTTCAGGAATAGAATTTAGTGATTTATCATTTGCATATAACTCCTAGTGTTCATCACAACAAGTGGCCTCCTTAATACCCATCACCCATTTAGCCCATCCCCCACCCACCTCTCTCTATCAACTCTCAAGATTATTCTCTATGGTTGAGAGTATCTTACTGTTTGCCTTCCTTCCTTTTTCTCTCCCTTCACCTATGCTCATCTGGTTCGTTTCTTAAATTCCACATGTGACTGAAATCATATGGTATTTGTTTTTCTCTAAAAACTACTGGGTTTTTTAAAAAAATATTTGTTTATTTATTTGAGAGATAGACAAAGCACATGCAGGGGTGGGGCAGACAAAGAGGGAGACAGAATACCAAGCAGGCTCCATGCCCAGTAAAGAGCCAGCTGTGAGGCTCAATCTTACGATGGGTTAGAATATGACTGAGCCACAATTAAGAGTTGGACGTTTAATCAACTGAGCCACCTAGGCACTGCTGCTGTTTTTGTTTTTTAATTTTAATGTTATTTATTTTTGAGAAAGAGCGCAAGCAGGGGAAGGACAGAGAGAAAGGGAGACACAGAATCTGAAGCAAGCTCCAGGCTCTGAGCTATCAGCACAGAAGCCAACATGGGGCTCAGACTCACAAACCGTGAGATCGTGACCTGAGCAGAAGTCTGACACTTAACGGACTGAGCGACCTGGGTGCCCCTAAAAACTACTATTGTAAAGTATAAGATCTATTAAGGAAATGGAACAATACTCTTAGAAAACTTCTTATGTGCCAGGTAGTTTTCATTCATATTCTTATTTAATCCTCAAATCAATTTTGCAGATGGGATATTGATCCTCATATTACATCTATGGAAGATGAATCTCAACAGGATGAAACCAGTATAGACATACTGCTTTGAGTGGGATTATTGAGATTTCAGTCCACATCTGTCCACTCCAAAATGTGATTTTCTTTTAGTCTATGACCTGCATTTCCTAGAAAAAAAATGAAGAGGCAGGAGGGAGACAGCAAAGCTATGATTAGACCCTCCTATAAGAATTATCTTTATTAAAAAAGAAAAAGCATTTGTTCTTCACTATATTTTTTCTCATGTAAGAATATTTCCAAATGTTAGAAAATAATTTTAATAATCAAACTATTTTTATTACTGAGATAATTATCTAATGGTTTAAAAATCAGATCATTAGCTGTTCTGAAAAGATATTATTCTACATCACAAAAGAATGAATTGTTCTGACATGATTCATCCAACAATAATATTGGATGACAATAAAACATTTCTTTTCATCAAAAATGTCTAAACAGTCAAAGATTAATGAAGATAATGAGCAACTAATGGATTATATGCAAGACTTAGATCCAAACAAAAATTACCTGAATGACTTTCTCAAACACATGCTACTTGGAAACATTAGGAGATTCTGTAGAAATATCTTCTAAGTAAATTTCTGACTCTGCTAGTGATTAGAATATGAAAAATTAACAAAGAATGCAAGTAAGTGACATAAACATTTGGCAAAAAATCCCAAAGCCCTACTTTGATAAAGCCTCTAAGTCTGTGAAGAAGAGGACATCTATTCTCACATGAGAAAAATTAAACTCGATTAAAATCATGATGAAAATCCATAATTGTAAGAACATACCAGTTAGAATATATTTTCTGGCCAGGGTTTCTGAGACTATCAGAGTGCCCAATGGCATAAGGTAATATTTCCTAGGTTTCATAAATATGTGTCCTTGTGTACACTGCAGATAAAAATGAGGTCCCAATAATTTTTCTTTCTTTGATTCCTTCCTCCCCATGCATGGTGACAGAGCTAAATTTCATCCCGCATAATCAGACATTTGCCTGCAGAAACTCTCCAGATAAGTTCAAGTAGGCTATAAACTCTGTGATATATTTATTTTATGGAATTTAGTCCATCACTTCTTTCCAATGTTTCTCATTGTTATCAATAATATGACCAAATTACACACAATTAAAAAATTTAAAAACTGCCAGAGCCAATCAAATAGACTCAATAAACAATTTATTGTGTTTTCTACATGATTCCTTTTATGTGTATTGTAACTTTTCTAAGGCCTTAAACCTGGGCTAACTTACACAATTGGAAAATTATAGTCACAAAAAACCCCCACCATGCTCAGATTTTTACTCTCCCACTTACTAGCCCTGTTGCCTCAAACAAGTCACAACTTCTCACAGCCACATTTTTCTCATCACTAAGATGAATGTAGTATTACACATACCTTTCCTACTGCGAAGCATTATTGCAAAAATAAAACAAAACCATTTATGTAAAGATGCTAATAAATAAGAGAGTAGTATATAAATATAATAATTAGCATGTTGAGTGTGTCACTTTCATTTTGCATGGACTTAATGAGTACACTTAAGATGTTTTCAGTGTCCAGTTGTATATATAATTGTTCACAATCTTAAGATTGTAAATACCAAGAAGCAAAGGAAGCAAAGCTCCTAACATGATGGATTATATGCTCAATAAATGTAATTTAATGAATGCCACATTTGAAACTGGGTTTCAACAATTCACATTAAAAATTCCCCCCAAAATTAAGCCTGGTTTTTAAGGTAAAAGGGCAGGAGGTTATATTTACCATGTTGGGCCAGATACATTCATTCAATGTTTGAGTTCTTTTTGAAGTTTGGAGGACATTAATCATGTGAGTCTGATAAATCCTGCCTCATTTTGTAGGTGAGAAAACTGAGAAACAGAGAAGCTCAGTGTTTGCCCTGAGATGGAGCACTCTGGGAGGCAGCATGTGTTTGCAGCGCCAGCCGCTCACACTGCTTTCACAGCCCCATGGACCCGGTTGTGCCTGCCCAGTTTGGACTCATCCCCCACCTGATCCTTAATCAACGTGTTCTTTCCTGACTTACCCTGTGAATACATGTGTTTTGTGTTTATAGTTGGATGTTAGTTCAAATATTACTGGAACATTTTGTCTACTGTTACATAATTAAACTGGAAGAAACACTCTGTGGGATGTGGAATTGCATTACAACCCAAAGATCATTAAAGAAGTCATAAGTTCTTTAATGACAGCGTGTATTCGGTTAATCACATAGAAATCGACTTGATTTTGTTTACATTAAAATGAATAATGTTTGGAAAATAATATCTATGCCTTATTTTGCATTTTTTTTGTCTACACCACGTCATTATCTAACAAGATTATATAGAAGCATGTATTGTCTAATGAGGACAATACTGATTCATAGAATAAAAGAAATAATCCTTGTTGTAGATATATTGTTATTATCCTTAAGATATTGGTTGAAAACTGATTTATGTGTTTATAAATTCATTTTATTGTAGGCAGAATAATTCCAACTGTAATTTGTTACTTTGCATAGCAGTGACCTTTCTGTCCTCAGTGTCAGAAGAGCTTAAATGGGATGGGATTCCCTGGAAGTTTTCCCCTTCTTTAATTTTAAAAGCCTGTCAGAATGTTCTCTGTTTCATTCCATCAGGTCATGGGCTTTTCAGTAAAACAGTAGAACAATAGAAGGGGGAAAAGGGAGAAAATGAGTTAGCAAAAGGGATCCATGAGTCTTTTCTCTTAAAGATTCTAATCAGTTTTTGGTTCCACTATACTCAGATCCTTTAAGAGAAGAAAAAATGTTTTCATAATTAATATGCTCACATTCATTCTGACAAAACAGAGTTCAATATTTAAAGTTACCCTAGGACAAACGTTAAACTTGCCAAGAATAGTAGATTCAAGATGTACTGTTATTCACTTACTCACTAAAGTTCGCCAAAGTCTGACTTGTCGATTTTCACAAATGCTCTGTCCTGCAGGGTCCATTAGCTCACACCAGAAGAGATTTAATATCATATGTCTACACTTGGTTGAGAGTCCTCATTTGAAGTCTCCTTGGCTAAATATAGCTGTTTATTCTGGGCATTTTTTCTCTTTGCTCTCCTAAAGTTTTTCATAAGGCTACTATAAGGAAGGATGTTTATATTGACCTGTCAAAAACATGGGTGACTGTGCTATGAAATTCTTGATGGATTTTATTTTCTAACAGATTATATACCATATAGGTAGTCAAGAAAATGTGGCCAACCAGCGTTGCTGAGAAAGAGAAATCTATGACCTTTCTTCTGTTGAAGGGTAGAATACAGATACTTCAGCTGAGGCTATGGTGTAAAAGACTAAAAATATGGTAACATTTAATCTTTGCTTGAGAATATCCTTATATCTGAGTGGAGGTTCCCTTCTGCTGTGTCACATCACACAGTATACATCAGTCCAGGTGCCAGATAATGTAGTGCTGGATCTGATGACAGAGGCAGAAACGGTTCTTCATCTTTGTTCTTTGGATCTTATATATTATTACTTGAGTGATAGAATTATAAACTTGACTTTCTCAAATGGATATAAGATCACATCAGAACACATTTTGTTCATGCATTTAGGGTCATGTTATTTTTTATGTATGAGTTCTTCAAACAGTTTTGAATTTATAAATTTAAACTCATTTTAACCAAAAATGTTGAGACTGTACTGTGTAGACACTAGAGGAAGCCATTAGGCAATAATAAAATGCTTACCTGGTCCACTTTTTATATTCAGGAATAAGATATTTACACAAATTATTGCAATATAAAGTGGGGCGTATATTGGTTTGAATCAAGGAAATATGTTTTTATTTTCCATTTCCTCATATGACAACTTAGTCTAACTTTTCCCAAGTGTTTCCTTATGTGTTTTTAATGTATGCTGTGACCTTTAGTATTTATGTATGTTTAAAGCAACGTAGGTTGTTATTTCTTCAAAGGAAAGCATTTGTTTAGATTTCTAATAGTTTGACATTTGAAGTGCTGAATTTTCTCTACTGAAAAATTATTAAAGTGAAATGGCTTACATGATATTGCCATTACTTCTCAGTTTCATAAAAGCAGACTCCTTCACTTTTAGTAATTAAAAGTAGAAGGTGAAATGTTCATAGAGGATAATGACTACTAAAATAGCTTTGATTTCATTTCTGCTACAGGAACTAGGCCTATGATGGTTTCATTTTAAGCCAGACACCATGACCTTCCCCAAATTCAATAAAATTTTCTCCATGATTGCTTCATCTTAGAACTGTAGTTCTTTTAGCACATGTTTCCATCTGGAAATGAATCACTCAGTGATCCACATGTGCCGTACCAACTAAAGTCAATTTGAGGCCCGTCTCCAATGGCTGTGCCAAACACAAGGATACTCCAAGCCATGAGATGTTGGCTTTCCTGTTTGATTAATGAGGATAATATTTAAATTTAATATATTTTAAGGTCAATAATAAAAGTCAAAGGCTTCCATTGATCATACCCTTAATAAAATGGTCTAATATAAATGTGGATTCACTTTGAAACCTGCCTCGTTTTGGAAAGTGGATTATTTCTACCTACTTTTCTCCCTTTTCTTGATTCCAAAGACTTTCATTTACTGAATTTATTGAATTTCATTTATCTCTCATTTATTTTCCTGATGGTAAGAGATTTTACTTATTTTATATTGAATTTCATTTATTTTTCTTTTATGATGTGAATTTCTCCTCTATTATTTAAAACAAATTTTAAAACTTATTTGACAAATCAGAATAATATAAGTGCCTTAATATCTCAACAAATATATCTCCCAAATGATACATTAAGGTTTAAGAAGAAAATGAGAATATTTTAGATCACATAGACACATCAATTCTGTTATCAATAATATGAGTGGCCACAGTTCTTGCTTTCCATGCAGTTATCATTTGGTTGCACAATTTATACCACGTTCACCAAATGTCATTGTTGCTGAAGATCTTTACTGAGTAAAAGTAGGAATGATAACTCTAATTCCACTTATGACTCAAGCTCACATAAACCTTAGTATATACTCTATGGGTTTAAGAATAGAAAGTTATCTTCTTTATTCTCCTCCCACCCATGTAAAATGTGAGCTTTGTATCATACATGATTCCTTAAAGCTAATGTACCATGTTCAAAAGATAGGAAGCACAAGATTTATTGTCTACCCTATATTTTGTATAGAGCATATAGTGTGTATTATATATGTTCTCATCTTAGCTCCAATGTCTTAGCATAGGTTCCCCAGAAATCAGATCCTGAGACCAGAGTTTGCATGCAGGTAGGTAATTTGAGAAGGAATCCCCTTCACAGTAGTGAAGGACTTGAGAGGGTGAAAGAAAAATGAAAGGAGTCAACATAATAAGGCATTTCTAGTTGATCACCAGTATGTTTGAATAGGTGCTTTGTCTTCCTGGGATCTTCAAGAGAGGAGGATGTATAACACATCCCATATCTGCCCATAAGGAAAAAAAAAGTGGATATATAGTGATGTAAAGAACTACATTGTCTCCGAGTTGAAAATTGTCCCTTGGGTAAAAATTACCCCATTACTGCAAGGTTGGACATGTGTGGTTACTAACTGGGCTCCTGTTGATATGCCACTCTGTGCATCAGGAAAGATGCAGGGCAGAAAACAAGGGAAAGCACTACATGAATGAGGTAAGATTCTTATTCTGCAAAACAGGTTGAAGTTTGTACAGTAGAGTTACTATAGCCATGACTATGGCCCAGATGACACCTATAAGATCTGAAGCTATAGGTGTCCAATAGAATCTATTCCATTTCCAAGTGTTTGAGCTGTACATAATTGCTAAGTTGATTCAGTTATAATGTCTTCAGTGCAGCGATGCTCCAACTTTATTTTATTTTTTTAATGGAGGAAGCATTTCTTCATGGAGTACTTCAAAAGACATAAGTGCTATGAAATAAAGATTTTTTTAAGTAATAGGTAATATATATAGACTTGTATTGGTGCAGGGCATTGTTCCAAGAACTTTATGTGTATTAATGTATTTAACCTTCACAGTTTTGTTAAGACAGGAAATATTATTTTCTTCATTTTACAGGAGTAGAAATTGAAACACAAAGAACACTAGGAAATAGAGCTTTTAAAGATCATGCAAGACAGAATCCTTTGAGCCACGTATGGTTTGAAGATGAATTAGAATATTAATTTTCCAATTGTGTCCATAGTTTAGTGCATTTAGAAGTTCTAATAGTTCATATTTGTAGTTAATTTTCTTTTTTTTTTT